>NW_027206380.1:0-458859 GCF_024711535.1 Dipodomys merriami
GTGGTATACAGCGTGACAGAGCAGGGACACATTAGGGACACAGCGGGACACTGTGTGACACATCGGGGACACAGCGGGACACAGCGGGACACAGCTGGACACAGCGGGACACAGCCGTGTACACAGCGCTACATAGCGGGAAACCTAGCGAGGACACAGCGGGGCACACAGCTGGGGACACAAAGGGAAACAGCAGAGACATAGCAGGACACAGCGTGACATATCGTGGACACAGCAGGACACAACGGGAAACAGCAGGACACAGCGGGACACAACGGGACACAGTAGGACACAGCGGGGACAAAGCAGGACACAGCGGGGACACAGCAGGACACAGTGGGGGACACAACGGGACACAGCGGGACACAGCGGTGGCAAAGCGGGAATCACAGCGGGGGATAGAGCGGGACACAGCCGGGGACACAGGGAGGACACAGCGGGACACAGCGGGGACACAGCGGGGACTCAGCGGGGGTCACAGCGTGGGACACAGCGGGGAAAGAGCAGGAACTCAGGGGGACACAGAGGGGACACAGCCGGACACAGCGGGGACACAGCGGGACACAGCAGGACACAGCAGGACACAACGGGACACAGTAGGACAAAGCGGGGACAAAGCAGGACACAGCGGGACACAGTGGGGGACACAGCGGGACACAGCGGGACACAGCGGTGACTAAGCGGGAATCACAGCGGGGGATAGAGCGGGACACAGTGGGGGAACCGTGGGACACAGCGGGGACTCAGCTGGGGACACAGCGGGAGACAAAGCAGGACACCATGGGACACAGCAGAACACAGCGGGACACAGTGGGGAAACTGCGGGGACACAGCGGGACACAGCAGGGACACAGCGGGACACAGCGGGGCCACAGCGGGACACAACGGGAAACAGCGGGGGACACAGTGGGGACATAGAGGGGGACCCAGCGAGGGCACAACGGGACACATCGGGACACAGTGGGCTACATAGCGGGGAACAGCAGGGACAAACCGCGGGACAGCGGGGACACAGCAGGACACAGCGGGGACAGAGCAGGACACAGCGGGGGACACAGCGGGGACACAGCGGGACACAGCGGGGACACAGCAGGACAGAGCGAGAGACACAGCGGGTAAACAGCGGGGACACAGCGGGACACAGCAGGACACAGCGGGACACAACGGGACACAGTAGGACACAGCGGGGTCAAAGCAGGACACAGTGGGACACAGTGGCGGACACAGCGGGACACAGCGGGAAACAGTGGTGACAAAGCGGGAATCACAGTGGAGGATAGAGCGGGACACAGTGGGGGACACAGCGGGAGACAGCGGGGGACACAGCGGGGACAGAGCGGGACACAGCGGGACACAACGGGGACACAGCAGAGTCACAGTGGGGTACACAGCGGGGAAACTGCGGGGACACAGCAGGTACATAGCGGGGACACAGCTGGACACAGGCGAATTCACAATGGGCCACAGCGGGGACACAGCGAGTCCACAGCGGGACACAGCGAGGCACAGCGGGGATACAGCGGGGACACAGCTTGGAAACAGCGGGACACAGCGGGGGACACAGCGAGGACACAGCGGGACACATCAGGGACACAGCGGGGACACAGCCCGGGACACAGAGGGACACAGCGGGGGACACAGCGAGATTACAGCGGGACACAGCGGGGACACAGTGGGGACACAGCCCGGGACACAGCGAGACACAGCGGAGACACAGCAGGGACACAGCTGGACACAGCGTGATAAACATCGGGACAAGCGGTTC
Organism: Dipodomys merriami; assembly: GCF_024711535.1. Classification (NCBI taxonomy): domain Eukaryota; kingdom Metazoa; phylum Chordata; class Mammalia; order Rodentia; family Heteromyidae; genus Dipodomys; species Dipodomys merriami. The sequence continues at coordinate 1,766 of NW_027206380.1, forward strand.
CACAGGGAGGACACAGCGGGACACAGTGGGACATAGCAGGGTACTCAGCGGGACACAGCGGGGGACACAGCGCGACACAGAGGGACACAGCCGCGACACAGAGGGAACACAGCTGGACACAGCGGGGGTCACAGCGAGAACACAGTGGGACACATCGGGGACACAGAGGTGACACAGCCGGGGACAGAGCAGGACAGCGTAGGAACAGAGCCGGGACAAAGAGAGGACACAGCAGGACACAGGGTGAAACAGCGGGACACAGCGGGGACACAGCGGGGGACACAGCGAGACACAGCGGGGACACTGCGGGGACACTCCAGGGGACACAGCGGGACACAGTGGGGGACAGCAGGGACACAGCGGGTCACAGTGATACACAGCGGAACACAGCGGGGGACAGCGTGGACACAGCGGGGACACAGTGGGGGACAGTGGGGACACAACGGGACACAGCGGGACACATCGGGGACAAAGCAGGGTCATAGCGGGGGACACAGCGGGACACAGAGGGGACACAGCGGGGGATTCAGTTGGGAACACAGCGGGACACAGCGGGGACACAGTTGGACACAGCGGGATACACAGGGGGAAACATCGGGGACAATCCAGGGGAAAGCGGGAACACAGCAGGACACAGCGGGAGACAGCAGGGCCACAGCGGGTCACAGCAGTACACAGCGGGGACACAGCGGGACACAGCGGGGGACACAGCGGGACACAGCATGGGACACAGTGGGACACAGCAGGACACCGCGGGGACACAGCTGGACACAGACGGGACACTCCGGGGAACAGCGGGGACACAGCGGGACACAGCGGGACAGAGCAGGACACAGCAGAGGGACAGCAGGGACACAGCAGGTGACACAGTGGGACACAGCGGGAGACAGCAGGGACACAGCGGGTCACAGCAGTACACAGCGGGGCCACAGCGGGACATAGCGGGGGACACAGCGGGGGACAGCGGGCACAGAGCAGGACACAACTTGACACAGAGGGATACAGCATGGATACAGCGAGGGACAGCGGGGACACCGCGGGACACAGCGGAGACACAAAAAGGGACAGAGGGGACAAAGTGAGACACAACGGGACACAGCGGGGACACATCGGGGACACTGTGGGGGACACAGCGGGTGACACAGCGGGGGACACAGCGGGAGACACAGCGGGACACAGCGGGACACAGCGTGACACAGCGGGGACACAGCGGGAGACACAGCGGGGACATAGCAGGACACAGCCGGGACACAGCCGGGACACAACAGGACACAGAGGGACACAGTGGGACCGAGCAGGATACAGCAGGGACACAGCAAGGACACAGCAGGTGACAAAGTGGGACACAGCGGGACACAGTGGGGCACAGCGTGGGACACAGCGGGACACAGCCGGGACACAGCTGGACACAGCTTGATACACAGCGGGACACAGCGGGGGACACAGCAGGGGTCACAGGGGGAAACAACGGGGGACACAGCGGGACACAGCGGGGACACAGCGGGGACACAGCGGGACACAGCAGGACACAGCGGGGACACCCCGGGACACAGCGGGACACAGCGGGGATAAAGCGGGGACAAAGCGGGAAACAGCGGGGACAGAGTGGGGGACACAGAGGGGGACACAGCGGGACACAGCGCGGGACACAGAGGGTGTCACATTGGGACTCAACTGGGGTCACAGTGGGACACAGCGGGGACACAGCGGGGACACAGCGGGACACAGCGGGGGACACAGCTGGGGACAGCGGGGACACACGGGGGGACAGCAGGGACACAGCTGGACACAGCGGGAGACACAGCGGACACAGAGGGGACACAGCAGGACACAGTGGGGACACAACGGGGACACAGCGGGGACACAGCGGGCAACACAGCGGGACACAGAGGGGACAGAGCGGGACACAACGGGGACACAGCGGGACACAGCGGGGGACACAGCGGGACAGAGTGGGAAACCAGGGGACACAGTGAGACCCAGCGGGACACAGCGGGACACCGCGGGGACACAGCGGGGAACACAGCGGGACACAGTGGGGACACAGCGGGGGACACAGGGGGTGACACAGCGGGACACAACTGGGGTCACACCGGGACACAGCGGGACACAGCGGGACACAGCGGGGGACACAGTGGTGGACACAGCGGGGGACACAGCGGGGACACAGCAGGACAGAGCGAGACATAGCGGGGACACAGAGGGACACAGCGGGGACACAGCTGTGGACACAGCAGCACACTGCGGGGACAGAGCGGGACACAGCGGGACACAGCAGGACACAGCGGTTCACAGCAGGGGAAACAGCGAGGACACAGCGGGACACAGCGGGACACGGCGGGACTGAGCGGGGGACACAGTGGGACACAGCGGGACACAGCGGGACACAGCGGGAGACACAGCAGGACACAGTGGGGGGACAAAGCAAGACACAGCGGGGGCAAAGCGAGGACACAGCGGGACACAGCGTGACACATCGGAGACACAGCGGGGACACTCCATGGGACAGCGGGGACACAGTGGGACACAGCGGGGGACAGCAGGGACACAGCAGGTCACAGCGGGACACAGCGGGACACAGCGGGGACACAGCAGGGGACAGCGGGAAACATCGCCCACAGAGGGGACACAGCGGGGACACAGCGGGACACAGCGGGGACACAGTGGGTGACAAAGGGAACACAATGGAACACAGCGGGACACAGAGGGGACACAGCGGGGACACAGCGGGGACACAGCAGGGACACATCGGGGGACACAGCAGGGGAATCAGTGGGGAACACAGCGGGACACAGCGGGGACACAGTTGGACACAGTGTGACAGACACCTGGACACATCGGGGACACAGCAAGGACACAGAGGGACACAGCGGCACAAAAAGGGACACAGCGTGACACAGCAGGGGACCCAGCGGGACACAGCGGAGGACACAGCGGGACACAGCGGGGACACAGAAGGACACAGTGGCGACACAGCAGGGACACAGCGGTACACAGCAGGACAGAGCGGGACACAGCGGGTACACAGCCGGGGACACAGCGGGACACAACGGGGGACACAGCGAGGACACAGCGTGACACAGCGGGGACACAGTGGCTACTCAGCGGGGGACACAGCGAGGGACAAACCGGGACACCACGGGAAACAACGGGACACAGCGGGACACAGCAGGGACACAGCGGGGACACAGCGGGACACAGCGGGACACATCGGGGACACAGCGGGGACACAGCCCGGGAGACAGCGGGACACACCGGGGGACACAGTGGGACATGCCGCGGACACAGCGGGGACTCAGCGGGGGACAGAGCAGGGGACACAGCGAGGACACAGCGGGACACAGCGGGATACATAGGGGACACAGCGGGGACACAGCGAGGGACACCACGAGAAACAGCGGGACACACCGGGACACAGTGGGGACAAAGCTGGGGACACAGCGGGACACAGCGGGGGACACAGCGAGGACACAGCGGGGTATACAGCGTGACACAGCGGGAACACAGCGGGGACACAGCAGGACACTGCGTGACACATCCGGGACATAGCGGGACACAGCGGGACACAGCGGAGACACAGCGGGGAAACAGCGGGGGACACAGCGGTTGACAATGAGTGGACACAGTGGGACACAGCGGGACACAGCGGGGGACAGAGCGCTACACTGCGGGGAACACAGCGGGACACAGCGGGATGCAGCGGGGACACAGCGGGACACAAAGGGACACAGCGGGACACAGCAGGGACAAAGCAGGAGACACAGCGGGGAACAGAGCGGGTACACAGCAGGGACTTAGCGGGGGACATAGCGGGGGACAAAGCAGGACACCACGGGACACAGCGGAACACAGCGGAACACAGTGGGGACAATGCGGGGACACAGCGGGACACAGCGGGGGACACAGCAGGACACAGTGGGACTCATCGGTGAACACAACAGAACACAGCGGGGGACAGAGCGGGGGACACAGCGGAACACAACGGGGACTCAGCTGGACACAGCGGGGGTATACAGCGTGACACAGCGGGAACACAGCGGGGACACAGCAGGACACTGCGTGACACATCCGGGACATAGCGGGACACAGCGGGACACAGCGGAGACACAGCGGGGAAACAGCAGGGGACACAGCGGTTGACAATGAGTGGACACAGTGGGACACAGCGGGACACAGCGGGGGACAGAGCGCTACACCGCGGGGAACACAGCGGGACACAGCGGGACGCAGCGGGGACACAGCGGGACACAAAGGGACACAGCGAGACACAGCAGGGACAAAGCAGGAGACACAGCAGGGAACAGAGCGGAACACAGCGAGGGACACAGGGAGGACAGAGCGGGACACAGCAGGGACACAGCGGGTACACAGCAGGGACTTAGCGGGGGACATAGCGGGGGACAAAGCAGGACACCACGGGACACAGCGGAACACAGCGGAACACAGTGGGGACAATGCGGGGACACAGCGGGACACAGCAGGGGACACAGCGGGACACAGTGGGAATCATCTGTGAACACAACGGAACACAGCGGGGGACAGAGCGGGGGACACAGCGGAACACAACGGGGACTCAGCTGGACACAGCGGGGGTATACAGCGTGACACAGCGGGAACACAGCGGGGACACAGCAGGACACTGCGTGACACATCGGGGACACAGCGGGACACAGCGGGACACAGTGGAGACACAGCGGGGAAACAGCGGGGGACACAGCGGTTGACTCATAGAAGACACCGTGGGACACAGCGGGACACAGCGGGGGACAGAGCGCTACACCGCGGGTCACACAGCGGGACACAGCGGGACACAGCGGGGACACAGCTTGACACAGCGGGGACACAGCGGGAAACAGCAGGACACAGCGGGGAAACAGCGGGACACAGAGGGACACAGCGGGGACACAGCAGGACACAGCGTGGGACACAGCGAGGACACAACGGGATTCAACGGGACACAGCAGAGGACACAGTTGGGGACACAGAGGGGACACAGCGGGTACACAGCGGGACACAGAGGGGACACAGCAGGGACACAGCAGGACACAGCTGTGACACAACGGGACACAGTGGGGGACATAGCGGGGACACAGCTGGGACACAGGGGGACACAACGGGGTCAAAGCAGGACACAGTGGGGGACACAGCGAGGACACAGCGGGACACAGCGGAAAACAGCGGGGGACAAAGCGGGAGAGAGCGGGGGACACAGCAGGACACAGAGGGGACACAGCGGGACACAGCATGGACACAGTGGGACACAGCAGAGGACACAGTGGGGAAAAATCGGAACACTGGGACATAGCGGGGGACACTGCGGGACAGAGCAGGGGACACAGCGGGGGACACAGCGGGACACAGTGGGGACACTGCGGGGACACTGAGCGACACAGCGGGGGACACAGCGGGACAAAGCGGGACACAGCGGGGAACACAGCGTGACACAGCGGAGACACAGTGGGGACACAGCGGGACAACTCCGGGGGACACAGCGAGGTACACAGCGGGACACAGCGGGACACAGCGAGGACACAGCGGAACACAGGCAGACACAGCGGTGACAGAGCGGGAGACACAGCAGGGGACACAACGGGACACAGTGGGACACAGGGGAACACAGCGGGACACAGCGGGGGACACAGCGGCACACAGCGGGACAGAGCGGGGACACAGCGGGGGACACAGCGGGACACAGCGGGGTACACAGCGAGGACACAGCGGGGGACACAGCGGCACACAGCGGGACAGAGCGGGGACACAGCGGGGGACACAGCAGGGGACACAGAGCGGACACAGCGCTGCCACATCAGGACACAGCGGGGACACAGTGGGACACAGCAGGGACACAGCGGGACACAGCGGGACACAGCGGGGATACAGCGGGACACAGCGGGGACACAGCGGGGACACAGCGGGACATAGCGGGACACAACGGGGACACAGCGGGACACAGCGAGAGACACAGCGAGGACACAGCGGGGAGCACAGCGGGACACAGCGGGGGACAGAGCTGGGACACATCGGGACACAGCGGGGTCACAGCAGGACACAGCGGGGGACACAGAGGGACACAGCAGGACACAGCAGGACAAAGCGTGGGATACAACGGGACACAGCAGGAAACAGGGGACACAGCGGGACACAGAGGAGTACACAGCTGGGGACACAATGGGACACAGAGTGGGACACAGTGGGACACAGCGGGACACAGTGGGGACAAAGCAGGTGACACAGCGGGGGACAGAGCGGGACACAGCGGGGACACAGCGGGGACTCAGCGGGGGACATAGCGGGGGACAAAGCAGGACACCACGGGACTCAGCGGAACACAGCGGAACATCTTGGGGACACTGTGGGGACACAGCGGGACACAGCGGGGGACACAGCGGGACACAGCGGGACTCATTGGTGAACACAACGGAACACTGCAGGGGACACAGCGGGGGACACAGCGGGACACAGTGGGGACTCAGCTGGACACAGCGTGGTATACAGCGTGACAGAGCGGGAACACAGCGGGGACACAGCGGGTCACTGTGTGACACATTGGGGACACAGCGGGACACAGCGGGACACAGCGGGACACAGCGGGGGACACAGCGCTAAACAGCGAGAACCACAGCGAGGACACAGCAGGACACAGCGGGGTACACAGCTGGGGACACAAAGGGAAACAGCGGAGACACAGCAGGTCACTGGGTGACACATCGTGGACACAGCAGGACACAGCTGGACACAGCAGAGACACAGCGGGGACACAACGGGGGACACAGCGGGGGACACAGCGAGGACACAGCGGGATACAGCGGGACACAGGGAGAACACAGTGGGACAGAGCGGAACACAGCGAGGACACAGCGGGACACAGCAGGGGAAAAAGACGGGACACAGCAGGACACGGGGACACAGAGGGGGACAGCGGAGGACAGCGGGGACACAGCTAGACACAGAGGGGAACATAGAGGGGGACACATCGTGACACAGCTGGCGATATAGCGGGACACAGCGGGGGACGAAGCGAGGACACAGCGGGACACAGCGGGACACCACGGGGGACACAGCGTGACACAGCTGTGGACAGCGCTGGGGACACAGCGAGACACATAGGGGGACACAGCGGGACACAGCGGGGATACAGCGGTGACAAAGCGGGACACAGCGGGGGACACAGCGAGACACAGCTGGGGAAACAGCGAGGACACAGCGGGACACAACGGGACACAGTGGAGGACACAGCGGGACAAGCGGGTCACAGCGGGGACACAGCGGGACACAGCCGGGACACAGCATGACACAGCCGGACACAGCGGGGAAACAGCGGGACACAGTGGGACACAGCGGGGACACAGCAGGACACAGCGGGGACACAGCGGGACACAGTGGGGGACACTTTGGGACATAGCGGGACACAGCGGGGGACACAGCAGGAGACAGCGCGACACAGCTGGGACACAGCGGGGACACAGCGGGGAGCACTGCCGGACACAGTGGGGGACAAAACGCGGACACAACTGCGACACAGCGGGACACAGCAGGGTCACAGCGCGGCACAACTGGGGACACAGCGGGACACAGCGGGGACACAGAGGGGACTCAGCGGGGAACACAGTGGGGGACAAAGCACGACACCACGGGACAAAGATGGACACAGCGGGACACAGACGGGACACTGCGTGGACAAAGCGGGATAAATCGGGGGACACAGCAGGACACAGAGGGGGACACAGCGGGACACATCGGGGGACAGAGCGGGGGACAAGGCCGAACAGAGCCGGGACAAGCGGGACACAGCGGGACACAGCGGGGACAGAGCGGGACACAGAGTGACACAGCTCTACACAGTGTGACACAGCGGGACACAGCGGGGACGCAGCAGGGACACTGCAGGGGACACAGCGCGACACAGCGGGACACAGGGGGGTACACAGCAGGACACAGCATGGACACAGCGGGACACAGCGTGGGACAGAGCGGGGACATAGCGTGACACAGTGGGACACAGCGGGGACACAGCGGGACACAGCGAGAGACACAGCGGGGACACAGCGGGGGACACACCAGGGGACACAGCGGGGACACAGCGGGGGACACAGCGAGGACACAGCGGGACATAGCATGGACAGCGGGAGACTAAGCGGGAGAGAGCAGAGGACACAGCAGGACACAGCGGGTACACAGCGGGACACAGCGGGACACAGCAGGGGACACAGCGGGACAGAGCGGGACACAGCGGGGACACAGAGGGGGCACAGCGGGACACAGCGGGACACAGCGTGGGACAAAGCGGGACACAGCGAGGACACATCGGGACACAGAGGGGGACAAAGTGGGGACACAGCGGGACACAGAGGGACACAGCAGGGGACACAGGGGGGGACACAGCGGGGGACACAGTGGGACCCAGCGGGGGACACAGCGAGGACAAAGCGGGACCAAGTGGGACACAGCGTCGATACAGCGGGGATACAGCGGGACACAGCGGGGTACACAGCTGGGGACACAACGGGACACAGAGGGGGACACAGCGGGACACAGCGGGAAACAGCAGAGACAAAGCGGGGATCACAGCGGGGGATAGAGCGGCACACAGCCGGGGACACGGGGAGGACACAGCGGGACAGAGCGGGGACACAGAGGGAACTCAGCGGGGGACAAAGCAGGGACAGAACAGGGACACAGGTGTACACAGTGGGGACACAGCGGGACAAATCGGGGACACAGCGGGACACAACAGGACAGAGGGGGACACAGTGGGACACAACGGGGACACAGCACAACACAGCTGGGACACAGCGGGACACTTTGGGGGACACAGCGGGACACAGCGGGACACAACGGGGACAAAGCGGTAATCACAGCTGAGGATAGAGCGGGACACAGCGGGGGACACAGGGAGGACACAGAGGGTGACACAGCAGGGCCAAAGCAGGACACCACGGGACAAAGCGGAACACAGCGGGACACAGTGGGGAAACTGTGGGGACACAGCTGGACACAGCGGGACACAGTGGGACTCAGCGGGGAACACAGCGGAACAGATCGGGGGACAGAGTGGGGGACAGAGCGGGACACAACAGGGACTCAGCTGGACACAGCGTGGTACACAGCGTGACACAGCGGGGTCACAGCAGGGACACAGCGGGACACTACGTGACACATTGGGGAAACAGCCGGACACAGCGGGACACAGCGGGGGACACAGTGCTACACAGCGGGGAACACAGCGAGGACACAGCGGGACACAGCGTGGGACACAGCGAGAACAGAGTGCAACACAGCGGGACACAGCGAGGACACAGCGGGACACAGCGGGGACACAGCAGGGACACAGCGGTGTACACAGCTGGGGACACAACAGGACACAGCGGGGGACACAGCGGAACACAGCGGAACACAGTAGGACACAGCGGGGACACAGTGGGGGACACAGTGGGGGACAGAGCGGTACACAGCGGGGGACACAGAGAGGACACAGCGGGACACAGCGGGGACACAGCGGGGACTCAGCGGGGGAAACAGCGAGGGACAAAGTGGGACAAAACGGAACACCGCGGAACACAGCGGGACACACCGGGGACACTGCGGGGACACAGCGGGACACAGCGGGGGACGCAGCGGGACACAGCGGGGGACACAGCGGGGACACAGCGGAACACAGCGGGGGACACAGCCAGGAAACAGCGGGACACAGTGGGACACAGCGGGGGACAAAGCAGGAGATAGCGGGGGACACAGTAGGGGACATGGGGGACACAGCGGGACATAGCGGGACACAGCGGGACACAGCGAGAGACACAGCGGGGACACAGCGGGGAGCACAGCGGGACACAGTGGGGGACAGAGTGGGGACAGGGCTGGGACACAGCGGGACACAGCGGGGTCACAGCAGGACAGAGGGGGACAAAGCGTGGGACAAAGCGGGACACAGGCGGACACAGCGGGACAGAGCAGTGTACACAGCTGGGGACACAATGGGACACAGAGTGGGACACAGGGGACACAGCGGGACAGAGCAGGACACAGCGGGGACACAGCGGGACACAGTGGGGGAAAAGCGGGATACCACAGGACACAGCGGAGGACACAGCAGGGGACAAAGCGGGACACATCTTGGGACACAGCACGACACAGCAGGGTACACAGCGGGACACAGCGGGACAGAGCGGGATACAGCAGGACACAGCGGGAAACAGCGGGACACAGCGGGACACAGCCGGGGACACAGCGGGGGACACAGGGAGGACACAGCGGGACACAGCGGGGGACACAGCAGGGACACAGCGGGATACAGGGGAGGACAGCGGGTACAGAGTGGGGGATACAGCGAGGACACAGCGGGACAAAGCGGGAACCAGCGGGACACAGCGGGACACAACGGGGGACACAGCGGGACACCGCGGGACACAGCATGACACAGCGGGGACACAGTGGGGGACACAGCGGGACACAGCGGGGAAACTCTGTGGGACAGCGGGAACACAGCGGGACACAGCGGAGGACAGGGGGGACACAGCAGGGGACACAGCGGAACACCAAGGGGACACAACGTGACACAGCCGGAAACAGCGGCGGAAATAGCGGGACACAGCGGGACACAGGGGGACATAGCGGGAACACAGCGGGACACAGCGGGATACAACAGGGGACACAGCGAGGACACAGCGGGGGACACATAGGGGGACAGCGGAGACACACCGGGGGACAGCGGGGACACAGCGGGACACCACAGGGGACAGTGGGGATACAGCAGGGACACAGCGGGAACACAGCGGGATACAGCCGGGACACCGCGTGGACACAGCAGGACAGAGCGGGGACACAGCTTGTACACAGCAGGACACAGCGGGACACAGCGGGACACAGCGGGACACAGCGGGACAAAGTGGGGGACACAGTGGGGGACAGCGTGAACACACCGGAGGACAATGGGGACAGAGCGGGACACAGTGGGGGACAACGTGGACAAAGAGGGACACAGCGTGACACAGCAGGACACAGCGGGGACGCAGCGAGGACACAGCGGGACACAGTGAGGATCACAGCGGGAGACCCAGCAGGACACAGCAGGACACAGGGGTGGACACAGTGGGACACAGGGAGGACACAGTGGGGACACAACGGGGACACAGTGGGGACAAAGCAGGACACACCGGGACACAGTGGGGACACAGTGGTGACACAGCGGGACATAGGGGAGCACAGCGGCACACAACGGGAGACACAGCGGGACACAGCAGGGGACACAGCGGGACCCAGGGGGGGAAACAGCGAGGACACAGCAGGACACAGCGGGATACAGTGTCGACAAAGCAGGGACACAGCGGGACACAGCTGTTGACACAGCAGTGGACACAGCGGGACACAACGGGGGACACAGCGGGGACATAGCGGGGGACACAGAGAGGACACAGCAGGACACAGGGGGAACCAGCGGGACACAACGGGACACAGCGGGGGACACAGCGGGGGACAGCGGTGACACACCAGGGGACAGTGGGGACACAGCGGGACACAGCGGGACAAAACGGGAGACACAGCGAGGACACAGTGGGAAACACAGCGGGGGACACAGTGGGACACAGCGAGAACACTGCAGGAACCAGCAGGGCCACAGCGGGGAACAGAAGGCGACACAGTGGGGGACACAGTGCGACACAGCGGGGACACAGCGGGACACAGCAGGGGACACAGGGGTGGACACACCGGGACACTGCTTGGGACACAGCGGGACACACAGCAGGGTACACAGCGGGACACAGTGGGGTACACAGTGGGACACAGCGGGGACACAGCGGAACACAGCGGGACACAGTGGGGGACACAGCGGGACACAGCGTGGGACACAGCGAGTACACAGCGGGACACAGCGGGACACAGCGTCCATACTGTGGGGACACAACAGGACACAGCAGGGTACACAGCTGGGCAAACAAGGGGACATAGCGGGGAACACATTGGGACCCAGCGGGACACAGCAGGGACAAAGCGGGGGACACAGCGGGGGACAGAGCGGGACACAGCAGGGGACGCAGGGAGGACACAGCGGGACACAGCGGTGACAAAGCGGGTTCTCAGCGGTGGATACAGCGGGGGACAAAGCGGGACACCACGGGACACAGAGGGACACAGCGGGGACACTGCGGGGACACAGCGGGAAACAGCTGGGGACACAACGGGACACAGCAGGTGACACAGCGGGGACACAGCGGGACACAGCGGGACACAGCAGGGACTCAGTGGGGGACACAGCCGGGAACAAAGCAGAAAACCATGGTACACAGCAGAATACAGTGGGACACAGTGTGGAAACTGCGAGGACACAGCAGGACACAGCAGGGACACAGCGGGACACAGCGGGGACACAGCAGAGACACAGCAGGACACAGCGGGGACCACAGCGGGACACAACGGGACACAACGGGGGACACAGTGGGGACATAGAGGGGGTCCCAGCGAGGACACAACGGGACACAGCGGGACACAGTCGGGTACATAGCGGGGAACAGCAGGGACACACCGGGGGACAGCGGGGACACAGAAGGACACAGCGGGGACAGAGCAGGACACAGCGGGGGACACAGCGGGGACACAGCGGGACATAGCGGTGACACAGCGGGACACAGTGAGAGTCACAGCGGGTACACAGTGGGGAACAGAGCGGGACACAGAGGGACAGAGCGGGGACACAGCGGGACAAAGTGGAGCACACAGCGGGACATAGCGGGACACAGCGGGACACAGCAGGGGACACAGCTGGGGACACAGCGGGACACAGTGGGGGATATAGCGAGGACACAGAGGGACACAACGGGACACCGAGGGGGACACAGAGGTACACAGCGGGACACAGCAGGCACAAAGCGGGAATCACAGCGGGGGATAGAGCAGGACACAGCGGGGGACACAGGGAGGACACAGCGGGATACAGTGGGGACACAGCGGGACACTGCGTGACAAATTGGGGACACAGCGGGACACAGCGGGACACAGCGGGGGACACAACGCTACACAGCGGGGGACACAGTTGGGGACACAGCGGGACACAGTGGGGGATATAGCGAGGACACAGAGGGACACAACAGGACACCCAGGGGGACAGTGGGACACAGCGGGGTCACAGCGGGGACTCAGCGGGGGACACAATGGGGGACACAGCGGGGACAGAGCAGGAACACAGGGGGACACAGCGGGTACACAGCGGGACACATCGGGGACACAGCGGGACACAGCAGGACACAGCGGGACACAACGGGACACAGTAGGACACAGCGGGGACAAAGCAGGACACAGCGGGGACACAGCGGGACACAGTGGGGGACACAGCGGGACACAGCGGGACACAGAGGGACAAAGCGGGAATCAAAGCGGGGACACAGCGGGACACAGCTGGGGACTCAATGGGACACAGCAGGTGACACAGCGGGGAAACAGCGGGACCCAGCGGGGACACAGCGGGGACACAGTAGGAAAACTGCGGGGACACAGCGGGGACACAGCGGGACACTGTGGGGGACACAGCGGGACACAGCGGTGACAAAGCGGCAATCACAGCGGGGGATAGAGCGAGACACAGTGGGGGACACAGCGGGACACAGTAGGGACTCAGCAGGGGACACAGCAGGGGACAAAGCAGGACACCACAGGACACATCGGAAAACAGCGGGACACAGTGGGGAAACTGCGGGGACACAGCGGGACACAGCGGAGGACACAGCGGGACACAGCAGGACTCAGCGGGGAACACAGCGAAACACAGCGGTGGACAGAGTGGGGAACACAGCGGGACACAGCAGAGACTGAGCTGGACACGGCGGAGGACACAGTGTGACACAGCGGGGACACAGTAGGAAAACTGCGGGGACACAGCGGGACACAGCAGGGACACAGCGGGACACTGTGGGGGACACAGCGGGACACAGCGGTGACAAAGCGGGAATCACAGCGGGAGATAGAGCGGGACACAGTGGGGGACACAGCGGGACACAGTAGGGACTCAGCAGGGGACACAGCAGGGGACAAAGCAGGACACCACAGGACACATCGGAAAACAGCGGGACACAGTGTGGAAACTGCGGGGACACAGCGGGACACAGCGGAGGACACAGCGGGACACAGCAGGACTCAGCGGGGAACACAGCGAAACACAGCGGTGGACAGAGTGGGGAACACAGGGGGACACAGCTGGGACTCAGCTGGACATGGCGGGGGACACAGTGTGACACAGCGGGGACACAGCAGGGACACAGCGGGACACTGCGTGACACATCGGGGACACAGCGGGAAACAGCGGTACTCAGCGGGGGTCACAGCGCTACAAAGCGGGGAACACAGCGAGGACACAGCGGGACACAGCGTGGGACACAGCGAGAACACAGTGGGACACAGCGGGACACAGCGAGGACACAGCTGGACACCACGGGGACAAAGCGGGGGACACAGCGGGACACAACGGGGGAAACAGCGAGGACACAGCAGGACACAGGGGGGACACAGCAGGGACACAGCGATGACACAGCAGTACACAGCACAAGACACAGCGGGGAAACAGCGGGACACAGTGGGACACAGCGGGGGACACTGCGGGACAGAGCGGGGGACACAGCGGGGGAACACAGCGTGACACAGCGGGCCTCAGCAGGGACACAACGGGAAACTGCGTGACACATCGGGGACACAGCGGGACACAGCGGAAAACAGCGGGGACACAGCGCTACACAACGGGGGACACAGCAAGGACACAGCTGGACACAACGGGGGACACAGCGAGGTACACAGCGGGACACAGCGCAGGACACAGCGGGGAAACAGCAGGACACAGTGGGACACAGCGGGGGACACTGCGGGACAGAGCAGGGGAAACAGCGGACACCTCGGGGAACACAGCGTGACACAGCGGGGACACAGCAGGGACACAGCGGGACACTGCGTGACACATAGGGGACACAGCGGGACACAGCGGGACACCTCGGGGAACACAGCGTGACACAGCGGGGACACAGCGGGGACACAGCGGGGACACAGCGGGACACTGCGTGACACATAGGGGACACAGCGGGACACAGCAGGAGACACAGCGCTACACAGCGGCGGACACAGCCAGGACACAGGAAGGACACAGCCGGACACAGCGGGGGACACAGCGAGGTGCACAGCGGGACACAGCGGGGACACAGCGGGGACACAGCAGGGACACAGCAGGGACACAGCAGGGGACACAGCCGGACACAGCGGGACACAGCGGGACTCATCGGTGAACACAATGCAACAAAGCGGGGAACATAGCGGGAGACACAGCGGGACACAGTGGGGACTCAGCTGGACACAGCGTGGTATACAGAGTGACAGAGCGGGGACACAACGGGGACACAGCAGGACACTTTGTGACACATCGGGCACACAGCGGGACACAGCGGGACACACCGGGGGACACAGCGCTACATAGCGGGAAACACAGAGAGGACACAGCGGCACACAGAGGGGTACACAGCTGGTGACACAAAGGGAAACAGCGGAGACACAGCAGGACACTGTGTGACACATCATGGACACAGCAGGACACAGCGGGACACTGGAGACACAGCGGGGACACAACGGGGGACACAGCGGGTGACACAGCGAGGACACAGCGGAGGACACAGCGCTACACAGCGGGGAACACAGCGAGGACACAGCGGGACACAGCGGGGGACACAGCGAGAACACAGTGGGATACAGCGGAACACAGCGAGGACACAGCGGGACACCGAGGGGACACAGCGGGGCCCACAGCGAAACACAGCGGGGGAAACAGAGGGACACAGCGGGACACAATGGGACACAGCGGGGGACACAGCGGGGACACAGCGGGACACAGCAGGGACACAGCGGGACACAGCAGGACACAGCGGGGACACAGCAGGACACAGCGGGGACACAGCGGGACACAGTGGGGGACACAGCGGGACACAGCGGGACAGAGCGGGGGACACAGCAGGACACAGCTCGACACAGCTGGGACACAGCGGGAACACAGCGGGGAGCACAGCGGGACACAGTGGGGGACATAATGCGGACACAGCTGGGACACAGCGGGACACAGCGGGGGACACAGCGAGGACACAGCGGGACACAGCGGGACACAGCATGGGACACAGCTGGGGACACAGCGGGACACAGTGGGGGATACAGCGAGAACACAGAGGGACACAACGGGACACCGAGGGGGACACAGAGGGACACAGCGGGACACAGCGGGACACAGCAGGGACAAAGCGGGAATCACAGCGGGGGATAGAGCGGGACACAGCGGGGGACACAGGGAGGACACAGCGGGACACAGCGGGGACACACCGGGGACACAGCGGGGGACACAGCAGGGACAGAGCAGGAACACAGTGGGACACAGCGGGGACACAGCGGGACACAGCGGGGACACAGCGGGGACTCAGCGGGGTCACAGCCGGGGACAAAGCAGGACACCATGGGACACGGCAGAACACAGCGGGACACAGTGGGGAATCTGCGGGGACACAGCCGGACACAGCAGGGACACAGCGTGACACAGCGGGGACAAAGCGGAGACACAGCGGGACCCAGCTGGGGCCCCAGCGGGACACAGCGGTACACGTCGGGGACACAGCGGGGACTCAGCAGGGGACACAAAGTGGGACAAACCGGTACACCACGGGAAACAGCGGGACACACCGGGACACAGCGGGGGACACAGCGGGGGAATGAGAAGGGAACACAGCGGGACACAGCGGGGACACAGTTGGACACAGCGAGATACACAGCGGGACAGATCGGGGACACAACGAGGACACAGCAGGACACAGCGGGACACATCGGGACACAGCGAGACACAGCGGGATACAGCGGGGGAAACAGCGGGACACAGCAGGGACACAGAAGGACACAGTGGGGACACAGCGGGGACACAGCAGGATACAGAGGGGACAGAGCGGGACACAGCGGGGACACAGCGGGGCACAAAGCGGGGGGCACAGCGGGGGACAGCGGGGACACAGTGGGACACATCGGTGGACAGCAGGGAAAGGGAGGGTCACAGCGGGACACAGCGGGACACAGCGAGGGGACAGCGGGGACACAGCAGGACACAGCAGGGAAACAGTGGGTGACAGCGGGGACACATTGGGACACAGTGAGACACAGCGGGACACAGCGGGGGACACAGCGGGACACAGCGGGGGCACAGCTTGATACACAGTGGGACACAGCGGGGGACACAGCGGGGAAACAGCGGGACACAGAGGGGAAAAAGCGGGGACACAGCGGGACACAGCAGGGACACAGTGTGTGACAGCCCAGACACAACGGAACACAGCAGGACACAGAGGGGACACAGGGGGACACAGCGGGGACACAGCGGGGGAATCAGTGGGGAACACAGCGGGACACAGCGGGGACACAGTTGGACACAGCGGGATACACAGCGGGACAGATCAGGGACACAGCTAGGACACAGCAGGACACAGCAGGGGACACAGCAGGGGACACAGCGGGACACAGCGGGGGACACAGCGAGGACACAGCGGGGACACAGCGGGGACACAGCGGGACACAGCGGGACAAATGGGGGAACACAGCACGACACAGCAGGGGACACAGAGGGACACAACAGTGGACACAGTGAGGACACAGAGGGACACAGTGGGACACATTGGGGACACAGCAGGGACACAGCGGGGAACACAGCTGAACACAGCGGATTACATAGCGGGACATAGCGGGGACACAGCGAGGACACAGCGGGACACAGCAGGATACAGCGGGGAACACAGTGGGACACAGCGGGACACAGCGGGGACACAGCCCAGGACAGAGCAAGACCAGCAGGGAAACAGCGGGGACACAGCGGGGGCACAGCTGGACACAGCGTGATACACAGCGGGACACAGCGGGTACACAGCGAGGACACAGTGGGACAGAGCGGGACAGCACGGACACTCCATGGGACAGCGGGGACACAACGGGACACAGCGGGGGATAGCAGGGACACAGCGGGTCACAGAGGGACACAGCGGGGACACAGCGGGGGACAGCGGAGAAACAACGGGACACAGAGGGGACACAGTGGGGACACAGCGGGATACAGCGGGGACACAGTGGGTGACAGAGGGGACACAACGGGAAACAGCGGGACACAACGGGGACACAGCAGGGTCACAGCGGGGACACAGCGAGACACAGCGGGGACACAGCGGGGGACACAGCGGGGGAATCAGTGGGTTACACAGTGGGACACAGCGAGGACACACAGGGCCACAGTGGAACAAAGCGGGTCACAGCGGGACACAGCGGGGACACATTGGGGACACAGCGGGACACAGCGGGGACACAATCGGGGACACAGTGGGGGACAAAGCGGGATATAGGGGTGACAAAGCGGGGACACATCAGGGACACAGCTGGACACAGTGGGATACACAGCAGGACACATCGGGGAAACAGCGGGGGACCCAGCGGTACACAGGGTGGACATAGCGGTGACACGGCGGGATAAAAAGCGGGACACAGCGGGACACAGCGGGACACATCGGAGACACAGCGGAACACATTGGGACAGAGCGGGGGACACAGCGGGGGACACAGCGGGACACAGTGGTGACACAGCAGTGACACAGAAGGGACACAGCTGGACACAGTAGGATACGCAGCGGGACACAGCAGGGACACATCAGGGACACAGCGAGACACAGCGTGGAACACAGGGGGACACAGGGGGACACAGCGGGGACACAGCGGGGACAGAGCGGGGGACACGGCCGGACACAGCGGGGACACAGCGGGGACACAGCGGGGACACAGTGGGGACAGAGCGGGGACACAGAAGGACACAGCGAGAACACAGCGGGAAACACAACGGGACACAACGGGACACAGCGGGGTACACAGCGGGACACAGCGGGGGACACAGCGAGGACACAGCGGGACACAGCGTGACACAGGGGTACTCAGAGGTGGACACAGCGGGGGACAAAGCGGGACACCAAGTTAAACAGCGGGACACAGCGGGACACAGCGGGACACAGCAGGACAGAGCGGGGGACACAGCAGGACACAGCGGGGAACCCAGCGAGTACACAGTGGGACACAGAGGGACACAGCGGGGACACAGCGGGACACAGCTGGGACACAGCAGGGGAGAGCGGGGACAGAACGGGGCACAGTGGGACACATCGGGGACACATCGGGGACACAGCGGGGGACACAGCGGGACATGGGGGACACAGAAGGGACACAACTGGACACAGCGAGATACACAGCAGGACACAGCAGAGACACAGCAGGGACACAGTCGGACACAGCGTGGAACACAGCGGGACACAGTGGGGACTCAGCGGGGACAGAGCGGGGACAGAGCGGAACACAGCGGGGACAGAGCGGGGGACACAACAGGACACAGCTGGGACACAGCTGGGACACAGCTGGGACACAGCGGGACACAGCGGGGGACACAGCAGGGGACACAGAGAGACACAACGTGGGACACATCGGGACACAGCGGGGGACACAGCGGGACACAGCGGGGACACAGCGGGGACTCAGAGAGGGACACAGCTGGGGACAAAGCGGGACACCACGGGAAACAGCGGGACACAGCGGCATACAGCGGGGAAACAGCGGGGACATAGCAGGGACACAGCGGGGGACACAGCGGGATACAGCGGGGGACACATCAGGGACACAACGGGGGACAACTGCGGGACACAGCGGGACACAGCGGAACACAGCGGGGAAACAGCGGGGAACACAGCGGGGGACAAAGCGGGACACCACGGGACACAGCGGGACACAATGGGGACACTGCGGGGACACAGCAGGGACACAGCGGGGACACAGCGGGGGAGAGCGGGGACAAAGCGGGGGACACAGCTGGACACAGGGGGGACACAGCAGGAACACAGCTGCACACAGAGGGATACACATCGGGACACAGCGGGGACAAGGCAGGGACACAGCGGGGCACAGCGGGGGACACAGCGAGTACACAGCGGGACCCAGCGGGACACAGGGGGGACAAAGAGGGACACAGCGGGGACACAGCTGGGGACACAGCGGGGCACACAGCGGGGAAAACAGCGGAACACATCGGGGACACAGCAGGGACACAGCAGGGGACACAGCGGGACACAGGGGGGACACAGCGGGAACACAGCAGGGACACAACTGGACACAGTGCGATACACTGCGGGACACAGCGGGGACATAGCAGGGACACAGCATTACACAGCATGGAACACAGCGGGACACAGCCAGGACACAGCGGGGACAGATTTGGGGCACAGCGAGGACACAGCGGGACACAGCGGGACAGAGCGGGACACAGCAGGAGAGAACGGGGGACACAGCAGGACACAGTGGGGGACACAGTGGGACAAAGTGGGGGACACAGCGAGTACACAGCGGGACAGAGCGGCACACATAGGGGACACACTGGGACACAGCGGGGACACAGCGGGGGACAGCAGGCACACAACGAGACACAGCGGGACACATCGGGGACACAGCCGGGACCCAGCTTGGGACACAGCGGGACACAGGGGGACACAGCGGCGACACAGCAGGGACACAGCTGGACACAGCGCAATACATAGCGGGATACAGCGGGGACACAGCAGGGACACAGCCGGACAAAGCGGGGGACACAGCGAGTACACAGCGGGACACAGCGGGACACATCGGGGACACAGCGGGACACAGCGGGGACACAGCGGTGGACACAGTGGGGGACAATGCGGAACACATCGGGGACACAGCGGGGAAACAGCGGGGCACACAGCTGGACACTGGGGTGACACAGCGGGGACACAGCAGGGACACAGCTGGACACAGTGGGATACACAGCGAGACACATCGGGGACACAGCAGGGACACAGCGGGACACAGCGCGGAACACAGCGGGACACAGCGGGGACAGAGCGGGGACAGAGCGGGGACACAGTGGTGACACAGCGGGACACAGCGGGACAGACCGGGGGACAAAGCCGGACACAGCGGGGGACACAACGGGACACAGCGGGGTCGCAGTGAGTACACAGCGGGACACAGCGGGACACTGCGGGAACACAGCGGGACAAGCATGAATAGAGAAGGGACACAGCGGGACACAAAGGGGGAAACAGAGAGTGCACAGCGGGACACAGCGGGACATATCGGGGACACAGTGGGACACAGCAGGGACACAGCGGGGGCACAGCGGGGGACAAAGCGGGACACAGGGGTGACACAGCGGGGACACAGCAGGGACACAGCTGGACACAGTGGGATACACAGAGGGACACATCGGGGACACAGCAGGGACACAGCGAGGACACAGCAGGACACAGCGGGACACAGCGGGGACACAGCGGGGACACAGCTGGGACAGAGTGGGGACACAGCAGGACAAAGCGGGGACAGAGCTGGGGACACAAAGGGACACAATAGGGACACAGCTGGACACAGCGGGATACACATCGGGACACAGCAGGTACACAGCGAGGACACAGCAGGACACAGCGGGACACAGCGTGAAACAGCGGGGACACAGTGGGGACACAGTAGCGGACACAGCGTGACACAGAGGGGGACAGAGCGGGGACACAGCGGGACACAGCGGGGACACAGCGGGATACAAAGCGGGACACAGCGGGATACAGCGGGACACATCGGGGACACAGCGGGACACAGCGGGGACACAGCGGGGGACACATCGGGGGACACAGCAGGGGACACAGAGAGACACAACGTGGGACACATCGGGACACAGCGGGACACAGCGGGACACAGCAGGGACACAGCGGGGGACACAGCGGGACACAGCGGGGACACAGCGGGGACACAGAGAGGGACACAGCTGGGGACAAAGCGGGACACCACGGGAAACAGCGGGACACAGCGGCATACAGCGGGGAAACAGCGGGGACATAGCGGGGACACAGCGAGGGGCAGAGCGGGCTACAGCGGGGGACACATCAGGGACACAACGGGGGACAACTGCGGGACACACCGGGACACAGCGGAACACAGCGGGGAAACAGCGGGGAACACAGCGGGGGACAAAGCGGGACACCACGGGAAACAGCGGGACACAATGGGGAAACTGCGGGGACACAGCAGGGACACAGCGGGGGACACAGCGGGATACAGAGGGGGACACAGCGGGGACACAGCGGGGAACCAATGAGAAACAGCGGGGAAACAGCAGGCATTCATCGGGGACACAGCAGGACACAGCGGGGACACAGTGGGGGAGAGCGGGGACAAAGCGGGGGACACAGCTGGACACAGGGGGGACACAGCAGGAACACAGCTGCACACAGAGGGATACACATCGGGACACAGCAGGGACAAGGCAGGGACACAGCGGGACACAGCGGGGGACACAGCAAGTACACAGCGGGACCCAGCGGGACACAGCGGGGACAAAGCGGGACACAGCGGGGACACAGCTGGGGACACAGCGGGGCACACAGCGGGGAAAACAGCGGAACACATCGGGGACACAGCAGGGACACAGCAGGGGACACAGCGGGACACAGGGGGGACACAGCGGGAACACAGCAGGGACACAACTGGACACAGTGCGATACAATGCGGGACACAGCGGGGACATAGCAGGGACACAGCGTTACACAGCATGGAACACAGCGGGACACAGTGAGGACACAGCGGGGACAGACTGGGGGCACAGCAAGGACACAGCGGGACACAGCGGGACAGAGCGGGACACAGCAGGACAGACCGGGGGACACAGCAGGACACAGTGGGGGACACAGTGGGACAAAGTGGGGGACACAGCGAGTACACAGCGGGACAGAGCGGCACACATCGGGGACACAGCGGGACACAGCGGGGACACAGCGGGACACAGCTGGGACACAGCAGGGGAGAGCGGGGACAGAACGGGGCACAGTGGGACACATCGGGGACACATCGGCGACACAGCGGTGGACACAGCGGGACATAGGGGGGACACAGCGGGGACGCATCAGGGACACAGCTGGACACAGCGAGATACACAGCAGGACACAGCGGAGACACAGCAGGGACACAGTCGGACACAGCGTGGAACACAGCGGGACACAGTGGGGACTCAGCGGGGACAGAGAGGGGACAGAGCGGGACACAGCGGGGACAGAGCGGGGGACACAGCAGGACACAGCGGGACACAGCGGGGACACAGCTGGGACACAGCGGGACACATCGGGGGACACAGCAGGGGACACAGAGAGACACAACGTGGGACACATCGGGACACAGCGGGACACAGCGGGACACAGCGGGGACACAGCGGGGGACACAGCGGGACACAGCGGGGACACAGAGAGGGACACAGCTGGGGACAAAGCGGGACACCACGGGAAAAAAGCGGGACACAGCGGCATACAGCGGGGAAACAGCGGGGACATAGCGGGGACACAGCGAGGGGCAGAGCGGGCTACAGCGGGGGACACATCAGGGACACAACGGGGGACAACTGCGGGACACACCGGGACACAGCAGAACACAGCGGGGAAACAGCGGGGAACACAGCGGGGGACAAAGCGGGACACCACGGGAAACAGCGGGACACAGCGGGACACAATGGGGAAACTGCGGGGACACAGCAGGGACACAGCGGGGGACACAGCAGGATACAGAGGGGGACACAGCGGGGACACAGCGGGGGACACAATGAGAAACAGCGGGGACACAGCAGGCATTCATCGGGGACACAGCAGGACACAGCGGGGACACAGAGGGGCAAAGCGGGGACAAAGCGGGGGACACAGCTGGACACAGGGAGGACACAGCAGGAACACAGCTGCACACAGAGGGATACACATCGGGACACAGCGGGGACAAGGCAGGGACACAGCGGGACACAGCGGGGGACACAGCAAGTACACAGCGGGACCCAGCGGGACACAGGGGGGACAAAGAGGGACACAGCGGGGACACAGCTGGGGACACAGCGGGGCACACAGCGGGGAAAACAGCGGAACACATCGGGGACACAGCAGGGACACAGCAGGGGACACAGCGGGACACAGGGGGGACACAGCGGGAACACAGCAGGGACACAACTGGACACAGTGCGATACACTGCGGGACACAACTGGACACAGTGCGATACACTGCGAGACACAGCGGGGACATAGCAGGGACACAGCGTTACACAGCATGGAACACAGCGGGACACAGCGGGACACAGTGGGGACTCAGCGGGGACAGAGCGGGGGACACAGCAGGACACAGGGGGACACAGCAGGACACAGCGGGACACAGCGGGGACACAGCTGGGACACAGCGGGACACATCGGGGGACACAGCAGGGGACACAGAGAGACACAACGTGGGACCCATCGGGACACAGCGGGACACAGCGGGACACAGCGGGGACACAGCGGGGGACACAGCGGGACACAGCGGGGACACAGCGGGGGCACAGAGAGGGACACAGCTGGGGACAAAGCGGGACACCACGGGAAAAAAGCGGGACACAGCGGCATACAGCGGGGAAACAGCGGGGACATAGCGGGGACACAGCGAGGGGCAGAGCGGGCTACAGCGGGGGACACATCAGGGACACAACGGGGGACAACTGCGGGACACACCGGGACACAGCGGAACACAGCGGGGAAACAGCGGGGAACACAGCGGGGGACAAAGCGGGACACCACGGGAAACAGCGGGACACAGCGGGACACAATGGGGAAACTGCGGGGACACAGCAGGGACACAGCGGGGGACACAGCGGGATACAGAGGGGGACACAGCGGGGACACAGCGGGGGACACAATGAGAAACAGCGGGGACACAGCAGGCATTCATCGGGGACACAGCAGGACACAGCGGGGACACAGCGGGGGAGAGCGGGGACAAAGCGGGGGACACAGCTGGACACAGGGGGGACACAGCAGGAACACAGCTGCACACAGAGGGATACACATCGGGACACAGCGGGGACAAGGCAGGGACACAGCGGGACACAGCGGGGGACACAGCAAGTACACAGCGGGACCCAGCGGGACACAGGGGGGACAAAGCGGGACACAGCGGGGACATAGCTGGGGACACAGCGGGGCACACAGCGGGGAAAACAGCGGAACACATCGGGGACACAGCAGGGACACAGCAGGGGACACAGCGGGACACAGGGGGGACACAGCGGGAACACAGCAGGGACACAACTGGACATAGTGCGATACACTGCGGGACACAACTGGACACAGTGCGATACACTGCGGGACACAGAGGGGACATAGCAGGGACACAGCGTTACACAGCATGGAACACAGCGGGACACAGCGAGGACACAGCGGGGACAGACTAGGGGCAAAGTGAGGACACAGCGGGACACAGCGGGACAGAGCGGGACACAGAAGGACAGACCGTGGGACACAGCAGGACACAGCGGGGGACACAGCGGGACACAGTGGGGTTCACAGCGAGTACACAGCGGGACACAGCGGGACACATCGGGGACACAGCGGGACACAGCGGGGACAGAGCGGGGGACAGCGGAGGCACAATGGGACACAGCGGGACACATCGGTGACACAGTGGGGACCCAGCTTGGGACACAGCGGGACACAGGGGGACACAGCGGCGACACAACAGGGACACAGCTGGACACATCGCGATACATAGCGGGATACAGCGGGGACACAGCAGGTACACAGCCGGACAAAGCGGGGGACACAGCGAGTATACAGCGGGACACAGCGGGACACAGCGGGACACATCGGGGACACAGCGGGACACAGCGGGGACACAGCGTTGGACACAGTGGGGGACAATGCGGAACACATCGGGGACACAGCGGGGAAACAGCGGGGCACACACCTGGACACTGGGGTGACCCAGCGGGGACACAGCAGGGCACAGCTGTACACAGTGGGATACACAGCGAGACACATCGGGGACACAGCAGGGACACAGCGGGACACAGCGCGGAACACAGCGGGACACAGCGGGGACATAGCGGGGACAGAGCGGGGACACAGTGGTGACACAGCGGGACACAGCGGGACAGACCAGGGGACAATGCCGGACACAGCGGGGGACACAGCGGGACACAGCGGGGTCGCAGCGAGTACCCAGCGGGACACAGCGGGGACACAGTGGGACAAGCATGAATAGAGAAGGGACACAGCGGGACACAACGGGGGAAACAGAGCGTGCACAGCGGGACACAGCGGGACATATCGGGGACACAGCGGGACACAGCAGGGACACAGCGGGGGCACTGCGGGGGACAAAGCGGGACACAGGGGTGACACAGCGGGGACACAGCAGGGACACAGCTGGACACAGTGGGATACACAGAGGGACACATTGGGGACACAGCAGGGACACAGCGGGGACACAGCTAGGACACAGCAGGACACAGCGGGACACAGCGGGGACACAGCGGGGACACAGCTAGGACAGAGCGGGGACACAGCAGGACACAGGGGGGACAGAGCCGGGGACACAAAGGGACACAATAGGGACACAGCTGGACACAGTGGGATACACATCGGGACACAGCAGGGACACAGCGAGGACACAGCAGGACACAGCGGGACACAGCGTGAAACAGCGGGGACACAGTGGGGACACAGTAGCGGACACAGCGCGACACAGAGGGGGACATAGCGGGGGCACAGCGGGACACAGCGGGGACACAGCGGGATACAAAGCGGGACACAGCGGGATACAGTGGGACACATTGGGGACACAGGGGGGGACACAGCGGGGGACACAGAAGGGAACACAGCAGAACACATCGGGGAAACAGCGGGAACACAGCGGGACACAGAGTGGACAGAGTGGTGACACAGCGGAGACACAGCAGGGACACAGCTGAGACACAGCAGGATACAGCATGGACAATGCGGGGACAGAGCGAGGACACAGCCGGACACATCGGGACACAGCAGGACACAGCGGAACACAGCGGGGACACAGCATGACACAGCAGGGGACACAGCGGGATAAAGCGGGGGACAGAGCCGGACAAAGAGGGACAGAGCAGGGGTAAAGCGGGACAGAGCGGGGAACATAGCGGGACACACCGAGACACAGCGGGACACAGCAGGGAAACACCAGGACACAGCGGGACACAGCGGGGACACAGCGGGGGACACAGCGAGGACACAGCGGGACACAGCGAGACACAGCGGGGAAAAAGCGGGGACACTCCAGGGGACAGCGGGGACACAGTGGGGGACAGCAGGGACACAGCGGATCACAGCGGGACACAGCGGGACACAGCGTGGGACAGCGTGGACACAACGGGACACAGCGGGACACATTGGGGACACAGCGGGGTCACAGCGGGGGACACAGTGGGACACAGTGGGGACACAGCGGGGACACAGCTGGTCAAAGCGGGGACACAGCGTGGGACACAGCTGGGGAAACAGTGGGGAACACAGCTGGACACTGTGGGGACACAGTTGGACACAGCGGGGTACAGAGCGGGACACATCGGGGACACAGCGAGGACACAGCGGGACACAGTGGGACACAACGGGACACAGCGGGACACAGCGGGACACAGCGGGGACACAGCAGCGGACACAGCGGGACACACCGGGACACAGCGGGGGATACAGCGGGACACAGTGGAGAACAAAGCGGGACACAGCAGGGACAAATCAGGACACAGTGGGGACACAGCTTGGACACAGCGGGATACAGCAGGGACAAAGCGGGACACAGCGGGACACATTGGAGGACACAGCAGGGGACACAGAGAGACACAATGTGGGAAACTTCGGGACACAGCGGGACACAGGGGGGGACACAGCTAAACACAGCTGGGACACACAGGGACACAGTGGGGGACACAGCAGGGACACAGCGGGACACAGCGGGACACAGCAAGGGACACAGCTGGACACAGCGGGGGACAGAGCGGGGGACACAGCGGGACACAGTGTGGGACACAGGGAGGACACAGCGGAACACAGCGGGGACACAGTGGGGATTCAGCGGGGGACACAGAAAGGGACAAAGTGGGACACCACGGAACACAGCGGAACACAGCGGGACTCACCGGGGACACTGCAGGGATACAGCGGGACACAGCGGGGGACGCAGAGGTACACAGCCGGACACAGAGGGGGACACAGCGGGTACACAGCGGAACACAGCGGGGGACACAGCGAGGACACAGCAGGACACAGTGGGACACAGCGGGGGACAAAGCGGGAGAAAACGAGGGACACAGTAGGGGACACAGGGGGGACACAGCGGGGACACAGTGGGACACAGCTGGGACACAGCGGGACGCAGCGTGGACACAGCCGGACACAGCGGGGCACAGTGGAGACAAAGCGGGACACAGCGGGACACAGTGGGGGAAAAAGTGGGACACAGCGGGGACATAGTGGGGGACACAGTGGGGACACAGCGGGACACAGCGAGGGACACAGCGAGGACACAGCGGGATACAGCGGGGGACACAGCACTACACAGCGGGGAAGACAACGGGACACAGCGGTGGAAACAGCGAGGAAACAGCGGGACACAGGGGGACACAGCGAGGGACACAGAGGGACACAGCGGGGACACAGCGGAACACAGCGTGGAAACAGCGGGACACAGCGGGGACACAGCGGGACACAGTGGGGACACAGCGGGACACAGAGGGACACAGAGGGGACACAGCAGGACACAACGAGGGACACAGCTAGGACACAGCGGGATACAGCGGGACACAGCGGGGATCACAGTTGGGGACACAGCGGGGACACAGCGGGTACACAGCGGGACACAGCGGGGACACAGCGGGGACACAGCAGGACACACCGCTGACACAGCGGGACACAGTGGGGGACACAGCGGGACACTGCGGGACACAGCGCGGACACAGCAGGGACATAGCGGGGGACAAAGCGGGTGACACAGCGGGACACAGTGGGACACAGGGGGAACACAGCAGGGACACAGCGGGGGACACAGCCGGACACAGCTGGGACACACAGGGACACAGTGGGGGACACAGCGGGGACACAGCGGGAAACAGCAGGACACAGCGAGGGACACAGCTGGACACAGCGGGGGACAGAGCGGGGGACACAGCGGGACACAGCGTGGGACACAGTGAGGACACAGCGGAACACAGCGGGGACACAGCGGGGACTCAGCGGGGGACACAGCAAGGGACAAAGTGGGACACCACGGAACACAGCGAAACACAGCAGACACACCGGGGACACTGCGGGGACACAGCGGGACACAGCAGGGGACGCAGAGGTACACAGCCGGACACAGAGGGAGACACAGCGGGTACACAGCGGAACACAGCGGGGGACAGAGCGAGGACACAGCAGGACACAGCGGGACACAGCGGGGTACACAGCTGGGGACACAATGGGACACAGAGGGGGACACAGAGGGACACAGCGGGACACAGCAGGAAACAGCAGGGACAAAGTGGGAAACACAGAAGGGGATAGAGCGGGACACAGCGGGGGACACGGGGAGGACACAGAGGGACAGAGCGGGGACACAGCGGGGACTCAGCGGGGGACAAAGCGGGGACAGAACGGGGACACAGGGGGACACAGTGGGGACACAGAGGGACAAATCGGTGACACAGCGGGACACAACAGGACAGAGCGGGGACACAGTGGGACACAGCGGGAACACAGCACGACAGCGGGGACACAGCGGGACACAGTGTGGGACACAGCGGGACACAGCGGAGGACACAGCGGAACACAACGGGGGACAGAGCGGGGGACAGAGCGGGACACTACCGGGACTCAGCTGTACACAGCGGGGGACACAGCGTGACACAGCGGGGTCACAGGTGGGACACAGCGGGACACTGCGTGACATATCGGGGACACAGCGGGACACAGTGGGGAACACAGCGAGGACACAGCGGGACACAGCGTGGGACACAGCAAGAACACAGAGCGACACAGCGGGACACAGCGAGGACACAGCGGGACACATCAGGAACACAGCTGGACACAGTGGGATACACAGAGGGACACATTGGGGACACAGCAGGGACACAGCGGGGAACACAGCGAGTACACAGTGGGACACAGAGGGACACATCGGGGACACAGCGGGACACAGCTGGGACACAGCAGGGGAGAGCGGGGACAGAACGGGGCACAGCGGGACACATCGGGGACACAGCAGGGACACAGCAGGGGACACAGCGGGACATAGGGGGGACACAGCGGGGACACAGCAGGGACACAGCTGGACACAGCGGGATACACAGAAGGAAACAACGGGGACACAGCAGGGACACAGTCGGACACAGCGTGGAACACAGCGGGACACAGCGGGGACACAGCGGGACACAGCTGGGACACAGCAGGGGAGAGCGGGGACAGAACGGGGCACAGTGGGACACATCGGGGACACATCGGCGACACAGCGGTGGACACAGCGGGACATAGGGGGGACACAGCGGGGACGCATCAGGGACACAGCTGGACACAGCGAGATACACAGCAGGACACAGCGGAGACACAGCAGGGACACAGTCGGACACAGCGTGGAACACAGCGGGACACAGTGGGGACTCAGCGGGGACAGAGAGGGGACAGAGCGGGACACAGCGGGGACAGAGCGGGGGACACAGCAGGACACAGCGGGACACAGCGGGGACACAGCTGGGACACAGCGGGACACATCGGGGGACACAGCAGGGGACACAGAGAGACACAACGTGGGACACATCGGGACACAGCGGGACACAGCGGGACACAGCGGGGACACAGCGGGGGACACAGCGGGACACAGCGGGGACACAGAGAGGGACACAGCTGGGGACAAAGCGGGACACCACGGGAAAAAAGCGGGACACAGCGGCATACAGCGGGGAAACAGCGGGGACATAGCGGGGACACAGCGAGGGGCAGAGCGGGCTACAGCGGGGGACACATCAGGGACACAACGGGGGACAACTGCGGGACACACCGGGACACAGCAGAACACAGCGGGGAAACAGCGGGGAACACAGCGGGGGACAAAGCGGGACACCACGGGAAACAGCGGGACACAGCGGGACACAATGGGGAAACTGCGGGGACACAGCAGGGACACAGCGGGGGACACAGCAGGATACAGAGGGGGACACAGCGGGGACACAGCGGGGGACACAATGAGAAACAGCGGGGACACAGCAGGCATTCATCGGGGACACAGCAGGACACAGCGGGGACACAGAGGGGCAAAGCGGGGACAAAGCGGGGGACACAGCTGGACACAGGGAGGACACAGCAGGAACACAGCTGCACACAGAGGGATACACATCGGGACACAGCGGGGACAAGGCAGGGACACAGCGGGACACAGCGGGGGACACAGCAAGTACACAGCGGGACCCAGCGGGACACAGGGGGGACAAAGAGGGACACAGCGGGGACACAGCTGGGGACACAGCGGGGCACACAGCGGGGAAAACAGCGGAACACATCGGGGACACAGCAGGGACACAGCAGGGGACACAGCGGGACACAGGGGGGACACAGCGGGAACACAGCAGGGACACAACTGGACACAGTGCGATACACTGCGGGACACAACTGGACACAGTGCGATACACTGCGAGACACAGCGGGGACATAGCAGGGACACAGCGTTACACAGCATGGAACACAGCGGGACACAGCGGGACACAGTGGGGACTCAGCGGGGACAGAGCGGGGGACACAGCAGGACACAGGGGGACACAGCAGGACACAGCGGGACACAGCGGGGACACAGCTGGGACACAGCGGGACACATCGGGGGACACAGCAGGGGACACAGAGAGACACAACGTGGGACCCATCGGGACACAGCGGGACACAGCGGGACACAGCGGGGACACAGCGGGGGACACAGCGGGACACAGCGGGGACACAGCGGGGGCACAGAGAGGGACACAGCTGGGGACAAAGCGGGACACCACGGGAAAAAAGCGGGACACAGCGGCATACAGCGGGGAAACAGCGGGGACATAGCGGGGACACAGCGAGGGGCAGAGCGGGCTACAGCGGGGGACACATCAGGGACACAACGGGGGACAACTGCGGGACACACCGGGACACAGCGGAACACAGCGGGGAAACAGCGGGGAACACAGCGGGGGACAAAGCGGGACACCACGGGAAACAGCGGGACACAGCGGGACACAATGGGGAAACTGCGGGGACACAGCAGGGACACAGCGGGGGACACAGCGGGATACAGAGGGGGACACAGCGGGGACACAGCGGGGGACACAATGAGAAACAGCGGGGACACAGCAGGCATTCATCGGGGACACAGCAGGACACAGCGGGGACACAGCGGGGGAGAGCGGGGACAAAGCGGGGGACACAGCTGGACACAGGGGGGACACAGCAGGAACACAGCTGCACACAGAGGGATACACATCGGGACACAGCGGGGACAAGGCAGGGACACAGCGGGACACAGCGGGGGACACAGCAAGTACACAGCGGGACCCAGCGGGACACAGGGGGGACAAAGCGGGACACAGCGGGGACATAGCTGGGGACACAGCGGGGCACACAGCGGGGAAAACAGCGGAACACATCGGGGACACAGCAGGGACACAGCAGGGGACACAGCGGGACACAGGGGGGACACAGCGGGAACACAGCAGGGACACAACTGGACATAGTGCGATACACTGCGGGACACAACTGGACACAGTGCGATACACTGCGGGACACAGAGGGGACATAGCAGGGACACAGCGTTACACAGCATGGAACACAGCGGGACACAGCGAGGACACAGCGGGGACAGACTAGGGGCAAAGTGAGGACACAGCGGGACACAGCGGGACAGAGCGGGACACAGAAGGACAGACCGTGGGACACAGCAGGACACAGCGGGGGACACAGCGGGACACAGTGGGGTTCACAGCGAGTACACAGCGGGACACAGCGGGACACATCGGGGACACAGCGGGACACAGCGGGGACAGAGCGGGGGACAGCGGAGGCACAATGGGACACAGCGGGACACATCGGTGACACAGTGGGGACCCAGCTTGGGACACAGCGGGACACAGGGGGACACAGCGGCGACACAACAGGGACACAGCTGGACACATCGCGATACATAGCGGGATACAGCGGGGACACAGCAGGTACACAGCCGGACAAAGCGGGGGACACAGCGAGTATACAGCGGGACACAGCGGGACACAGCGGGACACATCGGGGACACAGCGGGACACAGCGGGGACACAGCGTTGGACACAGTGGGGGACAATGCGGAACACATCGGGGACACAGCGGGGAAACAGCGGGGCACACACCTGGACACTGGGGTGACCCAGCGGGGACACAGCAGGGCACAGCTGTACACAGTGGGATACACAGCGAGACACATCGGGGACACAGCAGGGACACAGCGGGACACAGCGCGGAACACAGCGGGACACAGCGGGGACATAGCGGGGACAGAGCGGGGACACAGTGGTGACACAGCGGGACACAGCGGGACAGACCAGGGGACAATGCCGGACACAGCGGGGGACACAGCGGGACACAGCGGGGTCGCAGCGAGTACCCAGCGGGACACAGCGGGGACACAGTGGGACAAGCATGAATAGAGAAGGGACACAGCGGGACACAACGGGGGAAACAGAGCGTGCACAGCGGGACACAGCGGGACATATCGGGGACACAGCGGGACACAGCAGGGACACAGCGGGGGCACTGCGGGGGACAAAGCGGGACACAGGGGTGACACAGCGGGGACACAGCAGGGACACAGCTGGACACAGTGGGATACACAGAGGGACACATTGGGGACACAGCAGGGACACAGCGGGGACACAGCTAGGACACAGCAGGACACAGCGGGACACAGCGGGGACACAGCGGGGACACAGCTAGGACAGAGCGGGGACACAGCAGGACACAGGGGGGACAGAGCCGGGGACACAAAGGGACACAATAGGGACACAGCTGGACACAGTGGGATACACATCGGGACACAGCAGGGACACAGCGAGGACACAGCAGGACACAGCGGGACACAGCGTGAAACAGCGGGGACACAGTGGGGACACAGTAGCGGACACAGCGCGACACAGAGGGGGACATAGCGGGGGCACAGCGGGACACAGCGGGGACACAGCGGGATACAAAGCGGGACACAGCGGGATACAGTGGGACACATTGGGGACACAGGGGGGGACACAGCGGGGGACACAGAAGGGAACACAGCAGAACACATCGGGGAAACAGCGGGAACACAGCGGGACACAGAGTGGACAGAGTGGTGACACAGCGGAGACACAGCAGGGACACAGCTGAGACACAGCAGGATACAGCATGGACAATGCGGGGACAGAGCGAGGACACAGCCGGACACATCGGGACACAGCAGGACACAGCGGAACACAGCGGGGACACAGCATGACACAGCAGGGGACACAGCGGGATAAAGCGGGGGACAGAGCCGGACAAAGAGGGACAGAGCAGGGGTAAAGCGGGACAGAGCGGGGAACATAGCGGGACACACCGAGACACAGCGGGACACAGCAGGGAAACACCAGGACACAGCGGGACACAGCGGGGACACAGCGGGGGACACAGCGAGGACACAGCGGGACACAGCGAGACACAGCGGGGAAAAAGCGGGGACACTCCAGGGGACAGCGGGGACACAGTGGGGGACAGCAGGGACACAGCGGATCACAGCGGGACACAGCGGGACACAGCGTGGGACAGCGTGGACACAACGGGACACAGCGGGACACATTGGGGACACAGCGGGGTCACAGCGGGGGACACAGTGGGACACAGTGGGGACACAGCGGGGACACAGCTGGTCAAAGCGGGGACACAGCGTGGGACACAGCTGGGGAAACAGTGGGGAACACAGCTGGACACTGTGGGGACACAGTTGGACACAGCGGGGTACAGAGCGGGACACATCGGGGACACAGCGAGGACACAGCGGGACACAGTGGGACACAACGGGACACAGCGGGACACAGCGGGACACAGCGGGGACACAGCAGCGGACACAGCGGGACACACCGGGACACAGCGGGGGATACAGCGGGACACAGTGGAGAACAAAGCGGGACACAGCAGGGACAAATCAGGACACAGTGGGGACACAGCTTGGACACAGCGGGATACAGCAGGGACAAAGCGGGACACAGCGGGACACATTGGAGGACACAGCAGGGGACACAGAGAGACACAATGTGGGAAACTTCGGGACACAGCGGGACACAGGGGGGGACACAGCTAAACACAGCTGGGACACACAGGGACACAGTGGGGGACACAGCAGGGACACAGCGGGACACAGCGGGACACAGCAAGGGACACAGCTGGACACAGCGGGGGACAGAGCGGGGGACACAGCGGGACACAGTGTGGGACACAGGGAGGACACAGCGGAACACAGCGGGGACACAGTGGGGATTCAGCGGGGGACACAGAAAGGGACAAAGTGGGACACCACGGAACACAGCGGAACACAGCGGGACTCACCGGGGACACTGCAGGGATACAGCGGGACACAGCGGGGGACGCAGAGGTACACAGCCGGACACAGAGGGGGACACAGCGGGTACACAGCGGAACACAGCGGGGGACACAGCGAGGACACAGCAGGACACAGTGGGACACAGCGGGGGACAAAGCGGGAGAAAACGAGGGACACAGTAGGGGACACAGGGGGGACACAGCGGGGACACAGTGGGACACAGCTGGGACACAGCGGGACGCAGCGTGGACACAGCCGGACACAGCGGGGCACAGTGGAGACAAAGCGGGACACAGCGGGACACAGTGGGGGAAAAAGTGGGACACAGCGGGGACATAGTGGGGGACACAGTGGGGACACAGCGGGACACAGCGAGGGACACAGCGAGGACACAGCGGGATACAGCGGGGGACACAGCACTACACAGCGGGGAAGACAACGGGACACAGCGGTGGAAACAGCGAGGAAACAGCGGGACACAGGGGGACACAGCGAGGGACACAGAGGGACACAGCGGGGACACAGCGGAACACAGCGTGGAAACAGCGGGACACAGCGGGGACACAGCGGGACACAGTGGGGACACAGCGGGACACAGAGGGACACAGAGGGGACACAGCAGGACACAACGAGGGACACAGCTAGGACACAGCGGGATACAGCGGGACACAGCGGGGATCACAGTTGGGGACACAGCGGGGACACAGCGGGTACACAGCGGGACACAGCGGGGACACAGCGGGGACACAGCAGGACACACCGCTGACACAGCGGGACACAGTGGGGGACACAGCGGGACACTGCGGGACACAGCGCGGACACAGCAGGGACATAGCGGGGGACAAAGCGGGTGACACAGCGGGACACAGTGGGACACAGGGGGAACACAGCAGGGACACAGCGGGGGACACAGCCGGACACAGCTGGGACACACAGGGACACAGTGGGGGACACAGCGGGGACACAGCGGGAAACAGCAGGACACAGCGAGGGACACAGCTGGACACAGCGGGGGACAGAGCGGGGGACACAGCGGGACACAGCGTGGGACACAGTGAGGACACAGCGGAACACAGCGGGGACACAGCGGGGACTCAGCGGGGGACACAGCAAGGGACAAAGTGGGACACCACGGAACACAGCGAAACACAGCAGACACACCGGGGACACTGCGGGGACACAGCGGGACACAGCAGGGGACGCAGAGGTACACAGCCGGACACAGAGGGAGACACAGCGGGTACACAGCGGAACACAGCGGGGGACAGAGCGAGGACACAGCAGGACACAGCGGGACACAGCGGGGTACACAGCTGGGGACACAATGGGACACAGAGGGGGACACAGAGGGACACAGCGGGACACAGCAGGAAACAGCAGGGACAAAGTGGGAAACACAGAAGGGGATAGAGCGGGACACAGCGGGGGACACGGGGAGGACACAGAGGGACAGAGCGGGGACACAGCGGGGACTCAGCGGGGGACAAAGCGGGGACAGAACGGGGACACAGGGGGACACAGTGGGGACACAGAGGGACAAATCGGTGACACAGCGGGACACAACAGGACAGAGCGGGGACACAGTGGGACACAGCGGGAACACAGCACGACAGCGGGGACACAGCGGGACACAGTGTGGGACACAGCGGGACACAGCGGAGGACACAGCGGAACACAACGGGGGACAGAGCGGGGGACAGAGCGGGACACTACCGGGACTCAGCTGTACACAGCGGGGGACACAGCGTGACACAGCGGGGTCACAGGTGGGACACAGCGGGACACTGCGTGACATATCGGGGACACAGCGGGACACAGTGGGGAACACAGCGAGGACACAGCGGGACACAGCGTGGGACACAGCAAGAACACAGAGCGACACAGCGGGACACAGCGAGGACACAGCGGGACACATCAGGAACACAGCTGGACACAGTGGGATACACAGAGGGACACATTGGGGACACAGCAGGGACACAGCGGGGAACACAGCGAGTACACAGTGGGACACAGAGGGACACATCGGGGACACAGCGGGACACAGCTGGGACACAGCAGGGGAGAGCGGGGACAGAACGGGGCACAGCGGGACACATCGGGGACACAGCAGGGACACAGCAGGGGACACAGCGGGACATAGGGGGGACACAGCGGGGACACAGCAGGGACACAGCTGGACACAGCGGGATACACAGAAGGAAACAACGGGGACACAGCAGGGACACAGTCGGACACAGCGTGGAACACAGCGGGACACAGTGGGGACTCAGCGGGGACAGAGCGGGGACACAGCGGGAGACAGCGGGGACAGAGCGGGGGACACAGCAGGACACAGCGGGACATAGTGGGGACACAGCTGGGACACAGCGGGACACATCGGGGGACACAGCAGGGGACACAGAGAGACACAACTTGGGTCACAGCGAGACAAAGTGGGACACAGCGGTACACAGCGGGGACACAGCGGGGGACACAGCGGTGGACACAGTGGGTACAGAGTGGGGGACACAGCGGGACACAGCGGTACACAGCGGGGACAGAGCGGGGGAAACAAGGGGACACAGCGGGAAACAGCGTGGACACAGCGAGGACACAGCGGGGACACAATTGGATACAGCGGGTCACGCAGCGGGACATAGACTGGACACAGCGAGGACACAGCGGGACACAGCGGGACACAGCAGGACACAGAGGGGGACACAACGGGACACCACGGGACACAGCGGGAGACACAGCAGAACACAGCGGGGGACACAGAGGGACACAGATGGCACAGCGACGACACAGCGGGACACAGCTGGACACAGCGGAATACACAGCGGGAAACAGCGGAGACACAGCGAGGACACAGCAGGACACAGAGGGACACAGCGGGACAGAGCGGGGGACACAGGGGGACACAGCAGGACACAGCGGGACACAGCTGGGGACACAGTGAGGACACAGCAGGAAACATCGGGGACACAGCGGGGACACAGCGGGGGACACAGCGGATCAAAGCGGGGACACAGCGGGGACACAGTGGGGACACAGCAGGACACAGCGTGATACTGCGGAACACAGCGGGGACACAGCGGGGGACACAGCGAGGACACAGCGGGACACAGCAGTCACAGCGAGACACAGCGGGAACACAGCGGGGACACTCCATGGGACAGCGGGGACACAGTGGGACACAGCGGGGGACAGCAGGGACACAGCAGGTCACAGCGGGACACAGCGGGACACAGCGGGGAACAGGGGGGAAACAGCGGGGGACACAGCGGGACACAACGGGCACACAGCGGGGACTCAGCGGGACTCAGCTGGGACAAAGCGGGTGACACAGAGGGGGATTCAGTGGGGAACACAGCGGGACACAGCAGGGACACAGTTGGACACAGCGGGATACACAGCGGAAAACAGCGGGGAAACAGCGTGGACAATCCACGGGATAGCGGGAACACAGCAGGACACAGTGGGAGACAGCAAGGACACAGCGGGTCACAGCAATACACAGCGGGACACAGCAGGGGACACAGCAGGACACAGCGGAGTACACAGCAGGACACAGCAGGGACACAGAAGAGCACAGTGGGGACACAGGGGGGCACAGCAGGATACAGTGGGGCCACAGCGGGACACAGCGGGGACACATCGTGGCACAAAACGGGGGACACAGCGGGGGACACAGCGGGACACAGCGGTACACAGCGGGGACAGAGCGGGAAAACAGCGGGACACAACGGGGACACTCCAGGGCACAGCGGGGACACAGCAGGACACATCGGGGGACAGCAGGGACACAGCGGGTCACAGCGGGACACAGCGGGGGGACAGCAGGGACACAGCGGGACACAGCGGGATACAGCGGGACACAGCAGGACACAGCGGGGGACAGAGCCGGGGACACAGTGGGACGCAGCACGGATACAGCGGGGGACACAGCGGGGGACACAGCGGGACACAACGGGGGACACAGCGAGGACACAGTGGGACACAGCGGGGATACAGCGGGGACTCAGCGGGGGACACAGCGGGGGACAAACCGGGACACCACGGGAAACAGCAGGACACAGCGGGACACAGTGGGGACACAGTGGGGACAATGTGGGGGACACATTGGGGACACAGTGGGGACACAGCCCGGGACACAGAGGGACACAGGGGGGGACACAGAGGGACACAGCGGGGGAAATAGTGAGGACACAGCGGGACACATCGGGGAAAGAGCTGGGACACAGCAGGGGACACAGCGGGAAACAGCGGGGACACAGCAGGGACACAGCAGGGACACAGCTGGACACAGAGGGATACACAGCGAGACACATAGGGGACACAGCGAGGATACAGCGAGGACACAGCGGGACAAAGCGGGACACAACGGGACACAGCTGGACACAGCGGGGACACTGTGGGGACACAGCGGGACAAGCGGGACACAGCAGAGACACAGAGGGGGAAACAGCGGGGATACAGCGGGGACAAAGCAGGACACAGCGGGACACAGCGGGGACACAGCGGGATACAGAGGGGGACACAACGGGGGACACATTGGGGGACACAGCGGGGGCACAGTGGGGGATACAGCGGGGAACACAGCAGGGAATACAGCGGGGACACAGCGGGATTCAGTGGGGACACAGCGGGACACAGCGGGGGAAACAAGGGGACACAGCGGGTACACAGCGGGGACACAGCTGGACACAGGTGGATACACAAGGGGCCACAGCGGGGACACAGCGAGGAAACAGCGGGACACAGCTGGACAGAGCGGGGGACAGCGGGGGGCACAGCGGGGGACACAGCAGAGAACACAGCGGGACACAGCGGGGACACAGCTGGACACAGCGGGGTACACAGCAGCACACATTGGGGACACAGCGAGGACACAGCGGGACACAGCGGGACACATCGGGACATAGCGGGACACAGCAGTGACACAGCAGGGACACAGCAGGGGACACATCGGGACTGAGCGGGGCACAGCGGGACATAGTGGAGGTCACAGCAGGGGAGACAGTGGGACACAGCGGAGTACACAGCTTGACACAGCAGGACACAGCGGGACACAGCGGGAACACAGTGTGGACACTCCGGTAAACAGCGCGGACACAGCGGGACACAGCGGGGGACAACAGGTACACAGAAGGACACATCGGGACATAGCGGAACACAGAGGGGACACAGCGGGGACACAGCAGGGGACACAGCGGGACACAGTGGGACACAGTGGGACACAGCGTGACACAGCAGGGACACAGTGGAGACACTCCGGGGGACAGCAGGGACACAGCGGGACACAGCGGGTGACAGCGGGTACACAGCAGGACACATCAGGACACAGCGGGAAAGAGTGGGGACACAGCGGGGACACAGCAGGGGACACAGCGGGACCCAGCGGGACCCAGGGGGACACAGCGGGGGACACAGCAGGGAAGACAGTGGGATACAGCATGGGACACAGTGGGACACAGCAGGACACAGCGGGGACACAGTGGGGTCACTCCGGGGGACAGCGGGGACACAGCAGGACACAGCTTGACACAGCGGGATACAGCAGGGATACAGCAGGGGAGAGCGGGGACACAGCGGGACACAGCAAAGACACAAAGGGGGAAAGAGGGGACACAGCGGGACAAAACGGGACACAGCGGGGACACAGCGGGGACACAGCGGGGGACACAGCGGGGGACATAGGGAGAGACACAGCGGGACCCAACGGGGGACACAGCGGGGACACAGCGGGACACAGCGGGGACACAGCGGGACACAGCGGGGACACAGCGGGGGACACACCAGGGACACAGCGGGACACAGCAGGGACACAGCGGGATACAACGGGACACAGCGGGGACACTCCAGTGGACAGCCAGGACACAGCGGGACACAGCGGGGGACAGCAGGGACACAGCGGGTCACAGCGGGACACAGCGGGGACACAGCGGGGGACAGTGGGGAAACAGCGGGACACAGAGGGGACACAGCGGGGACACAGCGGGACACAGCAGGGACACAGCAGGGGACACTTCGGGACACAGCGGGACACCGCGGTACACAGCAGGGGACACAGCGAGGGAAACAGTTGGATACATTGGGGAAAACAGTGGGACACAGCAGGACACAGCGGGACACATCAGTGACACAGTGGGGACAAAAATGGGGAAAGCGGGTACACAGCGAGACACAACAGGACACAGCGGGGACACAACAGGGACACAGAGGGGTACACAGCGGGTGACACAGCGGGGGACACAGCGGGACGAAGCCAGAGACACAGCGGGACACAACGGGGGACACATCGGGACACAGCAGGACACAGCGGGACACAGCGGTGCCACAGCGGGGGACACAGCGGGGACAGAGCGGGACACAGAGGGGGACACAGAGGGAACACAGCGGGACACAGGCACACACCGTGGGACACAGCAGGACACAGCGGGGGACCCAGCGGGACACAGCCGAACACAGCGGGGGAGAGAAGGGACACACTGTGGGAAAGCGGGGACACAGCGGAACACATCGGGGGACAGCGGGTACACAGCAGGACACAGCAGGAACACAGTGGGACAGAGCAGGGGACACAGCGTGGTATACAGCGGGACACAATGGGGGACAAAGCGGGACACAGCGAGACACAGCGGGGACAGAGCGGGATTCAGCGGGGACACAGCGCGACACAGCGTGGACACTCTGGGGGACAGCGGGGACACACCGGGACACAGCGGGGGACAGCGGGTACAGAGCAGGACACACCTTGACACATCGGGATACAGCAGGGATACAGCGAGGGACAGTGGGGACACCGCGGGACACAGCGGAGAAACAAAGGGGAACAGAGGGGACACAGCGGGACACAATGGGACACAGCTGTGACACAGCGGGGACACACCGGGGGACACAGCGGGTGACAGAGCGGGTCACAACAGGGGACACAACGGGGGACACAGCGGGGAAAGAGCGGGACACAGCCAGGACACAGCGAGGACACAGCGGGACAGAGCAGGACACAGCGGGGACACAGCATGGACACAGCAGGTGACATAGCGGGACACAGCGGGACACAGCGGGACACAGCAAGGACACAATGGGACATAGCAGGTTACTCAGCGGGACACAGCGGGGACAGAGCGAGGACAGAGCGGGACAGAGTGGAACACAGCGGGACACAGCGGGGGACACAGCGGGACACAGCGGGGGAAACAGCGTGACACAGCCGGGGACACAGCGGGACACAGCGGGGGTCATAGCGAGGACACAGCGGGACACATCGGCAGCACAGCGGGGACACAGCCGGGGACAGAGCTGGACAGCACTGGGACACAGCCGGGACAAAGCGGGGACGCAGCAGGACACAGGGTTACACAGAGGGACTCAGTAGTGACACAGCGGGGGACACAGCGAGGACACAGCGGGACACAGCAGGACACAGCGAGACACAGCGGGGACACTGCGGGGACACTCCAGGGGACAGCGGGGACACAGAGGGACACAGTGGGGTACAGCAGGCACACAGCGGGTCACAGCGGGACACAGGGGAACACAGCAGGGGACAGCGGGGACACAGCGGGGACACAGTGGAGGACAGCGGGGACACAACGGGACACAGCGGGACACATCAGGGACACAGCAAGTTCACAGAGGGGGACACAGCGGGACACAGCGGGGACACAGCGGGGACTCAGCGGGACACAGCTGGGACAAAGCGGGTGACACAGTGGGGGAATCAGTGGGAAACACAGCGGGACACAGCAGGGACACAGTTGGACACAGGGGGATACACAGCGGAAAACAGCGGGGAAACAGCGTGGACAATCCACGGGACAGCGGGAACACAGCAGGACACAGCGG
The DNA here is from genome assembly GCF_024711535.1 of Dipodomys merriami. Lineage (NCBI taxonomy): Eukaryota > Metazoa > Chordata > Mammalia > Rodentia > Heteromyidae > Dipodomys > Dipodomys merriami. The sequence continues at coordinate 45,035 of NW_027206380.1, forward strand.
GAGACAGCAGGCACACAGCGGGTCCCAGCAGTACACAGCGGGACACAGCAGGGGACACAGCATGACACAGCAGAGGACACAGCGGGACACAGCGGGGACACAGAAGGACTCAGTTGGGACACAGCAGGGACACAGGGGTACACAGAGGGAGAAACAGGCAGGGTCACAGCGGGACACACCGGGACACAGCGGGACACAGCTGGGACACAGCGGGGGACACAGCGGGGGACACAGCGGGACACAACGGGGGACACAGCGAGGACACAGCGTGACACAGCGGGGACACAGTGGCTACTCAGCGGGGGACACAGCGGGGGACAAAACGGGACACCACGGGAAACAACGGGACACAGCGGGACACAGCAGGGACACAGCGGAGACACAGCGGGGAACACAGTGGGACACATTGGGGGACACAGCGAGGACACAGCGGGGACACAGCCTGGAACACAGCAGGACACAGCGGGGGACACAGCGGGACACAGTGCGGACTCAGCGGAGGACACAGCAGGGGACAAAACGGGACACCACGGGAAATAGCGGGGCACACCGGGGCACAGCGGGGAAACAGCGGGTACAAAGCTGGGTACACAGCGGTACACAGCGGGGGACACAGCTGGACACAGCGGGACACAGCGGGACACATCGGGGACACAGCGGGGAGACAGCGCGGGACACAGAGGGACACAGCAGGGGACACAGCGAGGACACAGAGGGACACATTGGGGACACAGCGGGGACACAGCCCGGGACAGAGCGAGACACAGCGGGGACACAGCGGGGACACAATGGGGGACACAGCGAGGACACAGCGGGACACAGCGGGGACACAGTGGGGACTAAGCGGGGGACACAGCGGGGGACAAACCGGGACACCACGGGAAACAGCGGGACACAGGGGGACACAGCAGTGACACAGCGGGGACACAGTGGGTGACACAGCGGTACACAGCGGGGTACACAGCGAGGACACAGCGGGACACAGCCGGACACTTTGGGGACACAGCCCGGGACACAGCGGGACACAGCGGAGGACACAGCAGGACCCGGCGTGGACCCAGCGGGGACTCAGCGGGGGACACAGCGGGGGACAAACCGGGACACCACGGGAAACAGCGGGACACACCGGGACACAGCGGGGACACAGCGGGGACAAAGCTGGGGACACAGCGGGACACAGCGGGGGACACAGCGAGGACAAAGCGGGACACCGCGGGACACATCGGGGACACAGCGGGGACACAGCCCGGGACACAGAGGGACACAGCGGGGGACACAGCCAGGACACAGCGGGACACATCGGGGACACAGCGGGGACAGAGCAGGGATACAGCAGGACACAGCGGGGAGAGAGCAGGGGACACAGCGGAACACAGCGGGACACAGCGGGGACACAGCGGGGACACAGTGGGTCCACAGCGGGGACATAGCAGGACACAGCGGGTACAGAGTGGGGGATACAACGGGACACAGGGGGATTCAGTAGGGACATAGCGGGACAGAGCAGGGAACACAGCAGGGGACACAGCGGGACACAACGGGGGACACAGCGGGACATAGCGGTACACAGCCGGGACACAGCAGGGGACACAGCAGGGGACACAGCGAGACACAGCCGGGGACACAGCGAGGACAAAGCGGGACACAGCGCGACACAGTGGGGACTCAGAGGGGAACACAGCGGGGGACAAAGCGAGACACCACGGGAAACAGCGGGACAAAGCGGGACACAGCGGGTCACAGCGGGGGACACATCGGGACACAGCGGAGAACACAGTGGGACAGAGCGGGGACACAGCGGAGACACAGCGCGGAACACAGCCTTACACAGAGGGGACACAGCGGGGACACAGCTGGACACACCGGTATACAGAGCGGGACACAGCGGGGGACACGCGAGAATACAGTGGGACACAGCGGGACACAGCGGGACAAAGGGGGGACACAGCCGGACACAGCAGTGGACACAGCGGGACACAGCAGGGGACACAGCGGGACAAAGAGGGACACAGCGGGGACACAGAGGGGACACAGCTGGACACAGCGGGACACACAGCGGGACACAGCGGGGACACAGCGAGGACACAGCGAGACACAGCGGGGACACAGCGGGAGACACAGCGAGGACACAGCGGGACACATCGGGACAAAGTGAGACACAGCGGGGACACAGCGGGACTCAGCGCGGAACACAGCGGAACAGAGCAGGGGACAGAGCGGGGGACAGAGCGGGACAAAACGGGGACTCAGCTGGACACATCGGGGACACAGTCTGACACAACGGGGTCACAGCGGGGACACAGCGGCACACTGCGTGACACATCGGGGACACAGCGGAACACAGCGGGACACAGCGGGGGACACAGCGGGACACAGTGGGGGATACAGCGAGGACACAGAGGGACACAACGGGACACCGAGGGGGACACAGCGGGACACAGCAGGGACAAAGCGGGAATCACAGCGGGGGATAGAGCGGGACACAGCAGGGGACACAGGGATGACACAGCGGGACAGAGCAGGGACACATCGAAGACTCAGCGGGGGACAAAGCGGGGACAGAACGGGGACACAGGGGGACACAGTGGGGACACAGCGGGACAAATCGGGACACAGCGGGACGCAACAGGACAGAGCGGGGACACAGTGGGACACAGCGGGGACACAGCACGACAGCGGGGACACAGCGGGACACAGTGTGGGACACAGCGGGACACAGTGGGGACAAAGCGAGAATCACAGGGGGGGATGGAGCGGGACACAGCGGGGGACACAGGGAGGACACAGCGGGGGACACAGCGGGGGACACAGCGAGGACACAGCGGGACACAGTGGGACACAGCAGGGGACAAAGCGGGAGATACCGGGGGACACAGGAGGGGACACAGGGGGGACACAGCAAGGACACAGCGGGACACAGCTGGGACACAGCGGGACACAGCGTGGACACAGAGGGACACAGCGGGACACAGCAGGGCACAGCTGAGAAACAGCGGAACACAGCGGGACACAGCTGGGGAAACAGTGGGACACAGCGGGGACATAGCGGGGGACACAGTGGGGACACAGCGGGACACAGTGTGGGACACAGCGAGGAGACAGCGGGACACAGCGGGTTACACAGCTGGGGACACAACAGGACACAGCAGGGGACACAGCGGGACACAGCGGGAACACTCTGGGGAACAGCGGGGACACAGCAGGACACAGCGGGGGACAGCGGGTACACAGCAGGACACAGCTTGACACAGCGGGATACAGCACGGATACAGCAAGGGACAGCGGGGACACCGCGGGACACAGTGGAGACTCAAATGGGGACAGAGGGGACACAGCGGGACACAACGGGACACAGCGGCGACACAGCGGGGACACAGCAGGGGACACAGCGGGTGACACAGCGGGGACACAGCGGGAGACACAGCGGGACACAACGTGGGACACAGCAGGGACACAGCGGGACACAGCCGGGACACAGCGAGGACACAGCGGGACAGAGCAGTACACAGCGGGGACACAGCGTGGACACAGCAGGTGACACAGCGGGACACAGAGTGGCACAGCGTGGGACACAGCGGGACACAGCAGGGACACAGCTGGACATAGTTTGATACACAACGGGCCACAGCGGGGGACACAGCAGGGGTCTCAGCGGGAAACAACGGGGGACACAGCGGGACACAGCGGGGACACAGTGGGGATACAGCTGGACACAGCGGGGACACAACAGGACACAGCGGGGATACAGCGGGGACAGAGCGGGACACAGCGGGGACAGAGCGGGGGACACAGCGGGGAACACAGCAGGGGACACAGCGGGTGTCACATTGGGACACAACGGGGGACACAGCGGGACACAGCGGGGACACAGCGGGACACGGCGGGACACAGCGGTGGACACAGCTGGGGACAGCGGGGACACACGGGGGGACAGCAGGGACACAGCTGGACACAGCGGAGGACACAGCGGGACACAGCGGGTGCACAGCGGGGACAAAGATGGACACAGGCGGATACACAGAGGGCCACAGCGGGGACAAAGTGAGGACACAGCGGGATACACCGGGACACAGCGGTACACAGCGGGGGACACAGAGAGACACAGCGGGGGACACAGTGGGGCACAGCGTGGGACACAGCGGGACACAGCGGGGACACAGCTGGACACAACTTGATACACAGCGGGACACAGCGGGGGACACAGCGGGACACAGCGGGGACACAGCGGGGACACAACGGGACACAGCGGGACACAGTGGGGACACAGTGGGCCACAGCGGGACACAGCGGGGATACAGCGGGGACAAAGCGGGACACAGCGGGGACAGAGCGGGGGAAACAGCGGTGAACACAGTGGGGGACACACCGGGATACAGCGTGGGACACAGAGGGTGTCACTTTGGGACACAACGGGGGACACAGCGGGACACAGAGGGGACACAGCGGGGACACAGCGGGACACAGCGGGGGACACAGCTGGGGACAGCGGGGACACACGGGATGACAGCAGGGACACACCTGGACACAGCGGGGGACACAGCGGGACACGGAGGGGACACAGCAAGACACAGTGGGGACACAATGGGGACATAGCAGGACACAGCGGGGGACACATCCGGACACAGCGGGGGACATAGCGTGGGACACAGGGGGACATAATGGTACACGGTGGGACACAGCGGGACAAAGCGGGGACACAGTGGGGGACACAGCAGGACACAGCGGGGACAGAGCGGGAGACAGTGGGACACAGCGGGACACACCGGGTCAAAGCAGGGGAAACAGCGAGGGCAAAGCGGGACACAGCGGGACAGAACAGGGGACACATTGGGACACAGCAGGACACAGCGGGACACAGCGGGGGATACACAGCGGGGGACACAGCGGGACACAGCGGGGGACACAGTGGTGGACACAGCGGGGGATAAAGCGAGGACACAGCAGGACACAGCGGGACATAGCGGGGACACAGAGGGACACAGCGGGGACACAGCTGTGGACACAGCGGGACACAGCGGGGGACACAGCGGGGGACACAGCGTGGGACACAGTGGGACATAGTGGTACACAGCGGGACACAGCGGGACAAAGCGGGGACACAGCGGGGGACACAGCAGGACACAGCGGGGACAGAGCGGGACACAGCGGGACACAGCGGGACACAGCGGGACACAGTGGGACACGCCGGGTCACAGCGGGGGACACAGTGGGACACATCGGGGACAGAGCAGGACACAGCGGGACACAGTGGGACACACCGGGTCACAGCAGGGGAAACAGCGAGGACACAGCGGGACACAGCATGACACAGCGGGACAGAGCGGGGGACAGAGTGGAACAGAGCGGGACACAGCGGGACACAGCGGGAGACACAGCAGGACACAGCGGGGGATACACAGCGTGGGACACAGCGGGACACATCGGGGGACACAGCGGGGACACAGCGGGGACTCAGCGGGCGACACAGTGGGGGACAAATCGGGACACCACGGGAAACAGCGGGACACAACTGTACACAGCGGGGACACAGCGGGGACAAAGTGGGGGACACAGCGGGACACAGCAGGGGACACATCGAGGACACAGCGGGACACAGCGGGGACACAGCGGGGACACAGCGGGGACTCAGCGGGGGACACAAAGTGGGACAAACCAGAACACCACGGGAAACAGCGGGACACACCGGGACACAGCGGGGACACAGCGGGGACACAGCGGGGACACATTGAGACACATCGGGGACACAGCAGGGGACACAGCGGGGCAATGAGTGGGGAACACAGCGGGACACAGCGGGGACACAGTTGGACACAGCGAGATACACAGCGGGACAGATCGGGGACACAGCGGGACAAAGCGGGACACATGGGACACAGCGGGGACCCAGCGGGGCCACAGCAGTGGACACATCGGGACACAGCGGAGTACACAGCGGGACACAGCGGGGACACAGAAGGACACAGTGGGGACACAGCGGGGAAACAGCGGGGCACAAAGCGGGGGACACAGCGGGGGACAGCGGGGACACAGCGGGGCACAGCGGGAGACAGCAGGGACAGGGCGAATCATAGAGGGACACAGCGGGACACAGCGGGGGGACAGCGGGGACACAGCGGGACACAGCAGGGAAACAGTGGGTGACAGCGGGGACACAACGGGACACAGCGGGGACACAGTGTGGGACAGCGGGGACAAAACGGGACACAGAGGGACACATCGGGGACACAGCAGTGTCTCAGCGGGGGACACAGCGGGACACAGCGGGGACACAGTGGGGACTCAGGGGCACACAGCAGGACACAGGGGGGACACAGCGGGACACAGCGGGGACACAGCGGGGACACTGCGGGGCACACAGCGTGTGACACAGCGGGGGACACAGCGAGAGACACAGCGGGACACAACGGGGGACACAGCGGGACACAGCGGAACACAGCGGGACACAGCGGGGACACAGCCGCGGACACAGCGGGGACACAGCCGGACACAGCCGGGACACAGCGAGACACAGCGGGACACAGCGGGGACACAGCGGGACACAGCGGGACACAGCGGGGATACAGCGGGGACAGAGCGGGACACAGCGGGGACCGAGCGGGGGACACAGCGGGTAACAGCGGGGGACACAGCGGGACACAGCGCGGGACAGAGAGGGTGTCACATTGGGACTCAACGGGGGACACAACGGGACACAGGGGGACACAGCGGGGACACAGCGGGACACAGCGGGGGACAGAGCTGGGGACAGCGGGGACCTTCGGGTGACAGCAGGGACACAGCTGGACACAGCGGGGGACACCACAGGACACAGAGGGGACACAGCAGGACACTGTTGGGACACAACGGGGACACAGCGGGACACAGAGAGGACAGAGCGGGACACAACGGGAACACAGCGAGGACACAGCTAGACACAGCGGGACACAGCGGGGGACAAAGCGGGACACAGCAGGGGACACAACGGGACAGAGCAGGACACAGCAGGGACACAGAGGGGACACAGCGGGACACAGCGGGACACAGGGGGGACACAGCACAGACACAGCGGGACACAGCGAGGACACATCGGGACACAGCAGGGGACAAAGCGGGGACACAGCGGGACACAGAGGGACACAGCGGGGGACACAGCGGGGGACAGAGCGGGGGACACAGTGGGACCCAGTGGGGGACACAGCCAGGAAAAAGCGGAACCCAGCGGGACACAGCGGGGTACACAGCTGGGGACAAAATGGGACACAGAGGGGGACACAGCGGGACAAAGCGGGAAACAGCAGGGTCAAAGCGGGAATCACAGCGGGGGATAGAGCGGGACACAGCAGGGGACACAGGGAGGATACAGCGGGACAGAGCGGGGACACAGCGGGGACTCAGCCGGGGACAAAGCGGAGATAGAACGGGGACACAGGGGGACACAGTGGGGCCACAGCGGGACACAACAGGACAGAGCGGGGACACAGTGGGACACAGAGGGGACACAGCACGACACAGCGGGAACACAGCAGGACACAGTGGGGGACACAGCGGGACACAGCGGGACACAGCAGGGACAAAGCGGGAATCACAGCGGGGGATAGAGCGGGACACAGCCGGGGACACAGGGAGGACACAGCGGTGGACACATCGGGGGACAAAGCAGGACACCACGGGACATAGCGGAACACAGCGGGACACAGTGGGGAAACTGCGGCGTCACAGCGGGACACAGCGGCGGACACAGCGGGACACAGCGGGACTCAGCGGGGAACACAGCGGAACAGAGCGGGGGACAGAGCGGGGGACAGAGCGGGACAAAACGGGGACTTAGCTGGACACATCGGGGGACACAGCCTGACACAACGGGGTCACAGCGGGGACACAGCGGGACACTGCGTGACACATCGGGGACACAGCGGAACACAGCGGGACACAGCGGGGGACACAGAGCTACACAGCGGGGACATAGAGGCGGACCCAGCGAGGACACAACGGGACACAGCGGGACACAGCGGGACACAGTGGGGTACATAGCGGGGAAGAGCAGGGACACACCGGGGGACAGCGCGGACACAGCAGGACACAGCGGGGACAGAGCAGGACACAGTGGGGGACACAGCGGATACACAGCGGGACACAGCGGTGACACAGCGGGACACAGCGAGAGACACAGTGGGTACACAGCGGGACACAGAGGGACAGAGCGGGGACACAGCAGGACACAGCGGGGCACACAGCGGGACATAGCGGGACACAGCGGGACACAGCAGGGGACACAGCTGGGGACACAGCGGGACACAGCGAGAGACACAGTGGGTACACAGCGGGACACAGCGGGGACACAGCAGGACACAGCGGGGCACACAGCGGAACATAGCGGGACACAGTGGGACACAGCAGGGGACACAGCTGGGGACACAGCGGGACACAGTGGGGGATACAGCGAGGACACAGAGGGACACAACGGGACACCGAGGGGGACACAGCGGGACACAGCGGGACACAGCAGGACACAGCAGGGACAAAGCGGGAATCACAGCGGGGGATAGAGCGGGACACAGCGGGGGACACAGGGATGACACAGCGGGACAGAGCAGGGACACAGCGAAGACTCAGCGGGCGACAAAGCGGGGACAGAACGGGGACACAGGGGGACACAGTGGGGACACAGCGGGACAAATCGGGACACAGCGTGACACAACAGGACAGAGCGGGGACAGAGTGGGACACAGCGGGGACACAGCACGACAGCGGGGAAACAGTGGGACACAGTGTGGGACACAGCGGGACACAGCGGGGACAAAGCGGGAATCACAGGGGGGATGGAGCGGGACACAGCGGGGGACACAGGGAGGACACAGCGGGGGACACAGCGGGGGACACAGCGAAGACACAGCGGGACACAGTGGGACACAGCAGGGGACAAAGCGGGAGATACCGGGGGACACAGTAGGGGACACAGGGGGGACACAGCAAGGACACAGCGGGACACAGCTGGGACACAGCGGGACACAGCGTGGACACAGAGGGACACAGCGGGACACAGCGGGGCACAGCGGAGAAACAGCGGAACACAGCGGGGACATAGCGGGGGACACAGTGGGGACACAGCGGGACACAGCGGGGGACACAGCGAGGACACAGCGTGATACAGCAGGACACAGCGGGGGACACAGATGGGGACACATCGGGGACACAGCGGGACAAAGAGGGGACACAGCGGGGCACAGCGGGGACACACCCGGTCACAGCGGGAAACAGCAGGACACAACGGGGTCACAGTGGGACACAGAGGGGGACACAGCGGGACACAGCAGGACACAGAGGGGCAAAGCGGGAGACACAGCGGGACACAGCGGGACACAGCGGGGACAGTACGCTACACAACGGTGTACACCGCTGGGGACACAACGGGACACAGAGTGGGACACAGCGGGACACAGTGGGACACAGCGGGGACAAAGCGGGGAACACAGCGGGGGACAGAGCGGGACAAAGCGGGGGACACAGGGAGGATACAGCGGGACACAGCGGGGACACAGCGGGGACACAGCGGGGACTCAGCGGGGGACATAGCGGGGGACAAAGCAGGACACCAATGGACACAGCGGAACACAGTGGAACACAGTGGGGACAATGCGGGGACACAGCGGGACACAGCGGGACTCATCGGTGAACACAACGGAACACAGCGGGGGACAGAGCGGGGGACACAGCGTGACACAGCGGGGACTCAGCTGGACACAGCTTGGTATACAGCGTGACACAGCGGGGACACAGCGGGGACACAGCGGGGGACACAGCGGGACACATCGGGGACACAGCGGGACACAGCGGGGGACAGAGCGCTACACAGCGGGAAACACAGCGAGGACACAGCAGGACACAGCGGGGTACACAGCTGGGGACACAAAGGGAAACAGCGGGGACACAGCAGGACACTGCGTGACACATCGTGGACACAGTGGGACACAGCGGGACACAGCGTAGACACAGCGGGGAGACAGCGGGGACACAGCAGGGGACACAGTGAGGACACATCGGGACAGAGCGGGACACAGGGAGGACACATCGGGTCACAGCGGGGGAGAAAGCGGGGACATAGAAGGAAACAGAGGGACACAGTGGGGGACACAGCGGGGGACACAGCAGGGGACACAGTGGGTCCCAGCGGGGGACACAGCGAGGACAAAGCGGTAACCAGCGGGACAAAGCGTCGATACAGCGGGGACACAACGGGACACAGCGGGGAACACAGCTGGGGACACAACGGGACACAGAGGGGTACACAGCGGGACACAGCGGGACACAGCGGGAAACAGCAGGGACAAAGCGGGAATCACAGCGGGGGTTTGAGTGGGGCACAGCGGGGGACTCAGGGAGGACACAGCGGGACAGAGCGGGGACACATCGGGGACTCAGCCGGGGACAAAGCGGGGACAGAACGGGGACACAGGGGGACACAGTGGGGAAAGAGACGGACAAATCGGGGACACAGCGGGACACAACAGGACAGAGCGGGGACACAGTGGGGGACACAGGGAGGACCCAGCAGAACACAGCGAGAACAGAGCAGGGACTCAGTGGGGGACATAGCGGGGGACAAATCAGGACACCACGGGACACAGCGGAACACAGCGGAACACAGTGGGGACACGGCGGGGACACAGCGGGACACAGCGGGACTCAGCTGGACACAGCAGGGTATACAGCCTGACACAGTGGGGACACAGCGGGGACACAGTGGGACACTGTGTGACACATTGGGGACACAGCCGAAAACAGCGCGACAAAGCGGGGGACACAGCGCTACACAGCGGGAAACACAGTGAACACACAGCGGGACACAGCGGGGGAAACAGCAGGGACAGAGCGGTGACACAGCGTGACACAGCGGGGACAGAGGGGGACAGAGCGAGGACACAGCGGGACACAGCGGGACACAGCGTGACACAGCGGGGACACAGCGGGTCACAGATGGACACAGCAGGGACACAGCATGGACACAGCGTGACACAGTGGGACACAGCAGGGACACAGCGGGACACAGCGAGGGACACAGCGTGGGACACAGCGGGGACACAGCGGGGGACACAGAAGGGGACACAGGGGGGAAACACCAGGGCTACATCGGGACACAGCGGGGACACAGTGGGACACAGCGGGACACAGCGGGACACAGCGGGACACAGCTAGGACACAGCGGGACACAGCGGGACACAGCGGGGACACAGTGGGACACAGCGAGAGACACAGCGGGGACACAGCGGGGAGCACAGCGGGACGCAGCGGGGGACATAGCGGGGACACAGCTGGGACACAGAGGGACACAGCGGGGTCACAGCGGGACACAGCGGGGACACAGCGGGACACAGCGGTGTACAGAGCTGGGGACACAACGGGACACAGAGTGGGACAGAGCGGGACACAGCTGCACACAGCGGGACACAGTGGGGACAAAGCGGGAGTCACAATGGGGGACAGAGCGGGACACAGCGGGGGACAAAGCAAGACACCCCAGGACACAGCGAAACACAGCGGAACACAGTGGGGACACTGCGGGGACACAGCGGGACACAAGGGGATTCATCGGTGAACACAATGGAACACAGAGGGGGACACAGTGGGGGACACAGCGGGACACAGCGGGGACTCAGCTGGACACAGCGGGGTATACAGCGTGACAGAGCGGGGACACAGCGGAGACACAGCAGGGACACAGCGGGGGACACAGTGGGGGACACAGCAAGGACACACCTGGAAACAGCGGGACACAGCGGGACACAGCGGGGACACAGCGGGGACACAGCGGGGGACACAGCTTAGGACACAGCGAGGACACAGCAGGACACAGCGGGAAACAGCGGGGGACACAGCGCTACACAGCGGGGAACACAGCGAGGACACAGCGGGACACAGCGGGGGACACAGCTAGAACACAGCGGGACACAGTGGGACACCGAGGGGACACAGCGGGGGACACAGCGGGACACAGCGGGGGAAACAGCGAGGACACAGCGGGACACAGCGGGACACAGCGAGGGACACAGCGAGACACAGCCGGACACAGAGGGGACACAGCGGGACACAGCGGGGCACAGCGGGACACAGCGGGACACAGCAGGGACAGAGCGGGACACAGTGGGACACAGCGGGGACCCAGCAGGACACAGCGGGGACACAGCGGGACACAGTGTGCGTCACAGTGTGACACAGCGGGACACAGCGGGGGACACAGCAGGACACAACGCGACACAGCGGGGACACAGCTGGGACACAGCGGGGAGCACAGCAGGACACAGTGGGGGACATAGCGCGGACACAGCTGGGACACAGCGGGACACAGCGGAGTCACAGCGGGACACACGTGAGACACAACGGGGACACAGCGGGACACAGCGGGACACAGCGATGACACAGCGGACAGAGCAGGGACACAGCGGGACACAGCGGAGCACACAGTGGGACATAGCGGGACACAGCGGGACAATCAGGGTACACCGCTGGGGACACAGTGGGACACAATGAGGGATACAGCGAGGACACAGAGGGACACAACGGGACACCGAGGGGGACACAGCGGGACACAGCAGGGACAAAGCGGGAATCACAGAAGGGGATAGAGCGGGACACAGCGGGGGACACAGGAAGGACACAGCGGGGATACAGTGGGACACAGAGAGAGACATAGCGGGGACACATTTGGGACACAGCGTGGGACACAGTGGGACACAGCGGGACACAGCTGGACAGAGCGGGGACACAGCGGGGGACACAGCACTACACAGGGGGAACACAGCGGGGGAAACAGCGGGACACAGTGGGACACAGCGGGGGACACTGAGGGACAGAGCGGGGGACACATCGGGGGACACAGGGAGGACACAGTGGGACACAGCAGGGACAAAGCGGAACACAGCAGCGACAAACGGCGGACACAGCGGGGGACAAAGCGGGGGACATCCGCGGACACAGCGTAGACACAGCGGGACACAGCGAGGACACAGAGGGGACTCAGCAGGGGACACAGCTGGGGACAAAGCTGGACACCACGGGACACAGCGGGAAACAGGGGGACACAGCAGTGACACTGCGGGGACACAGCGGGAAAAACAGGGGACACAGCGGGACGCAGCGGGACACAGCGGGGTCACAGCGGGTCACAGCGGGACACAGTGGGGGACACAGCGGGACATAGCAGGACACAGCCGGACAATGCATGGGACACAGCGGAACACAGCGGGACACAGCGGGACACAGCGGTGACACAGCAGGACTCAGCGGTTTACACAGCTGGGGACACAACAGGACACAGAGTGGGACACAGCGGGACACAGCGGGACACAGCGGGACACAGTGGGGACAAAGCGGGAGACACAGTGGGGGACAGAGCGGGACACAGCGAGGGACACAGGGAGGACCCAGCGGGACAGAGCGGGGACACAGCGGGGACTCAGCCGGGGACAGAGCAGAGGAAAAAGCAGGACACCACGGGACACAGCAGAACACAGCGGAACACAGTAGGGACACTGCGGGGACACAGCGGGGGACACAGCGGGACTCATCGGTGAACAAAACAGAACACAGAGGGGGGACACAGCGGGGACTCAGCTGGACACAGAAGGGTATACAGCGTGACAGAGCGGGGACACAGCGGGGACACACCGGGACACTGTGTGACACATTGGGGACACAGCGGGACACAGCGAGAGACACAGCGGGGACACAGCGGGGAACACAGCGGGACACAGCGGGACACAGCGGGACACAGCTGGGGACACAGGGAGGACCCAGCAGGACAAAGAGGGGACACAGCGGGGACTCAGCCTGGGACATAGCGGGGGACAAAGCAGGACACAGCGTGGGACACAGCGGAACACAGCGGAACACAGTGGAAACAGTGCGGGGACAAAGAGGGGACACAGCAGGACACAATGAGGGATACAGCGAGGACACAGAGGGACACAACGGGACACCGAGGGGGACACAGCGGGACACAGCGGGACACAGCGGGGGACACAGTGGGGACACAGTGGGACACTGTGGGGGACACAGCGAGGACACAGTGGGACACAGTGGGGACCCAGTGAGACACAGCGAGGGACACAGCGGGGACACAGCGGGACACAGCGGGACACAGCCAGGACACAGCGGGACACAGCGCGGGACAAAGCGAGGACACAGCGGACACAGCGGGACATAGCGGGGACACAGCGGGATACAGCAGGAGACGCAGCGTTGACACAATGGGACACAGCGCGGGACACAGCGGAACACAGCAGGGATACAGTGGGACACAGCGGGGACACAGCGGAGACACAGCGAGACACAGCGGGACACAGTGGGTTACATAGCGGGGAACAGCAGGGACACACCGGGGGACAGCGGGGACACAGCAGGACACAGCGGGGACAGAACGGGACAAGCGGGGGACACAGCGGAGACTCAGCGGGGACACAGCGGGACACAGCGGTGACAAAGGGGACACAGCAAGAGACACAGCGGGTACACAGCGGGGAACACAGCTGGACACAGTGGGACAGAGCGGGGACACAGCGGAGCACACAGCGGGACATAGCGGGACAGAGCGGGACAAGCAGGGTACACAGCTGTGGACACAGCAGGACACAATGAGGGATACAGCGAGGACACAGAGGGACACAACGGGACACCAAAGGAGACACAGCGGGACACAGCGGGACACAGCAGGGACAAAGCGGGAATCACAGCGGGGGATAGAGCAGGACACAGCGGGGGACACAGGGAGCACACAGGGTGACACAGCGGGGACTCAGGACACAGCGTGGGACACAGCGGGGACAGAGCGGGGACACAGCAAGACACAGCGGGACACAACGGGACACAGTGGCACAGAGCGGGGACACAGCAGGACACAGCAGGGACACAACGGGACACAGGTGGGGACACAGCGGGACACAGCGGGACACAGCAGGGACAAAGCGGGAATCACAGCGGGGGATAGAGCGGGACACAGCGGGGGAAACAGGGAGGACACAGAGGGACACAGGGGGACACAGCGGGGACTCAGCGGGGGACACAGCGGGGGAAAAAGCAGGACACCACGGGACACAGCGCAACACAGCGGGACACAGTGGGGAAACTGCGGGGACACAGCTGGACACAGCCGAGGACACAGCGGGACACCGCGGGACTCAACGGGGAACACAACGGAACACAGCAGGGGACAAAGCGGGGGACACAGCGGGACACAGCGGGGACTCAGCTGGAAACAGCGGGGGACACAGCGTAACACAGCGGGGACACAGCGGGGACACAGCGGGACACTGCGTGACACATCGGGGACACAGCGGGACACAGCGGGAAACAGCGGGGGACACAGCGAGGGACACAGCAAGGACACAGCTGGAAACAGCGGGACACAGCGGGACAAAGCGGAGACACAGCGGGGACACAGCGGGGGACACAGCGGCGGACTCAGCAAGGACAGAGCGGGACACAGCGGGACACAGCAGGAGACACAGCATTACACAGTGGGGAACAAAGGGGGGGAAATAGCGAAGACACAGCGAGAGACAGCGGGACACAGCGGGGGACACAGCGCGGGACACAGCGGGACACAGCGGAACACAGCGGGAGACAAAGCGGGGGACAGCCGCGGACACAGCGAAGACACAGCGGGACACAGCGAGGACACAGAGGGGACTCAGCGGGGGACACAGCGGGGGACAAAGCTGGACACCACGGGACACAGCGGGAAACAGGGGGACACAGCAGTGACACTGCGGGGACACAGCGGGAAAAAGCAGGGGACACAGCGGGACCAAGCCGGACACATCGGGGGACAGGGGGACACAGCGGGGGACACAGCACTACACAGCGGGGAACACAGTGGGGGAAACAGCGAGGACACAGCAGAACACAGCGGGACACAGCGGGGGACACAGAGGGACACAGCTGGGGACAAAGCAGGGGACAGCCGCGGACACAGCAAAGACACAGGGGGACACAGCGAGGACACAGAGGGGACTCAGCGGGGGACACAGCGGGGGACAAAGCCAGACACCACGGGATACAGCGGGAAACAGGGGGACACAGCAGAGACACTGTGGGGACACAGTGGGACAAAGCAGGGGACACGGCGGGACACAGCGGGACACAGCGGGGTCACAGCAGGACACAGTGGGACACAGTGAGGGGGACAGAGCGGGGACACAACTGGGACACAGCGTGGGACACAGTGGGACACAGCCGGACACAGCGGGGACACAGTGGGACACAGCGAGGGGCACAGAGCGGGAACACAGCTGGGACACAGCGTGGGACACGGTGGGACACAGCCGGACACAGCGGGTACACAGCGGGACATAGCGGTGTACACAGCAGGGGACAAAACGGGACACAGAGTGGGACACAGCGGGACACAGCGGGCCACAGCGGGACACAGCGGGACACAGAGGGACAAAGCGGGGACACAGCAGGGATACAGCGGGACACAGCCGGACACAGCGCCGACACAGTGGGACACAGGGAGAGACACAGCGGGGACACAGCGGGGAGCACAGCGGGACATAGCGGAACACAGCGGGACATAGCGGGGTACAAAGCGGGGGACACATCGGGACACAGAGTGGGAAACAACGGGGGTCACAGCTGGAGACAACGGGGACACAGAGGGGACACAGCGGGACACAGTGGGACACAGCGGGGGACAGAGCGGGACACAGCGTGGGACACAGCGGGACACAGCAGGGACAATGCGGGAATCACAGCGGAGTATAGAGCAGGACACAGCGGGGGACACAGGGAGGACACAGCGGGACACAGCGGGGACACAGCGGGGACTCAGGACACAGCAGGACACAGCGGGGACACAACGGGACACAGCGGGACACAGCGGGGACAAAGTGGGAATCACAGCGGGGGATAGAGCGGGACACAGCGGGGGAAACAGGGAGGACACAGAGGGACAGAGGGGGTACACAGCGGGGACTCAGCGGAGGACAAAGAGGGGACACAGCGGGACACAATGAGGGATACAGCGAGGACACCGAGGGACACAACGGGACACCGAGGGGAACACAGCAGGACACAGCTGGACACAGCAGGGGACAGAGCGGGGAACAGAGCGGGGACACAGCGGGACACAGCGGGGGACACAGTGGGGACACACTGGGTCACTGCGTGGGAAACAGCGAGGACACAGTGGGACACAGCGGAGACCCAGTGGGACACAGCGGGGGACACAGCGGGACACAGCGGGACACAGCAGGGACACAGGGAGGACCCAGCGGGACAAAGTGGGGACACAGCGGGGACTCAGCCTGGGACATAGCGGGGGACAAAGCAGGACACAGCATGGGACACAGGGGAACACAGCGGAACACAGTGGGGACACTGCGGGGACAAAGAGGGGACACAGCGGGACACAATGAGGGATACAGCGAGGACACAGAGGGACACAACGGGACACCGAGGGGGACACAGCGGGACACAGCGGGACACAGCGGGGGACACAGTGGGGACACACTGGGACATTGCGGGGGACACAGCGAGGACACAGTGGGACACAGCGGAGACCCAGTGGGACACAGCGGGGGACACAGCGGGGACACAGCGGGACACAGCGGGACACAGCTGGGGACACAGCCAGGACACAGCGGGACAAAGCGGGGGACAAAGCGAGGACACAGCGGACTCAGCGGGACACAGCGGGGACACAGCTGGACACAGCGGGATACAGCAGGAGACGCAGCGTGGACCCAATGGGACACAGCGCGGGACACAGAAGGACACAGCAGGGACACAGTGGGACACAGTGGGACACAGCGGAGACACAGCGGGACACAGTGGGGTACATAGCGGGGAACAGCAGGGACACACCGGGGGACAGCGGGGACACAGCAGGACACAGCGGGGAGAGAGCGGGACAAGCGAGGGACACAGCGGAGACACAGCGGGGACACAGTGGGACACAGCGGGACACAGCGGTGACACAGGGGGACACAGCGAGAGACACAGCGGGTACACAGCGGGGAACACAACTGGACACAGCGGGACAGAGCGGGGATACAGCGGGACACAGCGGAGCACACAGCGGGACATAGCGGGACAAAGCGGGACAAGCAAGGTACACAGCTGGGGACACAGCGGGACACAATGAGGGATAAAGCGAGGACACAGAGGGACAAAACGGGACACCGAGGGGGACACAGCGGGACACAGCTTGACACAGCGGGGGGAAACAGTGGGGACACAGTGGGACACTGTGGGGGACACAGCGAGCACACATTGGGACACAGCGGAGACCCAGTGGGACACATGGGGGACACAGCGGGGACACAGCGGGACACAGCGGGACACAGCTGGGGACACAGCCAGGACACAGCGGGACACAGCGGGGGACAAAGAGAGGACACAGCGGACACAGCGGGACACAGCGGGGACACAGCTGGACACAGCGGGATACAGCAGGAGACGCAGCGGGGACACAACGGGACACAGCGCGGGACACAGCATGACACAGCAGGGACACATTGGGACACAGCGGGGACACAGCGGAGACACAGCGGGACACAGCGGGACACAGGGGGGTACATAGCGGGGAACAGCAGGGACACACCGGGGGACAGGGGGGACAAAGCAGGACACAGCGGGAACAGAGCGGGACACAGTGGTGACACAGGGGGACATAGCGAGAGACACAGCGGGTACACAGCGGGAAACACAGCTGGACACATCGGGACAGAGCGGGGACACAGCGGGACACAGCGGAGCACACAGCGGGACATAGCGGGACACAGCGGGACAAGCAGGGTACACAGCTGGGGACACAACGGGACACAATGAGGGAAACAGTGAGGACACAGAGGGACACAACGGGACACCGAGGGGGACACAGCGTGACACAGCGTGACACAGCAGGGACAAAGCGGGACACAACGGGACACAGTGGGACACAGCGGGGACACAGCAGGAAACAGCGGGACACAACGGGACAAAGTGGGACACAGCGGGGACACAGCAGGACACAGCGGGGACACAACGGGACACACTGGGGGACACAGCGGGACACAGCGGGGACAAAGCGGGAATCACAGCGGGGGATAGAGAGGGACACAGCGGGGGAAACAGGGAGGACACAGAGGGACACAACGGGGACACAGCGGGTACTCAGTGGGGGACACTGCGGGGGAGAAAGCAGGATACCACTGGACACAGCACAACACAGCGGGACACAGTGGGGAAACTGCGGGTACACAGCGGGACACAGCGGAGGACACAGCGGGTCACAGCGGGAAACTGCCTGACACATCGGGGACACAGCGGGACACAGCGGGGGACACAGCGCTACACAGCGAGGAACACAGAGAGGACACAGCGGGACACAGCGGGGTATACAGCGGAACACAGCGGGGGACAGAGCGGGGGACACAGCGGGACACAGCGGGGACTCAGCTGGACACAGCGGGGGACACAGCGTAACACAGCGGGGACACAGCGGGGACACAGAGGGAAACTGCGTGACACATCGGGAACACAGCGGGACACAGCGGGACACAGCGGGGGACACAGCGCTACACTGCGGGGAACACAGAGAGGACACTGCGGGACATAGCGGGGGACACAGCGAGAACACAGTGGGACACAGCGGGACACAGCGAGGACACAGCGGGACACCGCGGGGACACAGCGGGGGACACAGCGGGACACAACGAGGGAAACAGCGAGGACATAGCGGGACACAGGGGGGACACAGCAGGGACACAGCGAGGACACAGCAGGACACAGCGGAGGACAGAGCGATGAAACAGCGGGACACAGTGGGACACAGCGGGAGACACTGAGGGGCAGAGCGGGGGACACATCGGGGGACACAGGGAGGAAACAGCGGGACACAGCGGGGACACAGCGGGACACAGCAGGGACAAAGCGGGGGACACCGCGGGAGACAGAACGGGACACAGCGGGGGACAAAGCGGGGGACAGCCGAGGACACAGCGAAGACACAGCGGGACACAGCGAGGACACAGAGAGGACTCAGCGGGGGACGCAGCGGGGGAAAAATCTGGACACAACGGGACACAGCGGGAAACAGGGCGACACAGTAGTGACACTGCGGGTACACAGCGGGACAAAGCAGGGGACACAGTGGGACACAGCGGGACATAGCGGGGTCACAGCGGGACACAGCGGGACACAGCGGGTACACATTGGGACACAGCGAGGGGGACACAGCGAGGACACAGCTGGGACACAGCGTGGGACACAGTGAGACACAGCGGTACACAGCCGACATAGCGGGGACACAGCGGGACATAGCGGTGTACACAGCTGGGGACACAACAGAACACAGAGTGGGACACAGCGGGACACAGCGGGACAAAGCAGTGACAAAGCGGGGACAAAGCGGAACACAGCCGGACACAGAGGGGACAAAGTGGGACACAGCGAGAGACACAGCGGGGACACAGCGGGGAGCACAGCGGGACACAGCGGGGGCCATAGCGGGGACACAGCTGGGACACAGCGGGACACAGCGGGGTCACAGCGGGACACAGCGGGGGACACAGAGGGACATAACAAGACACAGCGGGACAAAGCGTGGGACACAGAGGGACACAGCGGGACACAGCGGGACACAGCGGGGACACAGCAGGACTCAGCGGTTTAAACAGCTGGGGACACAACGGGAAACAGAGTGGGACACAGCGGGACACAGTGGGGACAAAGCCGGAGACACAGTGGGGGACAGAGCGGGACACAGCGGGGGACACAGGGAGGACCCAGCGGGACAAAGCTGGGACACAGCGGGGACTCAGCCGGGGACATAGCGTGGGACAAACAGGACACAGCGTGGGACACAGCGGAACACAGCGGAACACAATGGGGACACTGCGGGGACAAAGAGGGGACACAGCGGGACACAATGAGGGATACAGCGAGGACACAGAGGGACACAACGGGACACCGAGGGGGACACAGCGGGACACAGCGGGGGACAGAGTGGGCGACAGAGCGGGGACACACCGGGACACAGCGGGGTACACAGTGGGGACACACTGGGACACTGCGGGGGACACAGCGAGGACACAGTGGGACACAGCGGAGACCCAGTGGGACACAGTGGGGGACACAGCGGGGACACAGCGGGACACAGCGGGACACAGCTGGGGACGCAGCCAGGACACAGCGGGGGACAGCGGGGGACAAAGCGAGGACACAGCGGACACAGAGGGACACAGCGGGGACACAGCTGGACACAGCGGGATACAGCAGGAGATGCAGCGGGGACACAACAGGACACAGCGCGGGACACAGGGGGACACAGCAGGGACACAGCGGGACACAGCGGGGACACAGCGGAGACACAGCGGGACACAGTGGGGTACATAGCGGGGAACAGCAGGGACACACCGGGGGACAGCGGGGACACAGCAGGACACAGCGGGGACAGAGCGGGACAAGCATGGGACACAGCGGAGACACAGCTGGGACACAGCAGGACACAGCGGGACACAGCGTTGACACAGGGGGACACAGCGAGAGACACAGCGGGTACACAGCGTGGAACACAGTGGGACACAGCGGGACAGACCGGGGACACAGAGGGACACAGCCGATAACACAGCGGAACATAGCGGGACACAGCGGGACAAGCAGGGTACACAGCTGGGAACACAGCGGGACACAATGAGGGATACAGCGAGGACACAGAGGGACACAACGGGACACCGAGGGGGACACAGCGGAACACAGCAGCGACAAAGCGGGAATCACACCGTGGGATAGAGCGGGACACGGCGGGGGACACAGGGAGGACACAGCGGGACACAGCGGGAACACAGCGGGGACTCAGCGGGGGACACAGCGGGGAACACAGCAGGGACAGAGCAAGGACACAGCAGGGACAAAGCAGGGAAACAGCAGGACACAGCGGGACACAACGGGACACAGTGGGACACAGCGGGGACACAGCAGGTCACAGCGGGGACACAACGGGACACAGTAGGGGACACAGCAGGACACAGCGGGACACAGCGGGACACAGCCGGGACAAAGCGGGAATCACAGCGGGGGATAGAGTGGGACACAGCGGGGGAAACAGGGAGGACACAGAAGGACACAGCCGGGACACAGCGGGGACTCAGCAGGGGACACAGCGGGGGAGAAAGCAGGACACCACGGGACACAGCGCAACACAGCGGGTACACAGAGGGGAACACAGTGGGACACAGCGGGACAGAGCGGGGACACAGCGGGACACAGCGGAGCACACTGCGGGACATAGCGGGACACAGCGGGACACAGCAGGGACAAAGCGGGAATCACAGCGGGGGATAGAAAGGGACACAGCGGGGACACAGCGGGGACTCAGCGGGGGACACAGCGGGGGACACAAAGGGGACACAGCGGGACAGACCGGGACACAACGGGACACAGTTGGACACAGCGGGGACACTGCAGGACACAGCGGGGACACAACGGGACACAGTGGGGGACACAGCGGGACACAGCGGGGAAAAAGCGGGAATCACAGCAGGGGATAGAGCAGGACACAGCGGGGGAAACAGTGAGGACACAGAGGTACACAGCGGGGACACAGCGGGGACTCAGCAGGGGACACAGAGGGGGAGAAAGCAGGACACCATGGGATACAGCGCAACACAGTGAGACACAGTGGGGAAACTGCGGGGACACAGAGGGACACAGCAGGACACAGTGGGACTCAATGGGGAACACAGCGGAACACAGCGGGGGACAGAGCGGGGACACAGCGGGAACACAGCGGGGACACAGCAGGAACAGCGGGACACAACGGGACACAGTGGGACACAGTGGGGACACAGCAGGACACAGCGGGGACACAACGGGACACAGTGGGGGACACAGCGGGACACAGCGGGACACAGCGGGGACAAAGCGGGAATCACAGCAGGGGATAGAGCGGGACACAGCGGGGGAAACAGTGAGGACCCAGCGGGACACAGCGGGGACACAGCGGGGACTCAGCGGGGGACACAGCGGGGGAGAAAGCAGGACACCACGGGACACAGCGCAACACAGCGAGACACAGTGGGGAAACTGCGGGGACACAGCGGGACACAGCGGGACTCAATGGGGAACACAGCGGAACACAGCGGGGGACAGAGCGGGGGACACCGCGGGACACAGCGGGGACTCAGCTGGACACAGCGGGGGACAGAGCGTAACACAGCAGGGACATAGCGGGACACTGCGTGACACATCGGGGACACAGCGGGACACAGCGGGACACAGCATGGGACACAGCGCTACAAAGCGAGGAACACAGAGAGGACACAGCGGGACACCGCGGGGGACACAGCGAGAACACAGTGGGACACAGCGGGACACAGTGAGGACACAGCGGGACACCGCGGGGACACAGCGGGGGACACTGGGGGGACACAGCAGGGACACAGCGAGGACACAGCGGGACACGTGGGGAAACAGCAGGGATACAGCGAGGACACAATGGGACACAGCGGAGGACACAGCGGGGAAACAGCGGGACACAGTGGGACACAGCGGGGGACACTGAGGGACAGAGCGGGGGACACATCAGGGGACACAGGGAGGACACAGCGGTACACAGCGGGGACACAGCGGGACACAGCAGGGACAAAGCGGGGGACACAGCCGGGGACAGAATGGAACACAGCGGGGGACAAAGCGGGGGACAGCCGCGGACACAGTGAAGACACAACAGGACACAGAGAGGACACAGAGGGGACTCAGCGAGGGACACAGCGGGGGACAAAGCTGGACACAATGGGACACAGCGGGAAACAGGGGGACACAGCAGTGACACTGCGGGGACACAGCGGGAAAAACAGGGGACACAGCGGGACCCAGCGGGACACAGCGGGGTCACAGCCGGACACAGCGGGACACAGCGAGGACACAGTGGGACACAGTGAGGGGGACACAGCGGGGACACAGCTGGGACACAGCGTGGGACACAGTGGGACACAGCGGGACACAGCCCGACATAGCGGGGACACAGCGGGACATGGCGGTGTACACAGCTGGGGACACAATGGGACACAGAGTGGGACACAGCGCGACACAGCGGGACTCAGCGGGACAAAGCGGGGACACAGCAGGGACACAGCCGGACACAGCGGGGACACAGTGGGACACAGCGAGAGACACAGCAGGGACACAGCGGGGAGCACAGCGGGACACAGCTGGGGACATACCGGGGACACAGCTGGGACACAGCGGGACACAGCGGGCTCACAGCGGGACACAGCGGGGGACACAGCGGGACATAACAGGACACAGCGGGACACAG
Organism: Dipodomys merriami; assembly: GCF_024711535.1. Classification (NCBI taxonomy): domain Eukaryota; kingdom Metazoa; phylum Chordata; class Mammalia; order Rodentia; family Heteromyidae; genus Dipodomys; species Dipodomys merriami. Next base: position 69,309 of record NW_027206380.1, read on the forward strand.
CGGGACACAGCGGGGACACAGCAGGACTCAGCGGTTTACACAGCTGGGGACACAACGGGACACAGAGTGGGACACAGGAGGACACAGCGGGACACAGCGGGACACAGTGGGAACAAAGCCGGAGACACAGTGGGGGACAGAGTGGGACACAGCGGGGGACACAGGGAGGACACAGCGGGACAAAGCGGGGACACAGGGGGGACTAAGCCTGGGACATAACGGGGGACAAAGCAGGACACACTGTGGGACACAGCGGAACACAGCGGAACACAGTGGGGACACTGCCCGGACAAAGAGGGGACACAGCGGGACACAATGAGGGATACAGCGAGGACACAGAGGGACACAACGGGACACCGTGGGGGACACAGCGGGACACAGCGGGACACAGCGGGGACAAAGCAGGACACATCTTCGACACAGCGGGGGACACAGCGGGGGACACAGCGGGGAACACATCGGGACACAGCGGGGACACAGCTGGACACAGCGGGATACAGAGTGGGACACAGGGGGACACAGCGAGGACACAGCGGGACACAGCGGGGACAGAGCTGCACACAGCGGGGACACAGCGGGACACAGAGGGGACACAGCTGGACACAGAGGCATACAGAGCGGGACACAGCGGGGACACAGCGAGGACACAGCGAGACACATCGGGACACAGCGGGACACAGCAGGGACACAGGGGACACAGCGGGACACAGCGGGACACAGCGGGGGACACAGCGGGGACCCAGCGGGACACAGCGGGGGACAGAGCGAGGAAACATTGGCACACTGCAAGACACAGAGGGGGACACAGCGGGTTACAGCGGGGGACACAGCGGGGGACAGAGCGGGACAAAGCGTGACACTGCGAGACACATAGGGGGACACAGCGGGACACAGCGTGGGACACAGCGGGGACAGAGCGGGAACAGAGCGGGGAAACAGCGGAACACAGCGGGGACACAGCGGGACACACCTGGACACTGCGGGGGACACAGCGAGGACACAGTAGGACACAGTGTGATACAGCAGGACACAGCGGGACACAGCGGGGACACAGCAGGACACATCTTCGACACAGAGGGGGGCACAGCGGGGGACACAGTGGGGGACACAGCGGGGAACACATCGGGACACAGCGGGGACACAGCTGGACACAGCCGGATACAGAGCGGGACACAGCAGGGACACAGCGAGGACACAGCGGGGATACAGCAGAGGACACAGCGGGACACAACGGGACACAGCGTGGGACACAGCGGGACACAGAGGGGGACACTGCGGGAGACATAGCGGGACACAGGAGGGGACACAGAGAGAACACAGCGGGACACAGTGGAATACAGCGGGGACACAATGGGACACAGCGGAACACAGTAGTGACACAGCGGTGACACAGTGGGACAGAGCGGGACATAGCGCGGACAGAGCAGGACACCGCGGGCGACACAGTGGGACACAGCGGAACACAGCAGTGACACAGCGGGACACAGTGGGACACAGCGGGGACACCGCTGGTGACACAGCGGGACACAGCGGGGGACACAGCGGGGGACACAGTGGGATACAGCGTGGAACAGAGCGGGGGAAACAGGGGAGGACACAGAGAGGACACAGCGGGACACAACGGGACATAGCGGGACACAGCGGGACAAAGCGGGGAACAAAGCGGGGGACACAGCGGGGACACAGCGAGACACAGCGGAAAACAGCGGGGGACAGAGTGGGACACAGCGTGGGACAGAGCGGGACCCAGCAGGGACTCAGCGGGACAGAGCGGGGGACACAGAGGGGACACAGCGGGACACAGCATGGGACGCAGCGGGACACAGCTGAGGACAACGCGGGATCCAGCGTGGGACAGAGCGGGGACACAGCGGGACACAACAGGGACACAGGGGACACAGCGGGACACAGCGGGACACAGCGGGGGACACAGCGGTGGACACAGCGAGCACACAGCGGCAAACTGCGAGACACAGCGGGGTCACAGCGGGACACAGCGTGGGACACAGCGGGGACACAGGGGGGACACAGCGGGGACACAGCAGGACACAGCGGGGACACAGCGGGGACACAGCGGGACACAACGGCACACTGTGGCGGACACAGGGGGTCACAGTGGGACACAGCTGGACAGAGTGGGACACAGTGGAGACACAGCGGGGACACAGCGGGACACAGCGGGGACACAGCCTGACACATCTTGGACACAATGGGGGACACAGTGAGGGACACAGCGGGGAACACATCGGGACACAGCGGGGACACAGCTGGACACAGCGGGATACAGAGTGGGACAGAGCGGGGACACAGCAAGGAGACAGCGGGGACACAGCAGAGGACACAGCGGGACATAGCAGGACAAAGCGTGGTCTCAGCGGGACACAGCGGGGGACACTGCAGGGGACATAGCGGGACACAGCGGCGGACTCAGAGAGAACACAGCGGGACACAGCGGGATACAGTGGGGACACAACAGGGACACAGCTGGACACAGCGGGGACACAGCGGGACACAGCGGGGACACAGCTGAACACAGCGGTATACAGAGCGGGACACAGCGGGGACACAGCAAGGACAAAGCGGGACACAGCGGGACACATCGGGACACAGCGGGACACAGTGGGGACACAGGGGACAAAGCGGGACACAGCGGGACACAGGGGGACACAGCGGGGGACACAGCGGGGACCCAGCGGGACACAGCAGGGGACAGAGCGAGGAAACAGCGGCACACTGCGAGACACAGCGGGGGAAACAGCGGGTTACAGCGGGGGACACAGCGGGACAAAGCGGGACACTGCGACACACATACGGGGACACAGCGGGACACAGCGTGGGACCCAGCGGGGACCCAGCGGGGACACCGCGGGGAAACAGAGGGACACAGCAGGGACACAGCGGGGACACAGCGGGACACACAGGGACACTGCAGGGGACAGAGCGAGGACACTGTAGGACACAGCGTGATACAGCAGGACACAGCGTGACACAGTGGGGACACAGCAGGGACACAGAGAGAACACAGCGGGACAGAGCGGGACACAGAGGGGACACAGTGAGGACACAGCGGGGACACAGCAGAGGACACAGCGGGACACAACGGGACACAGCTTGGGACACAGCGGGACACTGCGGGAGACATAGCGGGACACAGCAGGGGACACAGAGAGAACACAGCGGGACACAGCGGGATACAGCGGGGACAGAACGGGACACAGCGGAACACAGCAGTGACACAGCGGTGACACAGCGGGACACAGCAGGACACAGCAGGGACAGAGCAGGACACAGCGGGGGACACAGTGGGACACAGCTGGGACACAGAAGGACACAGCGGGCACAGTGGGACACAGTGGGGACACCGCTGGTAACACAGCGGGACACAGCAAGGGACACAGTGGGGGAAACAATGGGACACAGCGGGGGACACAGGGGGGGAAACAGGGGGGGCACAGAGAGGACAAAGCGGGACACAACGGGACATAGCGGGACACAGCGGGACAAAGCGGGGAACAAAGCGGGGGACACAGCGGGACACAGCGGAACACAGTGGGGGACAGAGCGGGACAGAGCGTGGGACAGAGCGGGTCACAGCAGGGACCCAGCGGGACACAGCGGGGGACACAGAGGGGACACAGCGGGACACAGCATGGGACACAGCTGAGGACACCGCGGGATCCAGCGGGGCACAGAGAGGGGACACAGCGGGACACAGCGGGGACACAGGGGACACAGCGGGACACAGCGGGACACAGCGGTGGACACAGCGGGGGACACAGAGCGCACACAGCGGCAAACTGCGAGACACAGCGGGGGACAGAGCGGGACAACGCGGGACACTGCGAGACACATCATGGAACACAGCGGGACACAGCGTGGGACACAGCGGGGACACAGGGGGGACACAGCGGGGACACAGCAGGACACAGCGGGGACACAGCGCTGACACAGAGGGACACAACGTCACACTGCGGGGGACACAGGGGGCACAGTGGAACACAGCGGGACAGAGAGGGACACAGTGGAGACACAGCGGGACACAGCGAGACACAGCGGGGGACACAGCACGCACACAGCAGCAAACTGCGAGACACAGCGGGGGACAGAGCGGGACAACGCGGGACACTGCGAGTCACATCGGGGGACACAGCGGGACACAGCGTGTTACACAGCGGGGACACAGGGGGGACACAGCGGGGACACAGCAGGACACAGCGGGGACACAGCGGGACACAACCGCACACTGCGGGGGACACAGGGGGTCACAGTGGGACACATCGGGACAGAGTGGGACACAGTGGAGACACAGCGGGGACACAGCGGGACACAGCGGGGACACAGCGGGGGACACAGCGGGGAACACATCGGGACACAGCGGGGACACAGCTGGACACAGCGAGATACAGAGCGGGACAGAGTGGGGACACAGCGAGGACACAGTGGGGGACACAGCGGGGGACAGAGCGGGCAAATTGAGACACTGTGAGACACATAGGGGGACACAGCGGGACACAGAGTGGGACACAGCGGGACACACCGGGACACTGTGGGGGACAGAGCGAGGAAACAGTAGGACACAGCGTGATACAGCAGGACACAGTGGGACACAGCAGGGACACAGCAGGACACATCTTCGAAACAGAGGGGCGCACAGCGGGGGACACAGCCGGGGACACAGTGGGGAACACATCGGGACACAGCGGGGACACAGCTGGACACAGTGGTATACAGAGCGGGACACAGTGGGGACACAGTGAGGACACATCGGGGACACAGCAGAGGACACAGCGGGACACAACGGGACACAGCGTTGGACACAGCGGGACACAGCGGGGGACACTGTGGGAGACATAGCGGGACACAGCTGGGGACACAGAGAGAACACAGCGGGACACAGGGGGATACAGCGGGGACACAACGGGACACAGCGGAACACAGGAGTGACACAGCGGTGACACAGCGGAACACAGAGGGAAACAGCGGGGACAGAACAGGACACAGCGGGGACACAGTGGGACACAGCCGGGACACAGAAGGACACAGCGGGACACAGTGGGACACAGCGGGGACACCGCTGCTGACACAGCGGGACACAGTGAGGGACACAGCGGGGGACACAGTGGGACACAGCGGGGGAAACAGGGGGGGACACAGAGAGGACACAGCGGGACACAACGGGACATAGCGGGACACAGCGGGACAAAGCGGTGAACAAAGCGGGGGACACAGCGGGACACAGCGGAACACACCGGGGGTCACAGCGGGAGACTACGGGGACACAGCGGGACACAGCGGAACACAGTGGGGGACAGAGAGGTGCAGAGAGCTGCGAGAGGCCGCACCTGGAAGATGGTGCCGGCTTCCGCCCTCCGCCTTCCCGATGGCGAGTGCTCTCGTGGTAAACAACTCCTGATATGGCTAAGGCAAAGAATCTGGCTTGCTTCCGCGCACCTGAACCTATTGGCGGTTCCCACGTGGCGTATCAGGGTTGGCTACCCAGCGGGTACTTAAGGCTGTGGGGAATTCTCCCCGGGGTTGGGGTCACAAGATTAAAAAAGGTCCTGAATAAACGGCAGAGAGAAGAGTCCGGTGTCGCGTCTCCTTGCTGGTCGAGGCGGTAGCGACAGAGAGGGACACAGCGTGGGACAGAGCGGGTCACAGCAGGGACCCAGCGGGACCCAGCGGGGGACACAGAAGGGACCCAGCGGGACACAGCATGGGACACAGCGTGACACAGCTGAGGACACCGCGGGATCCAGTGTGGGACAGAGCGGGGACACAGCGGGACACAGCGGGGACACAGGGGCCACAGCGGGACACAGCGGGGGACACAGCCAGACACAGCAGGGGACTCAGCGGGGGACAGAACGGAATACAGCGGGGGACACGGCGAGGACACAGCGGGACACAGCGGGACACAGCGGGGACACAGCGGGGACACAGCGAGACACAGCGGGGGGCACAGGACGACACAGAAGGACACATCGGGGGACACAGCTGACACAGCGGGATACACGGAGGGACACAGCGGGAACACAGCGAGGACTCAGCGGGACACAGCGGGACACATCGGGACGCAGCGGGACACAGAGTGTACACAGGGGACACAGCGGGACACAGCGGAACACAACGGGGGACACAGCGGGGGACACAGGGAGCACACAGCGGCATACTGTGAGACACACCGGGGGACACAGCGGAACACAGCGGGGGACAGAACGGGACAACACGGGACACTGCGAGACACATCGGGGGACACAGCGGGACACAGCGTGGGACACAGCGGGGACACAGGGGGGACAGAGCGGGACACACCAGGACACTGAGTGAGACACAGTCAGGACACAGTGGGGACACAGCGGGACACAGCGGGGACACAGCGGGACACAGCGGGGACACAGCAGGACACATCTTCGACACAGCGGGGGACACAGCGGGGGACACAATGGGGAACACATCGGGACACAGCGGGGACACAGCTGGACACAGCGGGATACAGAGTGGGACACAGCGGGGACACAGCGAGGACACAGCGGGACACAGCGGGACACAGCGGGGACAGAGCTGCACACAGCGGGGACACAGCGGGACACAGTAGGGACACAGCTGGACACAGCGGCATACAGAGCGGGACACAACGTGGACAAGCGAGGACACAGCGGGACACAGCCGGACACATCGGGACACAGCGGGACACAGCGAGGACACAGGGGACACAGCGGGACACAGCGGGACACAGCGGGACACAGCGGGGGACACAGCGGGGACCCAGCAGGACACAGCGGGGGATAGAGCGAGGAAATAGTGGAACACTGCGAAACACAGCGGGGGACACAGCGGGTTACAGCGGGGGACACAGCGGGGGACAGAGCGGGACAAAGCGTGACACTGCGAGACACATAGGGGGACACAGCGGGACACAGCGTGGGACACAGCGTGGAACACAGCGGGGGAAACGGGGGGGACACAGAGAGGACACAGCGGGACACAACGGGACATAGCGGGACACAGCGGGGACACAGTGGGGAAACTTCGGGACACAGCGGGGACACAGCGGGACACACCTGGACACTGCGGGGGACACAGCGAGGACACAGTAGGACACAGCGTGATACAGCAGGACACAGCGGGACACAGCGGGGACACAGAATGACACATCTTTTTTTTTTTCTTTTTTTTAAAATTTTATTTTATTTTATTTGTGAACATACTGTACAGAGGAGTTACAATTACATGGGCAGGATAATGCGTACATTTCTTACCAAGCATTGCAGCCTCCTCCTTTGTTTACCCTTCACATCCCTTCCCAGCCTCCCCCCTCCCCCCTAGATTTCCAAATATTCTAAAGTTCAATAGTCTCTAATTTTTAAATTTTTCCTGGTTCTAGCCAGGCGCTGGTGGCTCACGCCTGTAATCCTAGCCACTCAGGAGGCTGAGATCTGAAGATCGCGGTTCAAAGCCAGCCCGGGCAGGAGAGACCGTGAGACTCCTATCTCCAATAAACCACCAGAAAACTGGAAGTAGCGCTGTAGCTCAAGTGGTAGAGCGCTCACTTTGAGCTGAAGAGCTGAGGGACAGCGCCCAGGCCCAGAGTTCAAGCCCCACGACCGACAAAAAAAAAAAAAAAATTTCCTGGTTCTATTTTTGTCCGTTTTTATTTTGCTTTCTTTTTTTTCTCTCTCTTCTTTTTTTTCCCCCTTGGGCTTGAACTCAGAACCTGAACACTGTCCCTGAACTTTTTTGTAGTACTCTACTACAACTCCACTTTGTTACAACGAGGTTAAATTAAACAAATAGAGTATTAATTGGACCAAGGAAGAATGACATTTAACTTGGACAAACAAGTCCAGGTAACCTAAGAAACATTAAGTATAGACCCTAGGAATGGAACAAATTGAGGCCTGGTTTTTACTGAAATTTGTAAAGTAAGAATCGGGCTACCCTTGAAAGGCAGAGAGAATGACACATCTTTGACACAGAGGGGGGCACAGCGGGGGACACAGCGGGGGAAACACCGGGGAACACATCGGGACACAGCGGGGACACAGCTGGACACAGCGGGATACAGAGTGGGACAGAGCGGGGACACAGCGAGGAGACAGCGGGGACACAGCAGAGGACACATCGGGACACAGCAGGACAAAGCATGGTCTCAGCGGGACACAGCGGGGGACACTGCAGGGGACATAGCGGGACACAGCGGCGGACTCAGAGAGAATACAGCGGGACACAGCGGGATACAGCGGGGACACAACGGGGACACAGCTGGACACAGCGGGGACACAGCGCGACACAGCGGGGACACAGCTGGACACAGCGGCATACAGAGCGGGACACAGCGGGGACACAGCGAGGATAAAGCGGGACACAGCGGGACACATTGGGACACAGCAGGACACAGCGGGGACACAGGTTACACAGCAGGACACAGCGGGATACAGCGGGGGACACAGCGGGGACCCAGCGGGACACAGCAGGGGACAGAGCGAGGAAACAGCGGCACACTGCGAGACACAGCGGGGGACACAGCGGGTTACAGAGGGGGACACAGCGGGACAAAGCGGGACACTGCGAGACACATAGGGGGACACAGCGGAACACAGCGTGGGACACAGCGGGGACACCGCGGGGAAACAGCGGGACACAGTGGGACACAGCGGGGACACAGCGGGACACACAGGGACACTGCGGGGGACACAGCGAGGATACAGTAGGACACAGCGTGATACAGCAGGACACAGCGGGACACATTGGGGACACAGCAGGACATATCTTCGACACAGAGGGGAGCACAGCGGGGGACACAGCGGGGGACACAGCGGGGAACACATCGGGACACAGCGGGGTCACAGTTGGACACAGCGGGAAACATAGCGGGACACAGCAGGGGACACAGAGAGAACACAGCGGGAAAGAGCGGGACACAGCGGGGACACAGTGAGGACACAGCAGGGACACAGAAGAGGACACAGCGGGACACAACGGGACACAGCATGGGACACAGCGGGACACAGCAGGGGACACAGAGAGAACACAGCGGGACACAGTGGGATACAGCGGGGACACAACGGGACACAGCGGAACACAGCAGTGACACAGAGGTGACACAGCGGGACACAGCGGGACACAGCGGGGACAGAACAGGACACAGCGGGGGACATAGTGGGACACAGCCGGGACACAGAAGGACACAGGGGGACACAGTGGGACACAGCGGGGAGACCGCTTGTGACACAGCGGGACACAGCGAGGGACACAGCGGGGGACACAGTGGGACACAGCGGGGGACACAGCGGGGGAAACAGTGGGGGACACAGCAGGAGACCCAGCGGGAAACAGCGTGGACACAGCGAGGACACAGCTGGACACAGCGTGTTACACAGGGGGACATAGCGGTGACATAGTGAGGACACAGCGTGGGACACAGCGGAACACTGCGGGGGACACAGCGGGACACAGCGGGGGACACAGCTGGACATAGACGACACAGCGGTGACACACCTGGAACACAGCTGGACACAGCAGGATTAACAGCGGGACACCGCGGGGACACAGCGAGGACACAGCGGAACAGTGCTGGGGACACAGCGGGACACAGTGGGACACAGCGGGGGACACAGCAGAGGACACAGCTGGACACAGTGGTACACAGTGGGGACGGAGCGGGAACACAGCGGGACACTGCGAGAGACATCGGGGGACACAGCGGGACACAGCGTGGGACACAGCGGGGACACAGGGGGGACACAGCGGGGACACAGCAGGACACAGCGGGGACACAGCGGGACACAACGGCACACTGCGGGGAACACAGGGGGTCACAGTGGGACACAGCGGGACAGAGTGGGACACAGTGGAGACACAGCGGGGACACAACGGGACACAGCGGGACACATCTTGGACACAGCGGGGGACACAGCGGGGGACACAGCGGGGAACACATCGGGACCCAGCGGGGACACAGCGGGACACAACAGGTGACACAGAGGGGACACAGTGGGACACAGCATGGGACACAGCTGAGGACACCGCGGGATCCAGCGATGGACAGAAAGGAGACACAGCGAGGACACAGCGGGGGACAGAGCGGGCCAAAGTGGGACACTGTGAGACACATAAGTGGACACAGCGGGACACAGCGTGGGACACAGCGGGGACCCAGCGGGGACCCCGCGGGGAAACAGCGGGACACAGCGGGGACACAGCGCAACACACCGGGACACTGCAGGGGACACCGCGAGGACACAGTAGGACACAGCGTGATAGAGCAGGACACAGCAGGACACAGCAGGGACACAGCAGGACACATCTTCGACACAGAGGGGGGCACAGCGGGGGACACAGCGGGGGACAGAGCGGGGAACACATCGGGAAACAGCGGGGACACAGCGGGATACAGAGCGAGACACAGCGGTGACACAGTGTGGACACAGCGGGGACACAGCAGAGGACACAGCGGGACACAACGGGACACAGCGTGGGACATAGCGGGACACAGCAGGGGACACTGCAGGAGACATAGCGGGACACAGCAGGGGACACAGAGAGAACACAGCGGGACACAGCGGGACACTGTGAGGAAACAGCGAGGACACAGCGGGACACAGCGGGACATAGTGGGACACAGCGGGGACACAGCGGGGGACACAGCGGGGAAACAGCGGGACACAGCGGGACAAAGCGGGGGACACTGGCAGACACAAGGTGGGACACAGTGTGACACAGCTGGGACAGAGCGGGAAACCTTGGGGACACAGCGGGACACAGCGGGGACAAAGCAGGATACAGCGTGGAGACAGCGGGGGACACATGCAGTGGACACAGCGGGGGACACAGCGCGAATACATCGGGACACAGCGGGGACACAGCTGGACACAGCGGGATACAAAGCGGGACACAGCGGGGACACAGCTGGACACAGCGGGATACAAAGCGGGACACAGCGGGGACACAGGGAGGACACAGCAAGACATAACGGGGACACAGCGGGACACAACGGGACTCAGCGGGGGACACAGCAGGACACAGCGGGGAACACAGCGGGACACTGCGGGGACAGAGCAGGACACAGCGGGGAATAGAAATGGGAAACAGAGGGACACAACGGGACACAGCGGGAAAAAGCTTGGGACAGAGCGGGACACAGCATGACACAGCGGGGGCCAGAGGGGGACACAGTGGAGGACAGAGCGGGGGACACAAGGAGACACAGCAGGGACACACTGGGACACAGCAGGGAACTCATCGGGGCACAGGGGGCACAGCTGGGGACAGCGGGGACACAGCGAGACACAATGGGGACACAGCGGGGACATAAGGGGGAAACAGCAGGACACAGCGGGACACAGTGGTGACACAGCGGGACACAGCGGAACACAGCGGTGACACAGCGGGGACACAGTGGGAAACAGCCGGGATACAGCGGGACACAGTGTGGACACAGCGGGGACACAGTGGGAAGACAGCAGGACACAGCGTGGACAAAGCGGGGGACACAACGCAGCGCGGGACACAGCGGGATACACATCGGGACACAGCGAGGACACAGCTGGACACAGCGAGATTCAGAGCGGGACACAGCGGGGACAAAGCAAGGACACAGCAGGACACAGCGGGGATACAGCGGGACACAACGGGGGACACAGCGGGACACAACTAGGACACAGAGAGACACAGTAGGGACACATTGGGGACACAGCAGGGAACACAGCGTGACACAGCGTGACACAGCAGGGGACAAAGCAAGGACACAGCGGCACACAATGGGCACACAGCGTGGACACAGCGTGACACGGGGGAACAAGAAGGGGACACAGCGGGACACAGCGGGAGACACAGCGAGGACACAGCAGGACACAGCGGGGATACAGCTTGGACACAGCAGGACACAGCGGGGACACGTCGGGACACAGGGGGGGACACAGGGGGACACAGCGGGGGACACAGCGAGACACAGCGGGGGACACAGCGGGGACACATTGGGACACAGCGGGGGACACAGATGGGACACAGCTGGGACACAGCAGGACACAGCAGGGACATATCGGGACACAGCGGGGGACACAGCGGGACACAGCGGGATACAGCGGGGGACACAGTGAGGACACAGGGGGAAACAGCGGGACACATCGGGACAAAGCGGGACAGAGAGGGGACACAGGGCACACAGCGGGACACAGCGGGGTACACAGTGGGGGGCAGAGCGGGACAAAGCGGGATACTGCGAGACACATAGGGGGACACAGCGTGGGACACTGTGGGGACACAGCGGGACAAAGCAGGGACACAGCGGGGACACAGTGGGACACAGAGGGACACAGCAGGGACACAGCCGGACACAGCGGGACACAGCGGGACACAGCGGGACACAGCGGGACACAGCAGGACACAGCGGGGGACACAGCGGGGGACATAGCGGTACACAGCGCGGGACAGAGCGAGGAAACAGCGGCACACTGCGAGACACTGCGGTGGACACAGCGGCATACAGCAGAGACACAGCGGGGTGCAGAACTGGACAAAGCGGGACACTGCGAGGCACATAGGGGGACACAGCGTGGGACACTGCGGGGACAGAGCGGGACACAGCGGGGACACAGGGGGGACACAGTGGGACACACCGGGACACTGCAAGGGACACAGCGAGGACACAGTGGGACACAGCGGAGAAACAGCAGGGACCCAGCGGGACCCAGCGGGGACACAGCAGGACACATCTTGGACACAGCTGGGGACACAGCGGGGGACACAGCGGGGAACACATCGGGACACAGCGGGGACACAGCTGGACACAGCGGGATACAGAGTGGGACACAGCGGGGACACAACGATAACACAGCGTGGACATAGCAGAGGACACAGCGGGACACAACGGGACACAGCGTGGGACACAGTGGGACACAGCGGGGGACACTGCGAGAGACATATAGGGACACAGCAGGGGACACAGAGAGAAGACAGCGGGACACATTGGGATACAGCGGGGACACAACGGGGACACAGCATGGGACAGAGAGAGAACAGAGCAGGACACAGCGGGACACAGCGGGATACCGCGGTGACAGAGCGGGACACAACGTGAACATAGTGTGGGACACAGTGGGGGACACAGCGGGGGACACAGCGGGGGACACAGCGGTATACAGCGGGGGACTCAGTGGGGACACAGCGGGGACAGAGTGGGGACACAGCGGGGGAAACAGAGGGATACACAGAGAGACACATCGGGGACACAGCGAGGACACAGCGAGGTCACAGCAGGACACAGCAGGACACAGCGGGACACAGCGGGACACAGCAGGGACACAGCAGGGACACAGCAGCGGACACAGCGGGACACAGCGGGGGACACAGCGGGGACACAGCTGGACACAGCGGGACACAGCGGGGGACACAGGGAGGACACAGCAGGACACAGCGGGGACAAAGCGGGGACTCAGTGGGGACCCAATGGTGGACAAACCGGGTCACCACGGGAAACAGCGGGACACAGCGGGACACAGCGGGGACACAGCGGGGACACAGTGGGGGACACAGCGGGACACAGCGGGGGACACAACGAGGTCACAGCGGGACACAGTGGGACAGATCGGGAACACAGCGGGGACACAGACCGGTACACCGCGGGGCACAGCGGGGGACACATCCGGACACAGCGGGGGACACAGCGTGTGACACAGCGCGGGAGACAGCGTGGGACACAGCGGGACATAGCGGTACACAGCGGGACACAGCGGGACAAATAGGGGACAAAGGGGTGGACACAGCGGGACACAGCAGGGACACAACGGGGGACACAGCGGAACACGTCGGGGACACAGCAAGGACTCAGTGGGGGACACAAAGTGGGACAAATCGGGACACGACCGGAAACAGCGAGACACACAGGGACACAGCTGGGAGACAGCAGGGACACAGCGAGACACAGCGGGGACACAGCGGGGGACACAGCCTGGGAATCAGTGGGGAACACAGCGGGACACAGTGGGGACACAGTTGGACACAGCGAGATACAAAGCGGGACAGATCGGGGACACAGCGAGGACACAGCGGGACACAGCGGGACAAAGCAGGACACAGCGGGACACAGCGGGGACACAGTGGGGACACAGCAGTGGACACATCGGGACACAGCGAGACACAGCGGGACACAGCGGGGGACACAGCGGGACACAGCGGTGTACACAGCGGGACACAGCGGGGACACAGAAGGACACAGTGGTGACACAGCGGGGACACAGCAGGATACAGCGGGGACACAGCGGGACACAGCGGGGACACAGCGGGACACAGTGAGGACACAGCGGGACACATCGAGGACACAGCGAGGACACAGAGGGACACAGTGGGACTAGGCGGGACACAGCAGGACACAGTGGGGAAAAACGGGGACACAGCAGCGGACACATCGGGACACAGCGAGACACAGCGTGACATAGCGGGGGACACAGCGGGACAAAGCGGAGGACACAGCGGGACACAGCGGGGACACTGAAGGACACAGTGGGGACACAGCAGGGACACAGTGGTACACAGCGGGGGAAACAGCAGGGGACACGGCGGGACACAACGGGGGACACAGCGAGGACACAGCGGGACACAGCAGAGACACAGCGGGGACTCAGATGGGGACACAGTGGGGGACATACCGGGACACCACGGGAAACAGCGGGACACAGCGGGACACAGCAGGGACACAGCAGGAACACAGCGTGGGACACAGCGGGACACAGTGGGGGACACAGCGAGGAAAGAGCGGGACACTGCGGGACACATCGGGGACACAGCAGGGACACAGCCCGGGACACAGCGGGACACAGCGGGACACATCGGGGACACAGCGAGGACACAGCAATGGACACAGAGGAACACAGCGGGGGACACAGCGAGGATACAGCGGGACACAGCGGGACACATCGGGGACACAGCAGGGACACAGCCCGGGACACAGCGAGAAACAGCGGGAACACAGCGGGGACACAGCGGGGACACAGCGGGGACACAGCGGGGACACAGCAGGGACAGCTGCACACAGCATGATAAACAGCGGGACAAGCGGTTACACAGCGAGGACACAGAGGGACACAGCAAGGACACAGCTGGACATAGCAGGGTACTCAGCGGGACACAGGGGGGGACACGGCGCGACACAGAGGGACACAGCGGCGATACAGAGGGAACACAGCTGGACACAGCGGGATACACAGCGGGACACAGCGGGGACAGAGCGAGGACACAGCAGGATACAGTGGGACACAGCTGGACAGAGGGGGGGACACAGCGCGACACAGCCGGGGACACAGCGTGCCACAGCCGGGAACACAGCGGGACACAGCGGGGACACAGTTGGACACAGCGGGATACACAGTGGGAAACAGTGCGGAAACAGCGGGGACAATCCAGGGGACAGCGGGAACACAGCAGGACACAGCGGGAGACAGCAGGGACACAGCGGGTCACAGCAGTACACAGCGGGGGACAGCGGGGACACAGTGGGAAACAGCGGGGGACACAGCGGGGACACAACGGGACACAGCGGGGGATACAGCGGGACACAGCATGGGACACAGTGGGACACAGCAGGACACAGCGGGGACCCAGCGGGACCCAGCTGAGACACAAAGGGGGACAGAGGGGATACAGCGGGAATCAACGGGCCACAGCGGGGCCACAGCGGGAGACACAGCGGGGGACACAGTGGGGGACACAGTGGGAGGCTCAGCGGGACACAACGAGGGACACAGCGGGACACAGCGGTACACAGTGTGACACAGCGGGGACACAGCGGGGGACACAGAGGGGACACAGCGGGACACAGCCGGGACACAGCGCAACACAGTGGGACATAGCAGGACAGAGCAGGACACAGCGGGGACACAGCGTGGACACAGCAGGTGACACAGTGGGACACAGCGGGACACAGCGGGGCACAGCGTGGGACACAGCGGGACACAGTGGGGACACAGCTGGACACAGCTTGATACACAGCGGGACACAGCGGGGGACACAGCGGTGGTCACAGCGGGAAACAACTAGGGACAAAGCGGGACACAGCGGGGACAAAGCGGGGACACAGAGGGACACAGCGGGACACAGCGGGGACACATAGGGACCCAGCGGGACAAAGCGGGGACACAGCGGGGGACACAGCGGGACATAGCGGTACACAGCGGGACACAGCGGGACAAAGCAGGGACACAGCGGGGGACACAGCAGGACACAGCGGGGAGAGAGTGGGACACAGCGGGACACAGCGGGACACACAGGGTCACAGCAGGGTAAACAGCGAGGACACAGCGAGACACAGCGGGACACAGCGGGTGACAAAGCAACACACAGCGCGGGCATAGCGAGGACACAGCGGGACACAGCAGGACATATCGGGGACACAGTGGGGACACAGCGGGGGACACAGCGGGACACAGCGGTGACACACAGGTACACAGCGGGGACACAGCTGGACACAGCCGTATTCACAACGGGCCACAGCGGGGACAAAACGAGGACACAGCGGGACACAGAGGGGTACAGCGGGGGACACAGCGAGGTCACAGCGGGACACAGCAGGGACAGAGAGGGGGACACAGCAAGACATAGCGGAACACAGCAGGGACACAGCAGGACACAGCGGGGGACACAGCCGGGGACACAGCGGGACACAACGGGGGATACAGCAGGACACAGTGGGACACAGCAGGACACAGCAGGGACACAACGGGGAATACAGCAGGGGACACAGCGGGACACAACGGGGGACAAAGGGAGGACACAGCGGGACACAGCGGGACACATCGGGGACACAGCGGGGACACAGACCGGTACACAGCGGGACAAGCGGGGGACAAATCCGGACACAGCGGGGGACAAACCGGGACACCACGGGAAACAGCGGGACACAGCAGGACACAGCGGGGACACAGCAGGACAGAGCTGGGGACACAGCGGGACACAGCGGGACACAGCAGGACACAGCGGGATTAACAGCGGGACACAGCGGGGACACAGCGAGGACACCGCGGGAGAGAGCTGGGGACACAGCGGGACACAGCGGGACACAGCGAGGGACACAGCGTGACACAACGGGGGACACAGCTGGACACAGCTGGGGACACAGCGAGGACACAGCGGGACACATTGGGGACACAGCAGGAACACAGACCGGTACACAGTGGGACACATCGGGGGACACAGCGGTACACGTCGGGGACACAGCGGGGACTCAGCGGGGTACACAAAGTGAGACAAACCGGGACACCACGGGAAACAGAGGGACACACCGGGACACAGAGGGGACACAGCGGGGACACAGCGAGTCACAGCGGGGACATAGCGGGGGACACAGCGGGTGACACAGCGGGGGAATCAGTGGGGAACACAGCGGGACACAGCGGCGACACAGTTGGACACAGCGAGACACAGCGGGACACAGCGGGGGACACAGCGGGACACAGAGGAGTACACAGCGGGACACAGCAGGGACACAGAAGGACACAGTGGGGACAGAGTGGGGACATAGCAGGATACAGCGGGGACACAGCGGGACACAGCGGGGAAAGAGCGGGACACAAGCGGGGGACACAGCGGGGGACACAGCGGGACACAGTGGTACACAGCGGGGACAGTGCGGGAACACAGCCGGACACAGCGGTGACACAGCGGGGACACTCCAGGAGACAGCGGGGTCACAGCGGGACATATCGGGGGACAGCAGGGACACATCGGGTCACAGCGGGACACAGTGGGACACAGCGGGGGGACAGCGGGGACACAGCGGGGACACAGTGGGTGACTGCGGGGACACAACGGGACAAAGCGGGACACAGCGGGACACAGCAGGGTCACAGAGAGGACACAGCGCGACACATCGTGGACACAGCGGGGACACAGCGGGGGACACAGTGGATCAAATCGGGGACACAGCGGCGACACAGAGGGGACACAGTAGGACACAGGGTGACACAGCGGGACACAGCGGGGACACAGCTAGGACACAGTGGGACACAGCAGGACACAGCGAGACACAGCAGGGACAGAGCAGGGACACTCAATGGGACAGCGGGGACACAGTGGGACACAGCGGGGACACAGGGGGGACACAGCGGGGGAATCAGTGGGGAACACAGCGGGACACAGCGGGGACACAGTTGGACACAGCGGGATACACAGCGGGACAGATCGGGGACACAGTGGGACACAGCAGGGGACACAACGGGGGACACAGCGGGACACAGCGGGGGACAGAGCGAGGACACAGCGGGGACACAGCGGGGACACAGCGGGACACAGCGGGACACAGCGGGTAACACAGCAGGACACAGCGGGGGACACATAAGGACACAGTGGGGGACACAGTGAGGACACAGAGGGAAACAGTGGGACACATTGAGGCACAGCAGGGACACAGCAGGAGAACCAGCGGGAAACAGCGTGGACACAGCGAGGACACAGCTGGACACAGCGTGTTACACAGGGGGACATAGCGGTGACATAGTGAGGACACAGCGGGATACAGCAGGACACAGCGGGACACAGCCAGGGACACAATGGGACACAGCGGGACACGGCGGGACACAGCGTGGGACACAGCGGGACATAGACGACACAGCGGCGACACACCTGGAACACAGCTGGACACAGCGGGATTAACAGTGGGACACAGCGGGGACACAGCGAGGACACAGCGGGACAGAGCTGGGGACACAGCGGGACACAGCGGGACACAGCGGGGGACACAGCGTGACACAACGGGGGACACAGCTGGACACAGCTGGGGACACAGCGAGGACACAGCGGGACACATTGGGGACACAGAGGAAACACAGACCGGTACACAGCGGGACACATCGGGGGACACAGCGGTACACGTCGGGGACACAGCGGGGACTCAGCGGGGGACACAAAGTGGGACAAACTGGGAAACCACGGGAAACAGCGGGACACACCGGGACACAGCGGGGACACAGCGGTGACACAGCAAGTCACAGCGGGGACACAGCGGGGGACACAGCGGGGGAATCAGTGGGGAACACAGCGGGACACAGCGGCGACACAGTTGGACACAGGAGATCCACAGCGGGACAGATGGGGGACACAGCGGGACACAGCGGGACACAGAGGGACACAGCGGGACACAGCGGGGACACAGCGGAGACACAGCGGGGACACAGCGGAGACACAGCGGAGACACAGAAGTGGACACATTGGGACACAGCGAGAAACAGCGGGACACAGCGGGACACAGCGGAGTACACAGCGGGACACAGCAGGGACACAGAAGGACACAGTGGGGACACAGCAGGATACAGCGGGGACACAGTGGGACACAGCGGGGAAAAAGCGGGGCACAAAGCAGGGGACACAGCAGAGGACACAGCGGGACACAGTGGTACACAGTGGGGACGGAGCGGGAACACAGTGGGACACAGCGGGACACAGCGGGGACATTCCAGGGGACAGCGGGGACACAGCGGGATACATCGTGGGACAGCAGGGACACAGCGGGTCACAACGGGACACAGCGGGACACAGCGGGGGGACAGCGGGGACACAGCGGGACACAGCGGGGGGACAGTGGGGGACAGCGGGGACACAACGGGACACAGCGGGACACATCAGGGACACAGCAGGGTCACAGCAGGACACAGACGACTCAGCGGGACACAGCGGGACACACCGGGGGATACAGCGGGACACAGCTGGTGACACAGCGGGGACACAGCGGGACACAGCGGGGCACAAAGTGGGGGACACAGCAGAGGACACAGCGGGACACAGTGGTACACAGTGGGGACGGAGTGGGAACACAGCGGGACACATCGGGGACATTCCAGGGGACAGCGGGGACACAGCGGGATACATCGGGGGACAGCAGGGACACAGCGGGTTACAACGGGACACAGCGGGACACAGCGGTGGGACAGCTGGGACACAGCGGGACACAGCGGGGACAAAGTGGGGGACAGCTGGGACACAGCGGGACACAGCGGGGACAAAGTGGGGGACAGCAGGGACACAACGGGACACAGCGGGACACATCAGGGACACAGCAGGGTCACAGCGGGACACAGACGACACAGCGGGACACAGCGGGACACACCGGGGGATACAGCGGGACACAGCTGGGGACACAGCGGGGACACAGCAGGACACAGCGGGGAAACAGCGGGGCACAAAGCGGGGGACACAGCAGAGGACACAGCGGGACACAGTGGTACACAGTGGGGCCGGAGCGGGAACACAGCGGGACACAGCAGGACACAGCGGGGAAATTCCAGGGGACAGCGGGGACACAGCGGGATACATCGGGGGACAGCAGGGACACAGCGGGTCACAACGGGACACAGCGGGGGGACAGCGGGGACACAGAGGGACACAGCAGGATACACAGTGTGAGACAGCGGGGACACAGCGAGGACACAGCGGGACACAGAGGGACAGAGCGGGGACACAGAGGGACACAGCGAGACACAGCGGGACACAGCGGGGGACACAGCAGGACACAGCTGGTGACACAGCGAGGACACAGCGGGACACATTGTGGACAGCAGGACACCGCGGGGTCACATCGGGACCCAGCGGGGCACACAGCGGGAAACAGCGGCACACAGCTGGACTCATTGGGGGACATAGCGAGATACAGCGGGGGACACAGCGACACACGGCGGGGGACACAGCGGAGACACATCGGGACACAGCGGGGAACACAGCGGGACACAGCGGGACACAGTGGGGACACAGCAGGGACACAGCGGGACACAGTGGGGACACAGAGGGGACACAGCAGGACATAGCGGACACAGCGGGGGACACAGCGAAGACACAGCGGAACACAGCGGAACAAAGTGGGACACAGCGGGGACACAGCGGGGGACACAGTGGGTAAACAGCTGGACACATTGGGCCACAGCGGGACACAGCGAGACAGTGTGGGACACAGCGGGACACAGCTGGGGACAAAGAGGGGGGACATAGCGGGACACAGCGGGGGACACAGATAGGACACAGCGGGACATAGCGGGACACAGCGAAGGACACAGCGGGAACCAGCAGGGGACAGAGCGGGGGACACAGCGGGGACACAGAGGGACACAGCGGGGGACACAGCGGGGACACAGCTGGGACACAGCAGGACACAGCAGGAACACATAGGGAAACAGCGGGGAGACATCGGGACACAGCGGGGGACCCAGCGGGGATACAGCTGTGACACTGCAGGACACAGCGGGGACACATCGGGACACAGCGGTGGACACAGCGGGACACAGCGGGACACAGCGGAGGACACAGCGGGGACACAGCTGAGACACAGCAGGACACAGCGGGGACACAAGGGACACAGTTGGGACACAGCGGGACACAGCGGGGAACACAGCGGGGGACACAGCGGGACATAGCGGGGACACAGCCGGGACACAGCAGGACACAGCGGGACACTGCGGGGGACACAGCAAGGATATAGCGGGACACAGCGGGACTCGTGGGACGCAGCAGGGACACAGCGGGGGACACAGCGGGGAAACAGCGGGACACAAGGGGACACAGTGGGGGACACAGCGGGAAACAGCTGGGACACATTGGGACACAGCGGGGGACACAGCGGGATACAGCAGGGACACATCGGGACACAGCGGGGGACACAGCAGGACACAGCGGGGACACATCGGTACACAGCGGGAGACACAGCTGGACACCGCGGCACACAGCGGGACACAGCGGGGACTCAAGGGACATAGCGGGACACAGCGTGACACTGCGGGACACAGCGGGGGACACAGCAGGACACAGCGGGACACAGCGGGGAACACAGCGAGACACAGCGGGGGACACAGCTGGGACACATCAGGACACAGCCGGACACATTGGGGGACACAGCTTAACACAACTGGATACACGGTGGGACACAGCGTGGACAGAGCGAGGACACAGCGGGACACTGCGGGGGACACTGCAAGGATATAGCGGGACAAAGCGGGACTCGTGGGACACAGCGTGGACACAGCAGGGGACACAGCGGGGAAACAGCGGGACACAAGGGGACACAGTGGAGGACACAGAGGGACACAGCTGGGACACATCGGGACACAGCGGGGACACAGCGGGACTCAGCGGGACACAGAGGGGACTCAGCGGGACACAGCGGGGGACACAGCAGGACACAGGGGGGACACATCGGTATAAAGCGGGGGACCCAGCGGCACACAGCGGGACAGAGGGTGGGACACAGCAGGACACAGCGGAGGACACAGCGAGAAACAGTGGGGGACACAGCAGGGACACATCAGGACAGAGCCGGACACATCGGGGGACACAGCTTAACACAGCGGGATACACGGCGGGACACACCGGGGACAGAGCGAGGACACAGAGGGACACAGCGGGGACACATCGGGACACAGTGGGGGACACAGCGGGACACAGGGAGACACACTTGGGACACAGCGGGACACAGCGGCACACAGCTGGACACAGCGGGGACACAGCGGGACACAGCGGGGCACACAGCGAAACACAGCGGGGGAAACAGCGGGGACACATCGGGACAGAGCGGGGGACACAGCGGGACACATCGGGGACACAGCGGGACTCAGCGGGACACAGAGGGGACACAGCAGGACACAGCGGGGGACACAGCGAGAAACAGCGGGGGACACAGCAGGGACACATCAGGACACAGCCAGACACAACGGGGGACACAGCTTAACACAGCGGGATACAAGGCGGGACACACAGGGGACGGAGCGAGGACACAGAGGGACACAGCGGGGACACATCGGGACACAGGGAGACACACATGGGACACAGCGGGACACAGCGGCACACAGCTGGACACAGCGGGGGAAACAGCGGGGACACATCGGGACACAGCGGGGGACACAGCGGGAGACATCGGGGACACAGCGGGACTCAGCGGGACACAGAGGGGACACAGCGGGACACAGCGTGGGACACAGCAGGACACAGCGGGGGACACAGAGAGAAACAGCGGGGGACACAGCAGGGACACATCAGGACACAGCCAGACACATCGGGGGACACAGCTTAACACAGCGAGATACACGGCGGGACACACCGGGGACGGAGCGAGGACACATCGGGACACAACAGGGGACACAGCTGGACACAGCGGCACACAGCTGGACACAGTGGGGGACACAGCGGGACACAGCGGGGGACACAGGGAGAAACAGCAGGGGAAACAGCGGGGACACATCGGGACACAGCTGGGGACACAGCGGGACACAGCTGGACACAGCAGGGACACAGCTGGGACACAGCGGGGACACAGCGGGGACACAGCAGGACATAGCGGGACACTGCGGGGGAACAGCGAGGACACAGAGAGAACACAGCGTGACACAGTGGGACACAGCGGGGACACAATGGGGACACAGCGGGGGACACAGCGGGACACAGCGGAGGACACAGCGGGAACCAGCGGAGGACACATCAGGAAACAGCGGGGGACACAGTGGGGCACACAGCGGGGACACAGCGGAAAACAGCGGGAGACACAGCGGGGACACAGCTGGGACACAGCAGAAAACACCGATGACACATCGGGACACAGCGGGGGAAACAGGGGGACACAGCGGGACACTGGGGACCACAGGGGGACACAGCGGGACACATCGGGGGACACAGCGGGGAAACAGCGGGACACAGCGGGACACTCTGGGGGATACAGAGGGACACAGCTGGGACACATTGGGACTCAGCGGGGGACACAGCGGGACTCAGCGGGACACAGCAGGGACACATCGGGACACAGAGGGGGACACAGCAGGACACAGCGTGGACACATCGGTACACAGCGGGGGACACAGCAGGACACAGCGGCACACAGCAGGATACAGCGGGACACAGCGGTGACACAGGGGACATAGCGGGACACAGCGGGACACAGCAGGGGACACAGCGGGGGACACAGCGGGGGACACAGCAGGTCACAGCGGGACACAGCGGGGGACACAGCGAGACAGAGCGGGGGACACAGCTGGGACACATCAGGACACAGCCGGACACATCGGGGGACACAGCTTGACAGAGTGGGCTACAAGGTGGGACACAGCGGGGACAGAGCGAGGACACAGCGGACACAGCGGGACACATCGGGACACAGCGGGACACAGGGGGTCACAGGGGACATAGCGGGACACAGTGGGACACAGCGGGACACAGCGGGGGACACAGCGGGGGATACAGCAGGACACAGCGGGACACAGACGGACACTGCGGGGACACAGTGAGGACACAGCGGGACACAGCGGGACACAGTGGGACACAGCGGGGACACAGCGGGGGACACAGCGGGGAAACAGCGGGACACAGTGGGGGACAGAGCGGGACACAGAGTGGGACCCAGCTGGACATAGCTGGGGACACTGCAGGAGACATAACTGGACACAGCGGGGTACACAGCGAGGACACAGCAGGACACAGCGGTACAGAGCAGGACACAACAGGGACACCACTGAGGACACAGCGGGACACAGCAGGGGACACAGCGGGGACACAGCGGGGTACACAGGGGGGGACATCGGGGACACAGCGGGGACACAGCCGGACACAGCAGTACACAGTGGGGGACTCAACAGGACACAACGTGGGACACAGCGGGACACAGCGGGGATCCAGCGGGACACAGTGGGGAACACAGAGGGGACACAGCGGAACACAGCAGGGGACACAGCAGGAAACAGTGGAGGAGACAGCGGGATCCAGCGGGGGACACAGCGGGACACAGAGGGGGACACAGCGAGACACAGAGGGGGACACAGCGAGACGCAGCGGGACACAGCGGGACACAGCGGGGACACAGCGGGACACATCGGGGGACAAAGCTTGACATAGCAGGATACACGGCGGGACACAGCGGGGATACAGCAAGGACACATCGGGACACAGCCGGACACATCGGGACACATCGGGACACAGCGGGGACACAGGGGACACAGCGCGACACAGTGGGACACAGCGGGACACAGCAGGGGACACAGCGGGGGACACAGCGGGGAAACAGAGGGACACAGCAAGACACAGCGGGGGACACAGCGGGACACAGTGGGCACACAGCGGGACACAGCAGGAGACAGCGGGGACAAAGAGGGGACACAGCGGGACACAGCGGGACACTGCGGGGGACACAGCAAGGACACAGCAGGACAAAGCGGGACACAGTGGGACACAGCGGTGACACAGCGGGGGACACAGCGGGGAAACAGGGGACACAGCGGGACACATCAGGACACAGCGAGACACAGCGGGGACAAAGGGGACATAGCGGGACACAGTGGGACACAGCGGGACACAGCGGGTGACACAGCGGGGGATACAGCAGGACACAGCGGGACACAGCCGGACACTGCGGGGACACAGCGAGGACACAGCAGGACACAGCGGGACACCGTGGGACACAGCGGGGACACAGCGGGGGACACAGCGGGGAAACAGCGGGACACAGTGGGCGACACAGCGGGACACAGAGTGGGACCCAGCTGGACATAGCTGGGGACACTGCGGTGGACATAACTGGACACAGCGGGGGACACAGGGAGGACACAGCGGGACACAGCGTAATACAGGGGGACACAACGGGGACACAGCGGGGGACACAGAGAGAACACAGCGTGACACAGCGGGATACAGCGGGGACACAATTTGGACACAGCGGGGTACACAGCGAGGACACAGCAGGACACAGCGGGACACAGCGAGACAGAGCAGGACACAACAGGGACACCACTGGGGACACAGCGGGACACAGCAGGGGACACAGCGGGGACACAGCGGGGTACACAGGGGGGGACAGCGGGAACACAGCGGGGACACAGCCGGACACAGCAGTACACAGCGGGGGACTCAGCAGGACACAACGTGGGACACAGCGGGACACAGTGGGGATCCAGCGGGACACAGCGGGGAACACAGAGGACACAGCGGAACACAGCATGGGACACAGCAGGAAACAGTGGAGGAGAAAGCGGGATCCAGCGGGGGACACAGCGGGACACAGAGGGGGACACAGCGAGACACAGAGGATGACACAGAGAGATGCAGCGGGACACAGCGGGACACAGCGGGGACACAGCGGGACACATCGGGGGACAAAGCTTGACACAGCGGGATACACGGCGGGACACAGCGGGGATAGAGCAAGGACACATCGGGACACAGCCGGACACATCGGGACACATCGGGACACAGCAGGGACACAGGGGACACAGCGCGACACAGAGGGACACAGCGGGACAGAGCGGGGGACACAGCGGGGAAACAGAGGGACACAGCAAGACACAGCGGGGGACACAAGGGGACACAGTGGGCACACAGCGGGACACAGCAGGACACAGCGGGAACAAAGAGGGGACACAGCGGGACACTGCGGGGGACACAGCAAGGACACAGCAGGACAAAGCGGGACACAGTGGGACACAGCGGTGACACAGCGGGGGACACAGCGGGGAAACAGGGGACACAGCGGGACACAGCGGGTCACAGGGGGGACACAGCGGGGACACAGCAGGAACACAGCGGGACACAGCGGGACACAGCGGGGACACAGCGGGACACAGCGGGACACAGCGGGGACACAGCTGGACACAGCGGGACACTGCGGTGGACGCAGCAAGGACACAGCGGGACAAAGCCAGCACAGTGGGACACAGCGGGGACACAGCGGGGGACACAGCGGGAAAACAGCGGGACACAGCGGGACACAGGGGGGGACACAGCGGAACACAGCGGGACACAGCGAGGAACACAGCGGTACACAGCGGGACACATCGGGACACAGCGGGACTCAGCGGGGACACAGTGGACACAGCGGGACAGAGCGGGACACAGAGGGACACAGCGGGGGACACAGCGGGGACACAGCGGGACACAGCGGGGGACACAGCGGGGGGCACAGGGGGGGACAGCGGTTACACAGCGGGGACAGAGCGCAACACAGCGGGACACAGCAGGGGACTCAACGGGACACTGCGTGGGACACAGCGGGACACAGCAGGGACCCAGCAGGATCCAGCAGGGGATACAGAGTGGACATAGCGGGACACAGCATGGGACAGAGCAGATCACAGTGGAGGACACAGCGGGATCCCACAGGGGACAGAGCCTGGGACAAAGCGGCGGACACAGCGAGACTCAGCGCGGAACACAGAAGGGACACATCAGGACACAGCCGGACACATCGGGGGCCACAGATTGACACAGCGGGATACACGGCGGAACACAGCGGGGACAGAGCGAGGACACAGCGGGACACAGCGGGGACACATCGGGACACAGCGGGCTACACAGCGGGACACAGCGGGACACAGCGGGGGACACAGCGGGGACTCAGCTGGGACACAGCAGGACACAGCGGGGACACATCGGGACACACCGGGGGACACAGCGGGACACAGCGGCACACAGCTGGACACAGCGGGCGACACAGCCGGACACAGCTGGGGACACAGTGAGACACAGCGGGGGACACAGTGGGGAAACAGCGGGACACAGCGGGACACAGGGGGGGACACAGCGGGACACAGCGGGACACATCGGGACACAGCGGGACACAGCAGGACACAGCGGTGACACAGTGGACACAGCGGGACACAGAGGGACACACCTGGGGACACAGCGGGGACACAGCGGGGACACAGCGGGGACACAGCGGGGGACTCAGCGGTACACAACGTGGGACACAGCGGGACACAGCAGGGACACAGCAGCATCCAGCAGGAGACACAGTGTGGACACAGCGGGACACAGAATGGGACAGAGCAGGGCACAGTGGAGAACACATCGGGATCCAGCAGCGGACAGAGCCGGGGACAAAGCGGGGGACACAGCGAGACACAGCGGGGGACACAGAAGGGACACATCAGGACACAACCGGACACATCGGGGGCCACAGCTTGACACAGCGGGATACAAGGCGGGACACAGCGGGGACAGAGCGAGGACACAGCGGGACACAGCGGGGACATATCGGGACACAGAGGGGGACACAGCGGGTCACAGCGGGACACAGCGGGGGACACAACGGGGACACAGCTGGGACACAGCAGGACACAGGGGGACACAGCTGGACACACCGGCAGACACAGCTGGACACAGCGGGGGACTCAGCGAGACACAGCGGGGGACACAGCGGGGACACAGCGGGAAACATCGGGTGACACAGCTTGACACAGCGGGATACATGGCAGGACACAGCGGGGACACAGTGAGGACACAGCAGGACACATCGGGACACAGCGGGAGACCGCAGGGACACAGGGTACACAGTGGGACACAGCGGGACACAGCAGGGAACACAGAGGGGATACAGCTGGGACACAGCAGGACAAAGCGGGGACACATCGGGACACAGCGGGACACAGCAGGACACAGCGAGGGACCCACGGGGACACAGCGGGTCACATCGGGGGACACAGCGAGATACACGGCAGGACACAGCAGGGACACAGCGAGGACAGAGCGGGACATATCGGGACACAGTTGGACACAAGGGGGACACTGGGGACACATTGGGACCCAGGGGACAAAGCAGGACACAGCGGGGACACAGCGGGGACACAGCATGACACAGCGGGGACACAGCAGGACACAGCGGGGGACAAAGCGAGACACACCGGAACACAACGGGACACAGTGGGGACAGAGCGAGGACACAATGGGGACACAGCCGGGACACAGTGGGACACAGCGCGGACACAGCGGGACACAGCGGGGACTCAGCGGGGGACACAGTGGGGGAAACAGAGCTGGACACAGCGGGGAACACAGCGGGACACAGAGGGGACAAGGTGGACACAGCGAGATACAGAGCGGGGGAATAAGCGGGGACACAGCGGGGACACAGCGGGGGACACAACTCGGGAACGAGTGGGGAACACAGCGGGACACACCGGGGACACAGTTGGACACAGCGGGATACACAGCGGGACACATCGGCGATACAACGAGGACACAGCGAAGACACAGCGGGACACAGCGGGACACAACGGGACACAGCGGGACGCAGCGGGGGACACAGGGAACAAAGCGGAGAACACAGCGCGACACAGCGGGGACACAGCATGACACAGTGGGGACACAGCGGGGACACAGCGGGATACAGTGGGGACACAGCGGGACACAGCGGGGACACAGCGGGGACCACAGCGGGGGAAACAGTGGGGGACACAGCAGGGAACACAGCGGGACACAGCGGGGACACAGCTGGACACAGCGAGATACACAGGGGGACACAGCGGGGACAGAGCAAGGACA
The DNA here is from genome assembly GCF_024711535.1 of Dipodomys merriami. Classification (NCBI taxonomy): domain Eukaryota; kingdom Metazoa; phylum Chordata; class Mammalia; order Rodentia; family Heteromyidae; genus Dipodomys; species Dipodomys merriami. The sequence goes on from NW_027206380.1 coordinate 98,574, forward strand.
CAGCGGTACACTTCGGGACACAGCAGGACACATCGGAACACAGTGGGAACACAGCGGGGACACAGCAGCGGACACAGCGGGACACAGCAGGACACAGCGGGACACAGCGGGGGACAGAGGGGAGGAAACAGCGGGTGACACAGCGGGACACAGCAGGAACACAGCAGGACACAGTGGGGACACAGCGATGAGAGACCGGGATACAGCGGGGACACAGGGGTCACAGCGGAGCCACAGCGGGACACAGCGGGGGACACAGCGGGGGAATCAGTGGGGAACACAGCGGGACACAGCGGGGACACAGTTGGACACAGCGGGATACACAGCGGGACACATCGGGGACACAGCAAGGACACAGCGAGGACACAGCGGGACACAGCGGGACACAAGGGGACACAGCGGGGGACACAGGGGACACAGCGGAGAACACAGCGGGACACAGCGGGGACACAGCGGGACACTGCGGGGGACACAGCTAGGACATAGCTGGACAGCGGGACACGTGGGACACAGCGGGGACACAGCGGGTGACACAGTGGGGAAACAGCGGGACAAAGCGGGACACTGTGGGGTATACAGAGGGACACAGCTAGGACACATTGGGACACAGCAGGGGACACAGCGGGACTCAGCGGGACACAGCAGGGACACATCGGGACACAGCGGGAGACACAGCAGGACAGAGCGGGGACACAGCGGTACACAGCGGGGGACACAGCGGGACCCAGCGGCCCACAGCGGGACACAGCGTGGGACACAGCAGGACACAGCGGGGGACACAGCGAGACACAGCGGGGGACACAGCAGGGACACGTCAGGACACAGCCGGACACATCGGGGGACACAGCTTGACACAGCGGGATACACCGCAGGACACAGCGGGGACAGAGCGAGGACACAGCGGGACACAGCGGGACACAGCGGGACAAAGCGAGACACAGCGTGGATACAGGGGACATAGCGGGACACAGCGGGACACAGCGTGGGACACAGCGGGGGACAAAGCAGGACACAGCGGGACATAGCCGGACACTGCGGGGGACACAGCGAGGACACAGCGGGACACAGCGGGACACAGTGGGACACAGTGGGGACACAGCGGGGGACACAGCGGGGAAACAGCGGGACACAGTGGGGGACACAGCGGGACACAGCGGGACACAGAGTGGGACACATCGGGACATAGCTGGGGACACTGCGGGGGACATAGCGGGACACAGCGGGGGACACAGGGAGGACACAGCGGGACACAGCGGAATACAGGGCTCACAACGGGGACACAGCGGGGGACACAGAGAGAACACAGTGGGACAGAGCGGGACACAGCAGGGACACCACTGGGGACACAAGGGGACACAGAGGGGGACACAGTGGGGACCCAGCGGGACACAGCGTGGGACACAGCGAGGACACAGCGGGAACACAGTAGGACACAGCGGCGGACTCAGCAGGACACAACGTGGGACACAGCAGGACACAGCAGGGACCAAGCGGGCCACAGCGGGGGACACAGAGAGGACACAGCGGGAAACAGCATGGGACACAGCGGGACACAGCGGGGACAAAGAGGGGACACAGCGGGACACAGCGGGACACAGCGGGGGACACAGCAAGGACACAGAGGGACAAAGCGTGACACAGTGGGACACAGCGGGGACATAGCGGGGGACACAGCGGGGAAACAGCGGGACTCAGCGGGACTCAGCTGGGGACACAGCAGGACACAGCCGGACACAGCGTGGGACACAGTGGGACACAGCGGGACACAGCGGGACACAGCGGGACACAGTGGGACACAGCGGTTACACAGGGGACACAGCATGACACATCGGGACACATCGGGACAAAGCGGGACATGGCGGGACACAACGGGGGACACAGCGAGGACCCAGCGAGGACACAGCGGGACACAGCGAGACACATCGGGGACACAGTGGGGACACAGCCCAAGACACAGCAGGACACAGCGGTGGACACTGCGGGACACGGCGCGGACACTGCGGGGACTCAGAGGGGAACACAGCGGGGGACAAACCGGGACACCAGGAGAAACAGCGGGACACACCGGGACACAGCTGGGAAACAGCAGGGACAAAGCTGAGGACACAGCGGGACACAGCGGGGGACACAGCGAGGACACAGCGGGACACACAGCAGGACACAGCGGGGGACACAGCGAGGACACAGCGGGGCACAGCGGGACACATTAGGGACACAGCGGGGACACAGCGCTGACTCAGTGGGGGACACAGCCGGGGACAAACCGCGACACCACGGGAAACAGCCGGAAACACCGGGACACAGCGGGGACACAGCGGGGACAAAGCTGGGGACACAGCGGAACACAGCGGGGGACACAGCGGGACACCGCGGGACACATTGTGGACACATCGGGGACACAGCCCTGGACACAGAGGGACACAGCGGGGGACACAGCGAGGACACAGCGGGACACAGCGGGACACCTCGGGACACGGCGGGGACACAGCCTGGGATACAGCGAGACACAGCGGAACACAGCGAGGACACAGCCGGGACACAGCTGGACACAGCCTGATAACCAGCGGGACACAGCGGGGGACAGCAGGGACACAGCGGGTCACAGCAGGTACTCAGCTGGGACACATCAGGACACAGCGGGGACACATCGGGACACACCGGGGGACACAGCGGGACACAGCGGCACACAGCTGGACACAGCGGGTGACACAGCCGGACACAGCTGGGGACACAGTGAGACACAGCGGGGGACACAGCGGGGACACATGGGGACACAGCGGGACACAGCTGGGCACTGCGGGAGACACAGCTGGACACAAAGGGGGACACAGCGAGGACCCAGCGAGGACACAGCGGGACACAGCAAGACACATCGGGGACACAGTGGGGACACAGCCCAAGACACAGCAGGACACAGCGGTGAACACAGCGGGACACGGCGCGGACACTGCGGGGACTCAGAGGGGAACACAGCGGGGGACAAACCGGGACACCACGGGAAACAGCGGGACACACCGGGACACAGCGGGGAAACAGCAGGGACAAAGCTGGGGACACAGCGGGACACAGCAGGGGACACAGCGAGGACACAGCGGGACACAGCAGGACACATTGGGGACAGAGCGGGGACACAACGGGGGACACAGCGAGGACACAGCGGGACACAGCGGGGACACAGTGGGGACTCAGCGAGGGACACAACGGGGGACACAGCGGGACACAGCGGGGCACACAGCGGGACACAGCGGGGAACACAGCAGGACATAGCGCGGACACAGCGGAGACAGAGCCGGGACACAGCAGGATACATCGGGGACAGAGCGGGGGACAAAGCGTGACACAGCGGGTCACTGCAGGGACACAGCGGAACACAGTGGGGGACACAGCGGGTGACACAGCGGGGACACAGCGGGGATATAGCAGGACACAGCGGGGCACACAGCAGGACAAAGCGGGGATACAGAAGGGTCACAGTGGGGGACACAGCGGGACACAGCGGGGACACAGCAGGGTCAAAGCGGGAACACAGCAAGGACACAGCGGGACACAGGTGGGACACAGCGGGAACACAGCTGGGACACAGCTGGACACAGTGGGATACACTGGGGGACACAGAGGGGGACACAGCGGGGACACAGCAGGGACACAGCGGGAACACAGCGGGACACAGCGAAAGACACAGCATGGGACACAGCGGGGACACAGCGGGGGACACAGAAGGGGACACAGCGGGGACACAGCGGGGCTATATCGGGACACAGCGGGGACACAGTGGGACACAGCGGGGACACAGCGGGACACAGCGGGACACAGCGGGGACACAGCAGGGACACAGCGGGACACAGCAGAACATAGCGGGGACACAGCGGGACACAGCGGGGGACATAGCGGGGACACAGCAGGGCCACAACGGGACACAGCGGGGTCACAGCGGGACACAGCGGGGGACACAGCGGGACATAGCACGACACAGCGGGACAAAGCGTGGGACACAGCGGGACACTGATTGGACACAGCGCGACACAGCGGTGTACGCATCTGGGGACACAATGGTACACAGAGTGGGACACAGCAGGACACAGCGGGACAGAGTGGGACACAGTGGGGACAAAGTGGGAGACACAGCGGGGGACAGAGCAGGACACAGTGCGGGACACAGGGAGGACCCAGCGGGACACAGCGGGGAGACAGCGGGGACTCAGTGGGGGACATAGCGGTGGACAAAGCAGGACACCACGGGACACAGCGGAACACAGCGGAACACAGTGGGGACACTGCGGGGAAAAAGCGGGACACAGCGGGGGACACAGCGGGACACAGCGGGACTCATCGGTGAACACAACGGAACACAGAGGGGGACACAGCAGGGGACACAGCGGGACACAGCGGGGACTCAGCTGGACACAGCGGGGTATACAGCGTGACAGAGCGGGGACACAGCGGGGACACAGCGGGACACTGTGTGACACATCGGGGACCCAGCAGGACATAGCGGGGACACAGCGGGACACAGCAGGACACAACGGGACACAACGGGACACAGTGGGACACAGCGGGGACACAGCAGGACACAGCGGGACACAGCGGGACACAGCGGTGACAAAGCGGGAATCACAGCGGGGGATAGAGCGGGACACAGTGGGGGACACAGCGCGACACAGCAGGGATTCAGCGGGGGACACAGCCGGGGACAACAGGACACCATGGGGCAGAGCGGAATACAGCGGGACACAGTGGGGAAACTGCGGGGACACAGCAGGACACAGCGGAGGATATAGCAGGCCACAGCGGGACTCAGCGGGGAACACAGCGGAACACAGCGGGGGACAGAGCGGGGGACACAGTGGGACACAGCGGGGACTCAGCTGGACACAGCGGGGGACACAGAGTAACACAGCGGGGACACAGCGGGGACACAGCGGGACACTGCGTGACACATCGGGGAAACAGCGGGATACAGCGGGACAAAGCGGGGGACATAGCGCTAAACAGCGGGGAACACAGAGAAGACACAGCGGGACAAAGCGGGGAACACAGCGAGAACACAGTGGGACACAGCGAGGACACAGTGGGACACCGCGGGGACACAGCGGGGGACACAGCTGGACACAACGGGGGAAACAGCGAGGACACAGCGAGAAACAGGGGGGACACAGCAGGGTCACCGCGAGGACACAGCGGGACACAGCGGAGGACACAGCGGAGAAACAGAGGGACATATTGGGACACAGCGGGGGACACGGAGGGACAGAGCGGGGGACACATCGGAGGACACAGGGAGGACACAGCGGTACACAGGGGGGACACAACGGGACACAGCAGGGACAAAGCGGGGGACACAGCGGGGGACAGACCGGGACACAGCGGGGGACACAGGGAGGACACAGCGGGACACAGCGGGGACAAAGCGGGGACTCAGCCGGGGATACAGCGGGGGACAAAACGGAACACCACGGGACACAGCGGGACACAGCGGGGACACTGCGGGGACACAGATGGGGACACAACGGGACACAGCAGGTGACACAGCGGGGACACAGCGGGACACAGCGAGGACACAGCGGGGACACAGTGGGAAACAGCGGGACACAGCGGGAGACAAAGTGGGAGACAGCGGGGGACAAAGCAGGGGACACAGCTGGGGACACAGCCAGGACACAGCGGGACACAGCGGGTGACAAAGCGAGGACACAGCGGACACAGCGGGACACACCGGGGACACAGCTGGACACAGCGGGATACAGCAGGAGACACAGCGGGGACACAACGGGACACAGCGCGGGACACAGCAGGACACAGCAGGGACACAGCGGGACACAACAGGACACATCGGGGGACACAGTGGGGACATAGAGGGGGACCCAGCGTGGACACAACGGGACACAGCGGGACACAGTGGGACACAGTGGGGTACATAGCAGGGAACAGCAGGGACACACCGGGGGACAGAGGGGACACAGCAGGACACAGCGTGGACAGAGCGGGACACAGTGGGGGACACAGCAGGGACACAGCATGACACATCGAGAGACACAGCGGGTACACAGCAGGGAAAACAGCGGGACACAACTTGACAGAGCGGGGACACAGCGGGACAGAGGTGGGCACACAGCGGGACATAGCGAGACACAGCGGGACACAGCAGGGGACACAGCTGGGGACACAGCTGGGGACACAGCAGGACACAGCGCGACACAGGGGTCACAGCGGGGGACACAGAAGGACACAGCGCGACACAGCGGGGACACAGCGGGGACACAGCTGGGAGCACAGCAGGACACAGTGGCAGACATAGCGCGGACACAACTTGGACACAGCGGGACACAGCAGGGGCACAGCGGGACACAGCGGGGGACTCAGCGAGGACACAGAGGGACCCAGCGGGACACAGCGGGGAACAAAGCGGGAGAGAGTGGGGGACACAACGAGGATACAGCGGGGCACAGCGGGGACACAGAGGGGACTCAGCGGGGGACACAGCGGGGGACAATGAGGGACACCACGGGACACAGTGGGACATACCGGGACACGGAGGGGACATTGCGGGGACAGAGCCGGACAAATCGGGGGACACAGCGGGACGCAGCGGGACAGAGCGGGGGACAAAGCCGGACACAGCTGGGGACAGAGCGGGGGACTCAGCGGGATACAGCGGGGACAAAGCGGGACAAAGCGGGACACAGCTGGGACAGAGCGGGACACAGAGTGACACAGCGGGGACACAGCGGGACACAGCGGAGTCACAGCAGGGACACAGCGGGGACACAGCCGGACACAGCGGGACACAACGGTGACACAGCGGGACACAGCGAGACACACAGCGGGTACACAGCGGGGAACACAGCGGGGAACACAGCGGGACACAGCGGGACACACCGGGGCACACAGCGGGACATAGCTGAACACAGCGGGACAAGCAGGGGACACAGCTGGGGACACAGCGGGACACAGTGGGGGATACAGCGACGACACACAACGGGACACCGAGGGGTACACAGCGGGACACAGCGGGACACAGCGGGACACAGCAGGGACAAAGCGGGAATCACAGAGGGGGATAGAGCGGGACACAGCGGGGGATACAGGGAGGACACAGCGGGACACTGCGGGGACACAGCGGGGACTCTGCGGGGACACAGCGGGGGACACAGCGGGGACAGAGGGGGGAAACAGGGGGAAACAGCGGGGACACAGCGGGACACAGCGGGAAACAGCAGGACGCAGCGGGGAAACAATGGGACACAGTGGGGGACACAGCGGGACACAGCGGGACACAGCAGGACACAGCAGGGACAAAGCGGGAATCACAGCGGGGGATAGAGCGGGACACAGCGAGGGACACAGGGAGGACACAGCGGGACACAGCGGGGACTCAGCGGGGGACACAGCGGGGGACAACTCAGGACACCACGGGACACAGCCGGACACAGCGAGGGCACAGCGGGACACCGCTTGGACACAGTGGGGGACACTGCGGGACAGAACGGGGGAAACAGCAGGACACAGGGGGGACACAGCAGGGACACAGCGAAGACACAGCGGGAAACAGAGGACGACACAGCGGGGAAACAGCGGGACACAGTGGGACACAGCGTGGGACACTGAGGGACAGAGCGGGGGACACATCGGGGGACACAAGGAGGACACAGCGGGACACAGCAGGGACACAGCCGGGACTCAGCCGGGTACATTGTGGGGGACAAAGCAAGACACCACGGGACACAGCGGAACACAGCGGAACACAGGGGGATACAGTGGTGTACACAGCTGCGGACAAGGGGAAACAGCAGCTTCACAGGGGACACAGCGTCGACAGAACGGGGGAAACAGCGAGGAAACAGCGGGACACAGGGGGGACACAGCAGGGACACAGCGAGGACACAGCGGGACACAGCGGACGACACAGCAGGAGAACAGCGGGACACAGTAGGACACAGCGGGGGACACTGAGGGACATAGCGGGGGACACAGCGGGGACAGAGCGGGGACACAGGGGGACACAGCGGGGACAGAGTGGGACACAGCGGGGACACAGTGGGACACAGCGGGGGACACAGCGGGACACAGCGGAGGACACAGCGGGACACAACGGGGAACAGCGGGGTCACAGCGTTACAAAGCGGTCGACACAGCGGGACATAGCAGGACACAGCGGGGCAAAGCGGGGGAAACAGCGGGACACAGCGGGACAAAGCAGGACACAGCAGGGACACAGAGCTACACAGCGGTGTACACAGCTGCGGACAAAACTGGACACAGAGTGGGACACAGCGTGGGACACAGCGTTACACAGCGGGAAACAGCAGCTTCACAGTGGACACAGCGGCGACACAGCGGGGGACATTGGGGAAACAGGGGACACAGCAGGGGACACAGAAGACATAGCGGGGGACAGCGGGGTCACAGCGGGACACAGCGGGGACACAGCTGGGGACATCTGGGAAACAGCAGGACACAGCGGGGGACACAGCGGGATACAGCGGGGACACAGCGGGTGCATAGTGTGGGACACAGCAGGGACACACCGGGACACAGCTGGGGACACAGAGGGGACACAGCAGGGGACAGCCCGGGGACACAGCGGGACACAGCAGGGAGACAGCGGGGGACACAACGGGACACAGCGGGTACAAAGCAGGACACAGCGGGGACACAGCGGAACACAGCGGGGACACAGCGGGACACAGCGAGGGACAGCGAGATGAAACATCGGGACACGGGGGGGAAACAGCGGGGACACAGTGGGGGACACAGTGGGACAGAGCGGGACACAGCGCGGACACTGCAGGGGACAGCAGGGACACAGCGGGACACAGCGGGGGACAGCAGGGACACAGCGGGTCACAGCGGGACACAGCGGGGACACAGCGGGGGACAGCGGGGAAACAGCGGGACACAGAGATGACACAGCGGGGACATAGCGGGACACAGCGGGGACACAGTGGGTGACAGCGGGGACACAACGGGACACAGCGGGACACATCTTGGACACAGCAGGGTCACAGCGTGGGACACAGCTCGACACATCGGGGACACAGCGGGGACACATCGGGGACACAGCATTGGACACAGCGGGGGAATCAGTGGGGAACAAAGCAGGACACAGCGGGGACACAGTTGGACACAGCTGGATACACAACGGTACACATCGGGGACACAGCGAGGACACAGAGGGACACAGTGGAACAAAGCGGGACACAGTGGGGACACAGCCGGGACACAGCAGCAAACACATCAGGACACAGCGAGACACAGCGTGACACAGCGGGGGACACAGCGGGACTCAGTGGGGACACAAAGGACACAGTGGGGACACAGCAGGGACACAGTGGTAAACAGCGGGGGAAACAGCCGGGGACATAGCGGGACACAACGGGGGACACAGCGGGACACAGCAGGGACAGAGCGGGCGACACAGCGGGGGACACAGCGGGACACAGCGGGGACACTGCAGGGAAAAACCGGGGGACACAGCGGGACAGAGTGTGAAACCAGGGGACACAGTAGGACACAGCGGGAGACACAGCAGGGACACAGCGGGACACAGCGAGGACACAGCGGGACAGAGCAGGACACAGCGGGGACACAGCGTGGACACAGCAGGTGACATAGCAGGATACCGCGGGGACACAGCGGGGGACACAGTGAGGACACAGTGGGACACAGCAGGAAACAGCGAGACACAGCGGGGACACAGCGGGGACACTCAATTGGACAGCGGGAACACAGCTGTACACAGGGGGATACACAGTGGGACATAGCGGGGACACAACTATGACACAGTGGGACACAGCAAGACACAGCGGGACAGAGCGGGGGACACAACGGGACACAGCGGGACACAGCGGGACACAGCAAAGACACAGCTGGGGACAGGGGGGACACAGCGAGGACACAGCGGGACACAGCGGGTACAGAGCGAGGACACAGCAGGAAACAGCAGGGACAGAGAGGGACACAACGGGGGACACAGGGAGGACACAGCGGGACATAGTGGGGACACAGAGGGGACTCAGCGGGGGACACAGCGGGGGACAAACCGGGACACCACGGGAAAAAGCGGGACACACCGGCACACAGCGGGGATACAGCAGGGACACAGCTTGGAAACAGCGGGACACAGCGGGGGACACAGCGAGGACACAGCGGGACACAGCGGGGACACAGCCCGGGACACAGAGGGACACAGCGGGGGACACAGCGAGATTACAGCGGGACACAGCGGGGACACAGCGGGGACACAGCCCGGGACACAGCGAGACACAGCGGAGACACAGCGGGGACACAGCTGGACACAGCGTGATAAACCTCGGGACAAGCGGTTCCACAGGGAGGACACAACGGGACACAGCGGGACATAGCAGGGTACTCAGCGGGACACAGCGGGGGACACAGCGCAACACAGAGGGACACAGCCGCGACACAGAGGGAACACAGCTGGACACAGCGTGGGTCACAGCGAGAACACAGTGGGACACATCGGGGACACAGCGGGGACACAGCCGGGGACAGAGCAGGACAGCGCGGGGACAGAGCCGGGACAAAGCGGGGACACAGCAGGACACAGGGTGAAACAGCGGGACACAGCGGGGACACAGCGGGGGACACAGCGAGACACAGCGGGGGACACAGCTGGGGACAGCGGGGACACACGGGGGACGGCAGGGACACAGCTGGACACAGCGGGGGACACAGCGGACACAGCGGGGACACAGCAGGACACAGTGGGGACACAACGGGGACACAGCGGGGACACAGCGGGCAACACAGCAGGACACAGAGGGGACAGAGCAGGACACAACGGGGACACAGCGGGACACAGCGGGGGACACAGCGGGACAGAGTGGGAAACCAGGGGACACAGTGAGACCCAGCGGGACACAGCGGGACACAGTGTGACAGACAGCTGGACACATCGAGGATATAGGGAGGACACAGAGGGACACAACGGTACAAAGCGGGACACAGCATGACACAGCAGGGGACACAGCGGGTCACAGCGGAGGACACAGCGGGACACAGCGGGGACACAGAAGGACACAGTGGGGACACAGCAGGGACACAGCGGTACACAGCGGCGGAAGGCGGGGACCCAGCGGGACACACCGGGACACAGCGGGCCAGAGCGGGACACAGCGGGGGACTCAGCGGGGACACAGCGGGACACAGCGGGGACACAGCGGGACACAGAGGGGCACAGCGGGGACACAGCAGTACACAGCGGGGGACACAGCGAGGAACCAGCGGGTTACAGCGGGACACAGCAGGGAACACAGTTCGGGACACAGCGGGGACACAGCGGGTACACAGCGGGACAGAGCGGGGACACAGCAGGGACACAGCAGGACACACAGGGAAAACAGCGGGACACAGCGGGGGACACAGCGGGACACATCGGGACACAGCGGGGGACACAGCGGGAAACAACGCGACACAGCGGGACACAGCGGGGACACAGGGGGAACAAAGAGGGGAGCACAGCGGGACACGGTGGGAGACATAGCGGGGACACAGCTGGGACACAGAGGGACACAGTGGGGTCAAAGCGGGACACAGCGGGGGACACAACGAGGACACAGCGGGACACAGCGGGGGACAAAGCGGGAGAGAGCGGGTGACTCAGCAGGACACATCGGGACACAGCGGGACAAAGCGGGACACAGCAGGGGACACAGCGGGACAGAGCGGGACACAGCAGGGACACAGCGGGGGACACAGCAGGACACAGCGGGACAGATCGGGGGACACAGCAGGACACAGCGAGGACACATCGGGACACAGCGGGGGACAAAGCGGGGACACAGCGGGACACAGAGGGACACTGCGGGGGACACAAAGGGGGACACAGCGGGGGACACAGTGGAACCCAGCGGGGGACACAGGAAGGACCAAGTGGGAACTAGCAGGGTCAAAACGGGAATCACAGCGGGGGATAGAGCGGGACACAGCGGGGGACACAGGGAGGACACAGCGGGACAGAGCGGGCACACAGCGGGGACTCAGCGGGAGACAAAACGGGGACAGAACGGGGACACAGGGGGACACATTGGGGACACAGCGGGACAAATCGGGGACACAACGAGACACAACAGGACAGAGCGGGGACACAGTGGGACACAGCGGGGACACAGCACGACACAGCGAGGACACAGCGGGACACAGTGGAGGACACAGAGGGACACAGCGGGATACAGTGGGTACAAAGCGAGAATCACAGCGGGGGATAGAGCGGGACACAGCGGGGGACACAGGGAGGACACAGCGGAGCCACAGCGGGGTACAAAGTAGGACACCATGGGACATAGGGGAACACAGCGGGACACAGTGGGGAAACTGCGGGGTCACAGCGGGACACAGCGGAGGACACAGCGGGACACAGCGGGACTCAGCGGGGAACACAGCGGAACACAGAGGGGGACAGAGCGGGGGACAGAGCGGGACACAACGGGGACTCAGCTGGACACAGCGGGGGACACAGCGTGACACAGCGGGGTCACAGCGGGGATACAGCGGAACACTGCGTGACACATCGGGGATACAGCAGGACACAGCGGGACACAGCGGGGGACACAGCGCTACACAGCGGGGAACACAGCGAGTACACAGCGGGACACAGCGGGGGACACAGCGAGAACACAGTGCGACACAGCGGGACACAGCGAGGACAAAGCGGGAAACAGCGGGGACACAGCGGGGGACACAGCGGGACACAACGGGGGAAACAGCGAGGACACAGCGGGACACAGGGGGGACACAGCAGGGACACAGCGGGGCACACAGCAGGACACAGAGGGCGACATAGCAGGACACAGCGAGGACAGAGCGGGACACAGCGGAGGACACAGCGGGGAAAAATCGGGACACAGCGGGGAACACAGCGAGACACAGTGGAGAAACAGCGGGGACATAGCGGGACACTGCGTGAAACATCGGGGACACAGCGGGACACAGCAGGACACAGTGGGGCACAGCGGGGGACACAGCGGGACAGAGTGGGACAAACTGGGACACAGCGAGGACACAGCGGGGGACACAGCGGGGGACACAATGGGACACAGATGGACACAGCGGGAAACACCGGGATCACAGCTGGGACACAGCGGGGGAAACAGCGGAACAAAGCGGGACACCGCAGGGGACACAGCGGGAACACAGCGCTACACAGCGGGGGACACAGCGAGGACACAACGGGACCTAGCAAGAACCCTGCGGGACACTGCGGGGAATACATTTGGGGACACAAAGGGAAACAGCGGGGACACAGAAGGACACTGCGTGACACGTCGTGGACACAGAGGGACACAGCGGTACACAGCGGGGGACAAGGCGGGGACACTTCAGGACACAGCGGGGGACACAGCTGGGGTCACTGCAGGACACAGTGGGGGACACAGCGAGGACACAGCAGGACCCAGCGGGACACTGCGTCGATACAGCGGGGACACAGCTGGATACAGCGGGGTATTCAGCTGGGGACACAAAGGGAAACAGCAGGGACACAGAAGGACACTGCGTGACACATCGTGGACACAGCAGGACACAGCGGGACACAGCGGGGGACACAACCGGGGACACAGCAGGACACAGCGGGGACACAGCGGCAAACTGTGAGACACAGCGGGGGACACTGCAGGACACAGCGGGGGACACAGCGAGGACACAGCGGGACACAGCGGGTACACAGCAGGGACACAGCGGGGTACACAGCTGGGAACACAACAGGACACAGCGGGGGACACAGCGGGACACAGCGGGGGACACAGCGGGACACAGCGGGGGAAACAGCGAGGACACAGCGGGACACAGCAGGACACAGCGGGGGACACAGAGGGAAACAGCGGGTCACAGCGGGGACACAGCGGGACACAGCGGGGACACAGCGGGACACAGCGGGACACAGCACGGACACAGCGAGACACAGTGGGACACAGCGGGACACAGCTGGGTCACAGCGGGACACAGCGGGGGACACAGAGGGACACAGCAGGACACAGCGGGACAAAGCCGGGGACACAGCGGGACACAGCGTCGATACAGCGGGGTCACAGCGGGACACAGCGGGGTACAGAGCTGGGGACACAACGGGACACAGCGGGAGACATAGCAGGACACAGCGGGACACAGCGGGACACAGCTGGGACAAAGCGGGAGACACAGCGGGGGACAGAGCGGGACATAGCGGGGGACACAGGGAGGACACAGTGGGACACAGCGGGGACACCGCGGGGACTCAGCGGGGGACATAGCGGGGGACAAAGCAGGACACCACGGGAAACAGCGGAACACAGCGGAACACAGTGGGGACAATGCGGGGACAGAGAGGGACACAGCGGGGGACACAGTGGGACACAGCGGGACTCATCGATGAACACAACGGAACACAGCGGGGGACAGAGCGGGGGACACAGAGGGACACAGCGGGGACTCAGCTGGACACAGCGGGGTATACAGTGTGACAGAGTGGGGACACAGCGGGGACACAGCAGGACACTGCGTGACACATCGAGAACCCTGTGGGACACAGCGGGACATAGTGGGACACAGCGGGGGACAAAGCACTACACAACGGGAAACACAGCGAGGACACAGCAGGACACAGCATGGTACACAGCTGGGGACACGTAGGGAAACAGCGGGGACACAGCAGGACAATGCGTGACACATCGTGGACACAGCGGGACACAGCGGGGGACACAGCGGCAGACACAGCGAAGACAGAGTGAGACACAGCGGGACACAGCGGGACACAACGGGGGACACAGCGCTACACAGCGGGGAACACAGCGGGACACAGCGGGACACAGCGTCGATACAGTGGGGACACAGCGGGACACAGCGGGGTACACAGCTGGGGACACAACGGGACACAAGGGGGACACAGCGGGCCACAGCGCCACACAGCAGGACACAGCGGGAAACAGCAGGGACAAAGCGGGAATCACAGCGGGGGATAGAGCGGGACACAATGGGGGACACAGGGAGGACACAGCGGGACAGAGTGGGGACAAAGCGGGTACTCAGCGGGGGAAAATGCAGGGACGGAGCGGGGACACATGGGACACAGTGGGGACACAGCGGGACAAATAGGGGACACAGCGGGACACAACAGGACAGAGCGGGGACACAGTGGGACACAGCGGGGACACAGCACGACACAGCGGGGACACAGCGGGACACAATGTGGGTAACAGCGTGACACAGCGGGATAGCGGGACACAGGGGGGACAAAGCGTGAATCACAGCAGTGGATAGAGCGGGACACAGCGGGGGACACAGGGAGGACACAGCAGGGGACACAGCGGAGGACAAACCAGGACACCACGGGACATAGCGGAACACAGCGGGACACAGCGGAGGACACAGCGGGACACAGCGAGACTCAGCGGGGAACACAGCCGAACACAGCGGGGGACAGAGCGGGGGACAGAGCGGGACGCAACGGGGACTCAGCTGGACACAGCGGGACACAGCGTCGATACAGCAGGGGAACAGCGGGACACAGCGGGGTACAGAGCTGGGGACACAACGGGACACAGCGGGGGACACAGCGGGACACAGCGGAACACAGCAGGGACAAAGCGGGAGACACAGCGGGGGAGAGAGCGGGACACAGCGAGGGACACAGGGAGAACACAGCGGGACACAGCGGGGACACAGCGGGTACACAGCAGGGACTTAGCGGGGGACATAGCGGGGGACAAAGCAGGACACCTCGGGACACAGCGGAACACAGCGGAACACAGTGGGGACAATCCGGGGACACAGCGGGACACAGCGGGGGACACAGCGGGACACAGTGGGACTCATCGGTGAACACAACAGAACACAGCGGGGGACAGAGCGGGGGACACAGAGGAACACAACGGGGACTCAGCTGGACACAGCGGGGTATTCAGCATGACACAGCGGGAACACAGCAGGGACACAGCAGGACACTGCGTGACACATCCTGGACATAGCGGGACACAGCGGGACACAGGGGAGACACAGCGGGGAAACAGCGGGGGACACAGCGGTTGACAATGAGTGGACACAGTGGGAAACAGCGGGACACAGCGGGGGACAGAGCGCTACACCGATGGTAACACAGCGGGACACAGCGGGGACACAGCGGGACACAGAGGGACACAGCGGGACACAGCAGGGACAAAGAAGGAGACACAGTGGGGGACAGAGCGGGACACAGCTGGGACACAGCGGGTACATAGCAGGGACTTAGCGGGGGACATAGCAGGGGACAAAGCAGGACACCACGGGACACAGCGGAACACAGCGGAACACAGTGGGGACAATGTGGGGACACAGCGGGACACAGCGGGACACATTGGGACACAGTGGGGACAAAGCAGGTGACACAGCGGGGGACAGAGCGGGACACAGCGGGGACACAGCGGGGACTCAGCCGGGGACATAGCGGGGGACAAAGCAGGACACCACGGGACTCAGCAGAACACAGCGGAACATCTTGGGGACACTGTGGGGACACAGCAGGACACAGCGGGGGGCACAGCGGGCCACAGCGGGACTCATTGGTGAACACAACGGAACACTGCAGGGGACACAGCGGGGGACACAGCGGGACACATCGGGTCACAGCAGGGAAACAGCGGGACACATCGGGGACACAGAGGGACACAGCGGGACACAGCGGGGACACAGCGGGACACAGTGGGACACAGCGGGGACACAAAGGAACACAGCGGGGACAGAGCGGGACACAGTTGGAGAAACAGCGGGACACAGCGGGACACAGCGGGGGACACAGCAGGACACAGCGCGACATAGCTGGGACACAGCGGGGACACAGCGGGGAGCACAGTGGGACACAGTGGGGGACATAGCGCAGACACAGTTGGGACAAAGCGGGACACAGAGGGGTAACAGCAGGACACAGCGGGGGACACAGCGAGGACACATCGGGACACATCGGGACAGAGCGGGACACATCGGAACACAGTAGGGGACACAGCAGTACACAGCGCGACACAGCTGGGACACAGCGGGACACTGCGGGGTCACAGCGGGACACAGCGCGGGACACAGAGAGGACACAGCGGGACACAGCGGGACACAGCGGGGGACAAAGCGGGAAAGAGTAGGGGACACAGCGAGGATACAGCGGGACACAGCGGGGACACAGAGGGGATTCAGCGGGGGACACAGTGGGGGACAAAGCAGGACACCACGGGACAAAGTGGGACACAGCGGGACACAGAGGGGACACTGCGTGGACAGAGCGGGACAAATCAGGGGACACAACGGGACACAGTGGGACACATGGGGGACATAGCCAGACACAACGGGGTCAGATCGGGGGACACAGCAGGACACAGCGGAAAAAAAAGCGGGACACAGCAGGGACAGAGCGGGACACAGCGGGGACACAGCAGGGACACAGTGGGGGAGACAGCGTGACACAGCAAGACACAGCGGGAGACACAGCAGGACACAGCATGGACACAGGGGGACACAGCGTGGGACAGAGCGGGGACACAGCAGGGACACAGCAGGGGACACAGCAGGGGACACAGCGGGGACAAAGCGCGGCCACATAGGGACAAAGCGGGGATACAGTGGTATATAGCGGGGACACAGCGGGACACAGCGGGACACAGCGGAGACACAGCAGAGACACAGCGGGGAGCACATCGGGACACAGCGGGGGACAGAGCTGGGACAGAGCTGGGACACAGCGGGACACAGCGGGGTCACAGCAGGACACAGCTGGGAACACAGCGGGACACAGCAAGACACAGCAGGACAAAGAATGGGTCACAGCGGGACACAGCCGGACACAGCGGGGACACAGCGGGACACAGTGGTGTACACAGCTCGGGACACAACGGGACACAGAGTGGGAAACAGCAGGACACAACGGGACACAGCGGGACATAGTGGGGACAAAGCGGGAGACACAGCGGAGCACAGAGCCGGACACAGCGGGGACACAGCGGGGACTCAGCGGGGGACATAGCAGGGGACAAAGCAGGACACCACGGGAAACAGCGGAACACAGAGGAACACAGTGGGGACACTGTGGGGACACAGCGGTACACAGCGGGGGAAACAGCGGGACACAGCGGGACTCATCGGTGAACACAACGGAACACAGTGGGGGACACAGTGGGGGACACAGCGGGACACAGCGGGGACTCAGCTGGACACAGCGTGATATACAGCGTGACAGAGTGGGGACACAGCAGGGACACAGCGGGACACTGTGTGACACATCGGGTACACAGCAGGACACAGCGGGACACAGCAGGACACAGAGGGACACACCGGGGGACACAGCGCTACACAGCGGGAAACACAGCGAGGACACAGTGGAACACAGCGGGTTACACAGCTGGGGACACAAAGGGAAACAGCGGAGACACAGCAGGACACTGCGTGACACATCGTGGACACAGGAGGTCACAGCGGGAAACAGCGGAGACACAGCGGGGACACAGCGGGGGACACAGCGGGGGACACAGCGTTACACAGCGGGGAACACAGCAAGGACACAGCGGGACACAGCGGGGGACAAAGCGAGAACACAGTGGAAGACTGCGGAACACAGCGAGGACTAAGCGGGACAACAAGGGGACACAGCGGGGGACACAGCGAGACACAGCGGGACACAGTGGGGGACAGAGGGACACAGCGGGTCACATCGGGGACACAGCGGGACACAGCTGGGACACAGAGGGACACAGTGGGACACAGCGAGGACACAACGGGACAAAGTGGGACACAGCGGGGACACAGCAGGACACAGCGGGGACACAGCGGGACACAGTAGGGAACACAGCGGGACAGAGCGGGACACAGCGGGGGACACAGCGGGGACACAGCGGGGAGCACAGCTGGACACAGTGGAGACACAGCGGGACACAGCGGGGCCCCCAGCGGGACACAACGGGACACAGCGGGGGACACAGTGGGGACATAAAGGGGGACCCAGCGAGGACACAACGGGACACAGCGGGACACAGCGGGACACAGTGGGGTACATAGCGGGGAACAGCAGGGACACACCGGGGGACAGCGGGGACAGAGCAGGACAAAGCGGGGACAGAGCAGGACATAGCTGGAGACACAGCGGGGACATAGCGGGACACAGCGGTGACACAGAGGGACACAGCGAGAGACACAGCGGGCAAACAGCGGGGAACACAACGGGACAAAGCGGGACAGAGCGGGTACACAGCGGGACACAGCGGGGCTCACAGCGGGACATAGCGGGACACAGCGGGACACAGCAGGGGACACATCTGGGGACACAGCTGGGGACACAGTGGAGGATACAGCGAGGACACCGAGGGACACAACGGGACACCGAGGGGGACACAGCGGGACACAGCGGGACACAGCGGGACACAGCACGGAAAAAGCGGGAATCACAGCTGGGGATAGAGCGAGACACAGCGGGAGACACAGGGAGGACACAGCGGGACACAGCGGGGACACAGCGGGGACTCATTGGGGGACACAGCGGGGGACACAACGGGGACAAAGCAGGAACACAGGGGGACACAGCGGGGACACAGCGGGACACAGCGGGGACACAGTGGGAAACAGCAGAACACAGAGGGACACAACGGGACACAGTAGGACACAGCGGGGACAAAGTAGGACACAGCAAGGACACAGCGGGACACAGTGGGGGACACAGCGTGACACAGCGGGACACAGCGGTGACAAAGCGGGAATTAAAGCAGGGGATAGAGTGGGACACAGTGGGGGAAACAGCGGCGACACAGTGGGAAACAGCGGGACACAGCCCGGGACAAAGGGGGAGACAGCGGGGGACACAGCAGGGGACACAGCGGGGACACAGTGGGACACAGCTGGGGACACAGCCAGGACAAACCGGGACACAACAGGGGACAAAGCGAGGAGACAGCGGACACAGCGGGACACAGGGGCACACAGCTGGTTACAGCGGGATACAGCAGGAGACACAGCGGGGACACAACGGGACACAGCGCGGGACACAGCGAGACACAGCAGGGACACAGCGGTACACAGAAGGGAAACAACGGAGACACAGCTGGACGCAGCGGGGGCCCCAGCGGGACACAACGGGACACAGCGGGGGACACAGTGGGGACATAGAGGGGGACCCAGCGAGGACACAACGGGACACAGCAGGACACAGTGAGACACAGTGGGGTACATAGCGGGGAACAGCAGGGACACACCAGGGGACAGCGGGGACAGAGCACGACAAAGCGGGAACAGAGCAGGACACAGCTGGGGACACAGCGGGGACATAGCGGGACACAGCGGTGACACAGAGGGACACAGCGAGAGACACAGCGGGTAAACAGCGGGGAACACAGCGGGACACAGCGGGGCTCACAGCGGGACATAGCGGGAAACAGCGGGACACAGTAGGGGACACAGCTGGGGAAACAGCGGGACACAGTGGGGGATACAGCGAGGACACAGAGGGACACAACGGGACACCGAGGGGGACACAGCGGGAAACAGCAGGACACAGCGGGACACAGCATGGACAAAGTGGGAATCACAGCGGGGAATAGAGCAAGACACAGCGGGAGACACAGGGAGGACACAGGGGGACACAGCGGGGACACAGCGGGACACAGCAGGGACAAAGCGGGAATCACAGCGGGGGATAGAGAGGGACACAGCGGGGGACACAGGGAGGACACAGCGGGACACAGCAGGGACAAAGCGGGAATCACAGCGGGGGATAGAGCCGGACACTATGGGACACAGCAGGACACAGTGGGGAAACTGCAGGGACACAGCGGGACACAGCAGGGACACAGCAGGGGCCACAGCGGGACACAACGAGACACAGCGAGGGACACAGTGGGGACATAGAGGGGGATCCAGCGAGTACACAACGGGACAAAGTGGGACACAAGGGGACATAGTGGGGTACATAGCGGGGAACAGCAGGGACACACCGGGGGACAGCGGGGACACAGCAGGATACAGCAGGGACACAGCAGGGACACAGCGGGGGACACAGTGGGGGACACAGCGAGGACACAGCGGGACACAGCGGGGAAACTGTGGGGACACAGCGGGACACAGCTGGGGACACAACAGGACACAGCAGGTACCACAGCGGGGACACAGCGGGACACAGCGGGGACACAGCGGCGACACAGTGGGAAACAGCGGGACACAAAGGGAGACAAAGCGGGAAACAGCGCGGGACACAGCAGGGGGCACAGCGAGGACACAGCTGGACACAGCTGGGGACACAGCCAGGACACACCGGGACACAACGGGGGACAAAGCGAGGAGACAGCGGACACAGCGCGGGACACAGCGAGGACACAGTGGGACACAGTGGGATACAGCAGGAGACACAGCGGGGACACAACGGGACACAGCGCGGGACACAGCGGGACACAGCAGGGACACAGCGGTACACAGAAGGGACACAGCGGAGACACAGCGGGACACAGCGGGGGCCCCAGCGGGACACAACGGAACACAGCGGGGGACTCAGTGGGGACATAGAGGGGGACCCAGCGAGGACACAACGGGACACAGCGGGACACAGCGGGACACAGTGGGGTACATAGCGGGGAACAGCAGGGACACACCGGGGGACAGCGGGGACAGAGCAGGACAAAGCGGGGACAGAGCAGGACACAGCTGGGGACACAGCGGGGACACAGGGAGGACACAGCGGGACACAGCGGGGACAAAGCGGGAATCACAGCGGGGGATAGAGCGGGACACAGTGGGGGACACAGCGGGACACAGCGGGGACTCAGCGGGGACACAGCGGGGGACAAAGCAGGACACCATGGGACACAGCAGAACACAGCGGGACACAGTGGGGAAACTGCGGGGACACAGGGGGACACAGCAGGGACACAGCGGGACACAGCATGAACACAGCGGAGACACAGCAGGGACACAGCGGGGGCCACAGCGGGACACAACGGGACACAGCGGGGGACACAGTGGGGACATAGAGGGGGACCCAGCGAGGACAAAACGGGACACAGTGGGACACAGCGGGACACAGTGGGGTACATAGTGGGGAACAGCAGGGACACACCAGGGGACAGCGGGGACACAGCAGGACACAGCGGGGACAGAGCAGGTCACAGCGGGGGACACAGCGGGGACACAGCGGGACACAGCGGTGACACATTGGGACACAGCGATCTAAGCAGTGGTTACACAGCGGGACACAGCGGGACAGAGAGGGGACACAGCAGGGGACACAGCTGGGGACAAAGCGGGACACAGTGGGGGATATAGCGAGGACACAGAGGGACACAACGGGACACGGAGGGGTTCACAGCGGGACACAGCGGGACACAGCAGGGACAAAGCGGGAATCACAGCGAGGGATAGAGAGGGACACAGCGGGGGACACAGGGAGGACACAGAGGGACACAGCCGGGACAAAGCGGGAATTACAGCGGGGGATAGAGCGGGACACCATGGGACACAGCAGAACACAGCGGGACACAGTGGGGAAACTGCGGGGACACAGAGGGACACAGCAGGGACACAGCGGGGGTCACAGGGGGACACAACGAGACACAGCGAGGGACACAGTGGGGACATAGAGGGGGACCCAGCGAGTACACAACGGGACACAACGGGACAAAGCGCCACATAGTGGGGTACATAGCGGGGAACAGCAGGGACACACCGGGGGACAGCGGGGACACAGCAGGTTACAGCGGGGACACAGCGGGACACAGTGGGGGCACAGCGGCACACAGCGGGACACAGCGGGGGACACAGCAGGACACAGCGCGACATAGCTGGGACACAGCGGGGACACAGCGGGGAGCACAGCGGGACACAGTGGGGGACATAACGCAGACACAGCTGGGACACAGCGCGACACAGCGGGGTCACAGCAGGCCACAGCTGGGGCCACAGCGAGGACACAGCGGGACACAGCAGGACACAGCGGGAGACAAACCGGGAGAGAGGGGGGGGACACAGCGAGGATACAGCGGGACACAGCGGGGACACAGAGGGGACTCAGTGGGAGACACAGTGGGGGACAAAGCAGGACACCAGGGGACAAAGTGGGACACAGCGGGACACAGAGGGGACGCTGCGTTGACAGAGCGGGACAAATCGGGGGACACAGCGGGACACAGAGGGACACAGCGGGACACAGCAGGGGACACAGCCGGACACAGCGGGGGACAGAGCGGGGGACACAGCGGGACACAGCGGGGACAAAGCGGGACTAAGTGGGACACAGCGGGGACAGAGCGGGACACAGAGTGACACAGCAGGACACATCGGGACACAGCGGGAACACAGCAGGGACACAGCGGGGGACACAGCGCGACACAGCGGGACACAGCGGGGGACACAGCAGGACACAGCATGGACACAGCGGGACACAGTGTGGGACAGAGGGGGGACACAGCGGGACACAGCGGGACACAGCAAGGACACAGCAGGACACAGCGAGAGATACAGCAGGGGACACAGCGGGGACACAGCGGGGGACACAGCAGGGGACACAGCGGGGACACAGCAGGACCACATCGGGACACAGTGGGGACACAGTGGGACACAGCGGGGACACAGCGGGACACAGCGAGACACAGCGGGGACAGAGCGGGACACAGCGTGGGACACAGCGGGGGACAGCGTCGATACAG
This sequence comes from Dipodomys merriami, assembly GCF_024711535.1. Classification (NCBI taxonomy): domain Eukaryota; kingdom Metazoa; phylum Chordata; class Mammalia; order Rodentia; family Heteromyidae; genus Dipodomys; species Dipodomys merriami. The sequence continues at coordinate 122,201 of NW_027206380.1, forward strand.
CAGGGACACAGCGGGACACAGCAGGGTACACAGCTGGGGACACAACGGGACATAGTGGGGAACACAGCGGGACACAGCGGGACACAGCAGGGACAAAGCGGGGTACACAGCAGGGGTAGACCGGGTCACAGCAGGGGACACAGGTAGGACACAGCAGGACACAGCGGGGACAAAGGGGGGACTCAGCGGTGGATACAGCGGGGAATAAAGCGGGATACCACGGGACACAGCGGGACACAGCGGGGAAACTGTGGGGACACAGCGGGACACAGCAGGGGGCACAGCGGTGACACGGCGGGTCGCAGCTGGGGACACAGCCAGGACACACCGGGACACAACGGGGGACAAAGCGAGGAGACAGCGGACACAGCGGGACACAGGGGCACACAGCTGGACACAGCGGTATACAGCAGGAGACACAGCGGGGACACAACGGGACACAGCCCGGGACATAGCGGGACACAGCAGTACACAGAAGGGACACAGCGGAGACACAGCGGGACACAGCGGGGGGCCCCAGCGGGACACAACGGGACACAGCGGGGGACACAGTGGGGACATAGAGGGGGACCCAGCGAGGACACAACGGGACACAGCGGGACACAGCGGGACACAGTGGGGTACATAGCGGGTAACAGCGGGGACACAGCGCGACACAGTGGTGACACAGCGGGACACAACGAGAGACACAGCTTGTACACAGCAGGGAACAAAGCGGGACACATCGGGACACAGCGGGGACACAGCGGGGCACAGCGGGGCACACAGCACGACATAGCGGGACACAGCGGTACACAGCAGGGGACACAGCTGGGGACACAGCGAGACACAATGGGGGATACAGCGAGGACACAGAGGGACACAAAGCGACACCGAGGGGAACACAGCGGGACACAGCGGGACACAGCAGGGACAAAGCGGGGACTCAGCGGTGGATACAGCGGGGGACAAAGCGGGACACCTCGGGACAAAGCGGGACCCAGCGGGGACACTGCGGGTACACAGTGGGATACAGCTCGGGACACAACGGGACACAGCAGGTGACACAGCGGGGACAAAGCGGGACACAGCAGGGACACAGCAGGGACACAGCGGGACACAGCGGGGCCACAGCAGGACAAAGCGGGGGACACAGTGGGGACATAGAGGGGGACCCAGCGAGGACACAGTGGGAAACAGCGGGACACCGCGGGACACAGCAGGACACAGCAGGAACAAAGCGCGAATCACAGCGGCAGATAGAGCGGGACACAGCGGGGGACACAGGGAGGACACAGCGGGACACAGCGGGGACACAGCGGGGAATCAGCAGGGGACACAGAGTGGGACACAGTGGGGACAGAGCAGGAACACAGGGAGACACAGCGGGGACACAGCGGGACACAGTGGGGAACACAGCGGGACACAGCGGGACACAGCGGTGACAAAGCGGGAATCACAGCGGGGGATAAAGGGGGACACAGTGGGGGACACAGCGGGACACCGCGGGGACTGAGCAGGTCACAGCGGGGGAAACAGCGGGGACACAGCGGGACACATCGGGGACACAGCGGGACACAGCGAGAGACACAGCGGGTACACAGCGGGGAACACAGCGGGACACAGCGGGACAGAGCGGGGACACAGCGGGACACAGTGGGGTACATAGCAGGGAACAGCAGGGACACACTTGGGGACAGCGGGGACACAGCAGCACACAGAGGGGACACAGCGGGACACAGTGAGAGACACAGCGGGTACACAGCGGGGAACACAACGGGACAGAGCGGGGACACAGCGGGACACAGCGGGGCACACAGCGCGACATAGCGGGACACAGCGGGACACAGCAGTGGACACAGCTGGGGACACAGCGAGACACAGTGGGGGATACAGCGAGGACACAGAGGGACACAACACGACACCGAGGGGAACACAGCGGGACACAGCGGGACACAGTGGGGACAAAGCGGGAGACACAGCGGGGGACAGAGCGGGACACAGCGGGGACTCAGCGGGGGACATAGCAGGGGACAAAGCAGGACACCACAGGACACAGCGGAACACAGCGGAACACAGTGGGGACACTGTGGGGACACAGCGGGACACAGCGGGGACACAGCGGGACACAGCGGGGGACACAGCGAGGACACATCGGGACACAGCCGGACACAGCGGGACACAGCTGAACACAGCGGAGGACACAGCAGGACACAGCGAGACATACCTGGGACACAGCGGGGACACAGCGGGGAGCACAGCGGGACCCAGTGGGCCACATAGCGCGGACACAGATGGGACACAGCGGGACACAGCGGGGAGCACAGCGGGACACAGTGGGGGACATAGCGGGACACAGGGTGAGAAACAGCGGGTACAAAGCGGGGAACACAGCGGGAAACAGCGGGACAGAGCGGGGACACAGCTGGACACAGCGGGGCACAAAGCGGGACATAGCAGGACATAGCGGGACACAGCAGGGGACACAGCTGGGGACACAGCGGGACATAGTGGGGGATAAAGCGAAGACACAGAGGGACACAACGGGACACTGAGGGGGACACAGCGGGACACAGCGGGACACAGCGTGACATAGCAGGCACAAAGCGGGAATCACAGCGGGGGATAGAGCGGGACACAGCGGGGGAAACAGGGAGGACACGGCGGGACACAGCGGGGACACAGCTGGGAGTCAGCAGGGGACACAGCGCGGGACACAGCGGGGACACAGTGGGACACAGCGGGATACAGCAGGAGACACAGCGGGGACACAACGGGACACAGCGCGGGACACAGCGGGACACAGCAGGGACACAGCGGGGGCCACAGCGGGATATAACGGGACACAGCGGGGGACACAGTGGGGACATAGAGGGGGACCCAGCGAGGACACAACGGGACACAACGGGACACAACGGGACACAGTGGGGTACATACCGGGGAACAGCAGGGACACACCGGGGGACAGTGGGGACACAGCAGGACACAGCAGGGACAGAGCAGGACACAGCGGGTGACACAGCGGGGACACAGCGGGGACACAGCGGGACACAGCGGGGACACAGCGGGACACAGCGAGAGACACAGCGGGTACAAAGCGGGGAACACAGCGGGACACAGCGGGACAGAGCGGGGACACAGCTGGACACAGCGGGGCACACAGCGGGACATAGCGGGACACAGCGGGACACAGTGGGGGATAAAGCGAAGACACAGAGGGACACAACGGGACACTGAGGGGGACACAGCGGGACACAGCCGGACACAGCGTGACACAGCAGGCACAAAGTGGGAATCACAGCGGGGGATAGAGCGGGACACAGCGGGGGAAACAGGGAGGACACGGCGGGACACAGTGGGGACACAGCTGGGACTCAGCAGGGGACACAGCGCGGGACACAGCGGGGACACAGCGGGACACAGCAGGGACACAGCGGGACACAGTGGGGGACACAGCGGGACACAGCGGGACCCAGCGGGACCCAGCGGTGACCAAGCAGGAATCACAGCGGGGGATAGAGCGGGACACAGTGGGGGACACAGCGGAACACAGCGAGGACTCAGCGGGGGACACAGCGGGGGACAAAGCAGGACACCACGGAACACAGCGGAACACAGCGGGACACAGTGGGGAAACTGCCGGGACACAGCGGGACACAGCGGAGGACACAGTGGGACCCCGCGGGACACAGCGGGGACTCAGCTGGACACAGCGGGCGACACAGCGTGACACAGCGGGGACACAGAGGGGACACAGCGAGACACAGCGGGGACACAGAGGGGACACAGTGGGACACAGCGGGGGACACAGCTCCATACAGCGGGGAACACAACGATGACACAATGGGACACAGCGTGGGACACAGCGAGAGCACAGTGGAACACAGCGGGGACACAGCGGGGGACACAGCGGGACACAAGGGGGAAACAGCGACGACAGAGCGGGACACAGGGGGGACACAGCAGGGACACAGCGAGGACACAGCGGGACACAGCACAGGACACAGCGGGGAAACAGCGGGACACAGCGGGGGACAAAGCGGAGGACACAGCGGGACACAGCGGGGGACACAATAGGGGACAGAGCGGGACAAATCGGGACACTGCGAGACACAGCGGGACACAGCGTGGGACACAGCGGGGACCCTGCGGGGACACAGCGGGACACAGCAGGCACCCAGCGGGACAAAGCAGGGGACACAGAGGGGACACAGCGGGACACAGCATGGAACACAGCGGGACACAGTGGAGGACACAGTGGGACACAGTGGGACACAGCGGGGGACACTGCTGGACAGAGCGGGGGACACAGTGGGGGACACAGCGTGTCACAGTGTGGACACTGCGGGGACACTGCGGGACACAGCGGAGAGCACAGCGGGACACAACGGGACACCTCGGGGAACACAGCGTGACACAGCGCGATACTGCGTGACACATCGGGGACACAGCGGGACACAGCAGGGGACACAGCGCTACAAAGCGGCAGACACACCGAGGACACATCGGGACACAGCCGGGGACACAGCAGGAATACATCGGGACACAGCGAGGACACAGCTGGACACAGCGGGATACAGAGCGGGACACAGCGGGGACACAGCGAGGACACAGCAAGACACAGCGGGGACACAGCGGGACACAACGGGACACAGCGGGCGACACAGCAGGACACATCGGGGAACACAGCGGGACACTGCGGGGACAGAGCAGGACACAGCGGGGGACACAGACGGGACACAGCGGGACAGAACGGGACACAGCGGGACAAAGCGGGGGACAGAGCGAGACACAGCATGACACAGCGGGGGACAGAGCGGGACACAGCGGGGGACACAGCGGGGGACACAAGGAGACACAGCAGGGACACACCGGGACACAGCAGGGAACTCATCGGGGCACAGGGGGCACAGCTGGGGACAGCGGGGACACAGCGAGACACGACGGGGACACACCCGGGTATACAGCAGGACAAAGCGGGGGACACAGCCGGGGACACTGCAGGAAACAGCGGGTGACACAGCGAGGACACAGTGGGACAAAGCGGGGACACATCAGGGACACAGCGGGGACACAGCAGGGACACAGCAGGGGACACAGCCGGACACAGGGGGACACAGCGGGACACAGTGGGGGATACAACGGGGACACAGCAGGACACAGCGGGACACAGCAGGGGACACAGCGGGACACAGTGTGGACACAGCGGAACACAGCGGGACACAGCAAGCACACAGCGGAGACTGCGGGACACACCGTGGGATTCAGTGGGGACAAAGCGGGGGACAGTGTGGACACAGCGGTACACAGTGGGACACAGCGGGACACATCGAGACACAGCGGGGTACACAGTCGGGAACAGTGGTGACAAACCGGGGGACAGTGGGGAAACAGCGGGACACAGCAGGGGACAGCGGGGACACAGTGGGCCACAGTGTGGGACACAGCGGGGGACACAGCGGGGGACACAGCGTTACAAAGCGGGGAAACAGCAGCTTCACAGGGGGACACAGCGGCGACACACCTGGGGACATTGGGGAAACAGGGGGACACAGCGGGGGACACAGGTGGACATAGCGGGGGACAGCGGGGACACAGCGGGACAAGGCGGGGACACAGGCGGGGAAATCGGGGAAACAGCAGGACACAGCGGGGGACACAGCGGGACACAGCGGGGACACAGCGGGTACATAGCGTGGGACACAGCAGGGACACACCGGGACACAGCTGGGGACACAGAGGGTACACAACAGGGGACAGCGCGGGGACACATCGGGACACAGCGGGGACACAGAGGGGGACACAACGAGACACAGCGGGTACAAAGTGGGACACAGCAGGGACACAGCAGGACACAGCGGGTACACAGCGGGACACAGCTAGGGACAGCGCGATGACACATCGGGACACAGGGGGGGAAACAGCGGGGACACAGTGGGGGACACAGCGGGACACAGCAGGCACACAGCGCAGACACAGCGGAGGACACAGCGGGGGACACAGCAGGACACAGCGGGACACAGGTGGGACACAGCGGCCACACAGCGGGACACAACTTTACACAGCGGGGACACAGCGGAGGACAGCGGGGACATTGCGAGACACAGCGGGGACACAGCAGAGACACAGCGTGGGACACAGCAGGACACAGCGTGGGACACAGTGGGAAACAGCCGGGTCACAGCAGGACACAGTGGGGACACAGCGGGGACACAGCGGGAACACAGCGGGACACAGTATAGACAAAGCGGGGGACACAGCGGGACACACAGCACGGGACACAGCGGGATACACATCGGGACACAGCGAGGACACCGCTGGACACAGCGGTATAAAGAGCGGGACACAGCGGGGACAAAGTGAGGACACAGCAGGACACAGCGGGACACAGTGGGACACAGCGGGACACAGCGGGGGACACAGCGGAACACAGCGGGACACAGAGGGAGACACAGCGCGGACACAGCAGGACACAGCGGGGATACCGCGGGACAAAGCGGAGACACAGCGGGGTCACAGCGAGGACACAGTGGGGACACAGCGGGGACACAGCGGGACACAACTAGGACACAGAGGGACACAGCAGGGACACAGTGGGGACACAGCAGGGAACACATCGGGACACAGCGGGACACAGCAGGGGACAAAGCGAGGACACAGCGGCACACAGCGGGGACACAGCGGGGACACAGCGGGACACAGGGGAACAAGAAGGGGACACAGCAGGACACAGCGAGGGACACAGCGGGGGACACAGCGGGACATAGCGGGACATAGCGGGGGACACTGCGGGGGATATAGCGGGACACAGCGGGGGACACAGCGGGGACACAACGGGAAACAGCGGGATACAGCGTGGACACAACGGGGACACAGCAGGGAACACAGAGAGAACACAGTGAGACACAGCGGGATACAGCGGGGACACAATGGGGACACAGCGGGGAACACAGCGAGGACACAACGGGACCCAGCGGGGGACAGACCGGGGGACACAGCGGGGACACAGCGGGATAGAGCGGGGGACAGAGAGGGGACACATCAGGACCCAGCGGGGGACACAGAAGGGACACAGCGGGGGACAGAGCGGGGACACTTCGGGACACAACGGGGACACAGCGAGGACACAGCGAGGACAAAGCAGGATACAGCGGGACACTGCGGGACTGAGCAGGATACAGCGGGGACCCAGCGGGACCCTGAGGGGGACACAGAGGGGACACAGTGGGACACAGAGCGGGACACAGCGGGGCACAGCGGAGGACAGAGCGGGAACCAGCCGGGGACAGAGCGGGGACACAGCGGGGACACAGCGGGACACAGCGGGGGACACAGTGGGGACACTTCGGGACACAGCGGGGGACATAGCGGGGACTCAGCGGGACACACCGGGATACAGCGGGGGACACAGCGGGACACAGCGGGGGACACATCGGGACACATCGGGACACAGCGGAAACACAGCGAGGACACAGCGGGACACACCGGGAGACACAGCGGGACAAAGCGGGCGACACAGCGGGGGACAGAGCGGGACAAAGCGGGACACTGAGAGACACATAGGTGGACACAGAGGGACACAGCGTGGGCCACAGCGGGGACACAGCGGGGAAACAGCGGGGACACATCAGGACACAGCGGAGACACAGCGGGGACACAGCGGGACACAGCGGGACACTGCGTGGGACACAGCGAGGACACAGCGGGACACAGCGGGACACAGTAGGTCACAGCGTGGGAAACAGCGGGACAGAGCGGGGGACACTGTGGGGGACATAGCGCGACACAGTGGAGGACACAGAGAGAACACAGCGGGACACAGCGGGGGACACAGCGGGGGACACAGCGGGACACAGCGGCGGCACAGCGGGGGATACAGGGGGGACACAGAGAGGACAGAGCGGGACACAGCAGGACATAGCGGGACACAGCAGGACACAGCGGGACACAGCGGGACACAAGGGGGGGCAAAGCGGGAGACAGCGGGGACACAGCTGAGACACAGCAGGACACAGCGGGGGACTCAGCGGGATACAGCGTGGGACACAGCTGGACACAGCGGGGACCCAGCGGGACACAGCGGGGGACACAGAGGGAACACAGCGGGACACAGCATGGGACACAGCGGGGACACAATGGGGGACTCAGCGGGACACAGCGGGGGACACAGCAGGACACAGAGGGGACACAGGGGGAAACAGCGGGATACAGCGGGACACTGCGGGGGACACAGCGAGGACACAGCGGGACACAGCGGGACACAGTGGGACACATCGGGAACACAGCGGGGGACACAGTGGCGAAATAGCGGGACACAGCGGGACACAGCGTAGGAGAGAGCAGGAACCAACTGGGGACAGAGTGGGGGACACAGCGGGGACACATAGCGACACAGCGGGGGAAACAGCGGGGACACAGCTTGGACACAGCAGGACACAGCAGGGACACATCGGGACACAGCAGGGGACACAGGGGGACACAGCGGCACACAGCGGGACACAGCGGGGGACACAGTGGGACACAGCGGGGGACACAGAGGGGACACAGCTGGGACACAGCGGGAAACATCGGGACACAGCGGGGAGACAGAGGGAAACAGCGGGAGACACAGCGAGATACACAGCGGGACACAGCGGGGACAATGTAGGGACACAGCGGGACACAGCTGGGGACACAACGGGACACAGCATGTGACACAGCGGGGACACAGCGGGACACAGCGGGCACACAGCCGGGTCACTGTAGGAACACAGCGGGACACAGCATGGGACACAGCGGGACACAGCGGAGACACAGAGGTACACACCGTGGGACTTAGTGGGGACACAGCGGGGGACATAGTGAGGACACAGCGGTGCACAGCGGGACACAGCCGGACACATCGGGACTCAGCGGGGGACACAGCGGGGGACAAAGCAGGACACCACGGGACACAGCGGAACACAGCGGGACACAGTGTGGAAACTGCGGGGATACAGCGGAGGACACAGCGGGACACAGCAGGACTCAGAGGGGAACACAGCGGAACACAGCGGGGGACAGAGCGGGGAACACAGCGGGACACACCAGGGACTCAGCTGGACACAGCGGGGAACACAGCGAGGGCACATCTGGACACAGCGGGGACACAGCGGGACTGAACGGGGGAAACAGCGAGGAAACAGCGGGACACAGGGGGGACACAGCAGGGACACAGCGAGGACACAGCGGGACACAGCGGACGACACAGCGAGGAAACAGCGGGACACAGTGTGACACAGCGGGGGACACTGAGGGACAGATAGCGGGACACATCAGGGGACACAGGGAGGACACAGCGGGACACACCAGGGACACAGCGGGGACTCAGCCGGGGACATTGCGGGGGACAAATCAAGACACCACCGGACACAGCAGAACACAGCGGAACACAGTCGGGGACACAGCCATGTACACAGCGGGACACAGCGGGAAACAGCGAGGACACAGTGGAACACAGGGGGACACAGTGGTGACACAGGGGGGGACACAGCGGGGGACACAGCGGGACACAGCGGGGTCACAGCGGGACACAGCAGTGGGCACAGCAGAACATAGCAGGACACAGCGGGGCAAAGCGGGGGACACAGCGGGACACAGTGGGGGACACAGCGGGGACACATCGGGAAACAGCGGGGGACACAGTGGGGACACAGCTTGGACACAGCAGGACACAGCGGGGACACATCGGGACACAGCGGGGGACACAGCGGGCCACAGCAGCACACAGGGGGACACAGCTGGCGACACAGCGGAACATAGCGGGGGACACAGAGAGATACAGCGGGGTACACAGAGGGGACACATCAGGACACAGCGACGGACACAGCGGGGATACAGCTGGGACACAGCAGGACACAGCAGGGACATATCAGGACACAGCGGGACACAGCGGGACACAGGGGGACACAGCGGGACACATTGGGGGACACAGTTTGACACAGCGGGATACACGGTGGGACACAGCGGGGACACAGCGAGGACACATGGGGACACAGCGGGACACATTGGGACACAGTGGGACACAGCGGGGACACAGGGGACACAGCGGGACACAGCGTGGGAAACAGCGGGACACAGCAGAGGACACAGTGGGACCCAGCGGGGAACAGAGTGGGGGACACAGCGGGGACACAGCGAGGGAAACAGCGGGGACACATCGAGACACAGCCAGGGACACAGCGGGGACACAGCTGTGACACAGCAGGACCCAGCGGGGACACTTCGGGACACAGAGGGGGACACAGCGGGACACAGCGGGACACAGAGGGGGACACAGCGGGACACAGCGAGACACAGCGGGGGACACAGCGGCGGACAGAGTGGGACACAGCGGGGGACACAGCGAGGACACAGTGAGACACAGCGGGACAAAGCAGGACACACCGGGGAAACAGCGGGGACACAGCGGGACACAACGGGGGACACAGCGGGACACAGCGGGACACATCCGGGGACACAGATTGACACAGCGAGATACATGGAGGGACACAGCAGGGACACAGCGAGGAAACAGCGGGACACAGCGGGACACAGCGGGACCCAGCGAGACACAGCGGGGGACACAGCGAGACACAGCAGGACACATGGGGGGACACAGCGTGACACAGCGTGATACAAGGCGGGACACAGCGGGGACACAGAGAGGACACAGCGGGACACAGCAGGACACAGCGGGACACAGCGGGACACAGCAGAGACACATGGGGGGACACAGCGTGACACAGCGTGATACAAGGCGGGACACAGCAGGGACACAGAGAGGACACAGCGGGGCACAGCAGGACACAGCGGGACACAGCGGGACACAGCAGAGACACAGGGGACACGGCGGGACACAGCGGGACACAGTGGGGGACACAGCGGGGACACAGCGGGACATAGCGGGTGACAGAGCGAGGAAACAGCGGCACACTGCGAAACACAGCGGGGGACAAAGCGGGATACAGCAGGGGACACAGCGGGGGACAGAGCGGGCAAAGCGGGACACTGCGAGACACATAGGGGGACACAGCGGGTCACAGCATGGGACACAGAAGGGACACAGCAGGGACACAGCGGGGACACAGCGGGACACAGCAGGACACAGCGGGGACACAGCGGGAGACACCGGGACACTACGGAGGTCAGAGCGAGACACAGTGGGACACATCGGGGAAACAGCGGGGAATACATCGGGACACAGCTGGGACAGAGCTGGACACAGCGGGATAGAGAGCAGGACACAGCCGGGACACAGCAGTGGACAGAGCGGGGACACAGCAGAGGACACAGCGGGACACAATGGGACACAGCGTGGGACACAGCGGGACACAGCGGGGGACACTGCGGAGACATAGCGGGACACAGCAGGGGACACAGAGAGAACACAGCGGGACACAGAGGGATACAGCGGGGACAGAACATTGACATAGCGGGGGACAGAGAGAACACAGCGGGACACAGCGGGATACAGCAGGGACAGAACGTGACAAAGTGGGACACAGCAGTGACACAGCGGAGACACAGCGGGGACACAGCAGAGGTAACAGCGAGACACAACGGGACACAGCGTGGGACACAGCGGGACACAGCGGTGGACACTGCGGGTGACATAGCTGGACACAGCAGGGGACACAGAGAGAACACAGCGGGAGACAGTGGGATACAGTGGGGACAAAAATGGGACACAGCGTAACACAGCAGTGACACAGCGGTGACACAGCGGGACACAGCGGGACACAGCGGGGACAGAGCAGGACACAGCAGGGGACACAGTGGGACACAGCCGGGACACAGAAGGACACAGCGGGACACAGTGGGACACAGCGGGGACACCGCTGGTGATACAGCGGGACACAGCGGGGGACAAAGCGGGGGACAGAGTGGGACACAGCGGGGAACACAGCGGGGGAAACAGGGGGGGACACAGAGAGGACACAGCTGGACACATCGGGACATAGCGGGACACAGCGGGACAAAGCGGGGAACAAAGCGGGGGACACAGCGGGACACAGCGGGACACACCGGGGGACACAGCAGGGACACAGCGGGACACAGCGGGGCACAGAGTGGGACACATCGTGAGACAGATCGGGACACAGCAGGGACCCAGCGGGACACAGCGGGGGACACAGAGGGGACACAGCGGGACACAGCATGGGACACAGCGGGACACAGCTGAGGACACCGCAGGATCCAGCGTGGGACAGAGCGGGGACACAGCGGGACACAGCGGGGACACAGGAGACACAGCGGGTCACAGTGGGACACAGCGTGGGACACAGCGGGGACACAGGGGTGACACAGCGGGGACACAGCAGGACACAGCGGGGACACAGCGGGGACAAAGCGGGACACAACGGCACACTGCGGGGGACACCGGGGGTCACAGTGGGACACAGCTGGACAGAGTGGGACACAGTGGAGGCACAGCGGGGACACAGCGGGACACAGCGGGGACACAGCGTGACACATCGTGGACACAGCGGGGGACACAGCGGCGGACACAGTGGGGGACACAGTGGGGAACACATCGGGACACAGCGGGGACACAGCTCGACACAGCGGGATACAGAGCAGGACAAAGCGGGGACACAGTGAGTACACAGCGGGGACACAGCAGAGGACACAGCGGGACACAGCGGGACAAAGCGTGGTCTCAGCGGGACACAGCGGGGGACACTGCAGGGGACATAGCGGGACACAGCGGCGGACACAGAGAGAACACAGCGGGATACAGCGGGGAAACAACGGGGACACAGCAGGACACAGCTGGGACACAGCGGGACACAGCGGGGAAACAGCTGGACACAGCGGCATACAGAGCGGGACACAGCGGGGACACAGCGAGGACAAAGCGGGACACAGCAGGACACATCGGGACACAGCGGGACACAGAGGGGACACAGGGGACACAGAGGGACACAGCGGGGGACTCAGCGGGGACCCAGCGGGACACAGCAAGGGACAGAGTGAGGACACAGCGGCACACTGCGAGACACAGCGGGGGACACAGCGGGTTACAGCGGGGGACACAGCGGGGGACACAGCGGGACAAAGCGTGACACTGCGAGACACATAGGGGGACACAGCGGGACACAGCGTGGGACACAGCGGGGACACAGCGGGAACAAAGCGGGGAAACAGCGGGACACAACGGGGACACAGCGTGACACAGTTGGACACTGCTGGGGACATAGCGAGGACACAATAGGACAAAGCGTGATACAGCAGGACACAGCGGGACACAGCAGGGACACAGCTGGACACATCTTCGACACAGTGGGGGGCACAACAGGGGACACAGCGGGGGACACATCGGGGAACACATCGGGACACAGCGGGGACACAGCTGGACACAGCGGGATACAGAGCAGGACACAAAGGGGACACAGCGGGACTCAGCATGGGAGACAGAGGACCAAGCTGAGGACACCGAGGGATCCAGTGTGGGACAGAGCGGGGACACAGCGGGACACAGCTGGGACACAGGGGACACAGTGGGTCACCGCGGGACACAGCGGGGGACACAGCGGTGTACACAGCGAGCACACAGCGGCAAACTGCGGGACACCGCGGGGGACACAGCGGGACACAGCGTGTGACACAGCGGGGGACAGAGCGGGACAACGCGGGACACTGCGAGACACATCGGGGGACACAGCGGGACACAGCGTGGGACACAGCGGGGACACAGGGGGGACACAGCGGGGACACAGCAGTACACAGCGGGGACACAGCGGGGACACAGCGGGACACAACGGCACACTGCGGGGGACACAGGGGGTCACAGTGGGACACAGCTGGACAGAGTGGGACACAGTGGAGGCACAGCGGGGACACAGCGGGACACAGCGGGGACACAGCGTGACACATCTTGGACACAGCGGGGGACACAGCGGGGGACACAGCGGGGAACACATCGGGACACAGCGGGGACACAGCTCGACACACCGGGATACAGAGCGGGACAGAGCGGGGACACAGCGAGGACACAGCGGGGACACAGCAGAGGACACAGCGGGACACAGCGGGACAAAGCGTGGTCTCAGCGGGACACAGCGGGGGACACTGCAGGGGACATAGCGGGACACAGCGGCGGACACAGAGAGAACACAGCGGGACACAGCGGGATACAGCGGGGACACAGCTGGACACAGCGGCATACAGAGCGGATCACAGCGGGGACACAGCGAGGACAAAGCGGGACACAGCGGGACACATCGGGACAAAGCGGGACACAGCGGGGACACAGGGGACACAGCGGGACAAAGCGGGACACAGCGGGACACAGAGGGGGACACAGCGGGACAGAGCAGGGGACAGAGCGAGGAAACAGCAGCACACTGCTAGACACAATGGGGGATCCAGCGGGTTACAGCGGGGGACACAGCGTGGGACAGAGCGGGACAAAGCAGGACACTGCGAGACACATAGGGGTACACAGCGGGACACAGCGTGGGACACAGCGGGGACCCAGGGGGAACACCGAGGGAAACAGCGGGACAAAGAAGGGACACAGCGGGACACACAGGGACACTGCGGGGACACATCGAGGAAACAGTAGGACACAGCGTGATACAGCAGGACACAGCGGGACACAGTGGGGACACAGCAGGACACATCTTCGACACAGAGGGGGGCACAGCGGGGGACACAGCGGGGGACACAGCGGGGAACACATCAGGACACAGCGGTGTCACAGCTGGACACAGCGGGATACAGAGCGGGTCACAGCGGGGACACAGTGAGGACACAGCGGGGACACAGCAGAGGACACAGCGGGACACAACGGGACACAGCGTGGGACACAGCGGGACACTGAGGGAGACATAGCGGGACACAGTGGGGGACACAGAGAGAACACAGCGGGACACAACAGGATACAGCGAGGACACAACGGTACACAGCGGAACACAGCAGTGACACAGCGGGACACAGCGGGGACAGAGCAGGACACAGTGGGGGACACAGTGGGACACAGCCGGGACACAGAAGGACACAGCGGGACACAGTGGGACACAGTGGGGACACCGCTGGTGACACAGCAGGACACAGCGGGGGACACAGTGGGAGCCAGCGGGGGACACAGCGGGGGAAACAGGGGGGGACACAGAGAGGACACAGCGGGACACAACGGGACATAGCGGGACACAGCGGGCCAAAGCGGGGAGCAAAGCGGGGGACACAGCAGGACACAGCGGGACACACCGTGAGTCACAGCGGGAGACTACGGTGACACAGCAAGGACACAGCGGAACACAGTGGGGGACAGAGCGGGAAACAGCGTATGACAGAGCGGGTCACAGCAGGGACCCAGCGGGACACAGCGGAGGAAACAGAGGGGACACAACGGGACACAGCATGGGACACGGCTGAAGACACCGCGGGATCCAGCGTGGGACAGAGCGGGGACACAGTGGGACACAGCGGGGTCACAGCGGGGGACACAGCGCGCACACAGTGGCAAATTGCGAGACACAGCGGGGGACACAGCGGGACAACGTGGGACACTGCAAGACACATAGGGGGACACAGCAGGACACAGCGTGGGACACAGCGGGGACACAGCAGTACACAGCGGGGACACAGCTGGGACACAGCGGGACAGAAGGCCACACTGCGGGGGACACAGGGGGTCAAAGTGGGACACAGCGGGACAGAGTGGGACACAGTGGGGACACAGCGGGACACAGCGGGGACACAGCGGGGAACACATCGGGACACAGCGGGGACACAGCGGGGACCCCGCGGGGAAATAGCGGGACACAGCGTGGACACAGCGGGACACACCAGGACACTGCGGGGGACACAGCGAGGACAGGGTAGGACACAGCGTGATACAGCAGGACACAGCAGGACACTGCAGGGACACAGCAGGACACATCTTTGACACAGAGAGGGGCACCGCGGGGGACACAGCGGGGGACACAGCGGGGAACACAGCGGGACACAGAGGGGACACAGCTGGACACAGCGGGATACAGAGCGGGACACAGCGGGGACACAGCAAGGACACAGCGTGGACACAGCAGAGGACACTGCGGGACACAACGGGACACAGCGTGGGACACAGTGGGTCACAGCAGGGGACACTGCGGGAGACATAGCGGGACACAGCAGGGGACACAGAGAGAACACAGCGGGACACAGCGGGATACAGCGGGGATAAAACGGGACACATCAGAACACAGCAGAGACACAGCGGTGACACAGCGGGACACAGCGGGACACAGCGGGGACAGAGCAGGACACAGCGGGGGACACAGTGGGACACAGCCGGGACACAGAAGGACACAGCGGGACACAGTGGGACACAGCGGGGACACCGCTGGTGACACAGAGGGACACAGCGGGGGACACAGCGGGGAACACAGTTGGACACAGGGGGGGACACCGCGGGGGAAACTGGGGGGGACACAGAGAGGACACAGCGGGACACAACGGGACATAGCGGGACACAGCGGGACAAAGCGGGGAACAAAGCGGGGGACACAGCGGGGACACAGCGGGACACAGCGGAACACAGTGGGGGACACAGCGGGACACAGCGTGGGACAGAGCGGGTCACAGCAGGGACCCAGCGGGACACAGCGGGGGACACAGAGGGGACACAGCGGGACACAGCATGGGACACAGCGGGACACAGCTGAGGACACCGCGAGATCCAGCGTGGGTCAGAGCGGGGACACAGCGGGACACAGAGGGGACACAGGGGACACAGCGGGACACAGCGGGGGACACAGCGAGAGACAGCGGGGGACTCAGCGGGGGACAGAGCGGGATTCAGTGGAGGAAACAGTGAGGACACAGCGGGACACAGCGAGGACACAGCGGGGACACAGCGGGGACACAGCGGGACACAGCAGGGGACGCAGCGGGACACAGAAGGACACATCGGGGGACACAGCTGACAAAGCGGGATACACGGAGGGACACAGCGGGGACACAGCGAGGACTCAGCGGGACACTGCGAGACACAGCAGGGGACACAGCGGGAAAAAGCGGGGGACACAGCGGGGGACAGAGCGGACAAAGTGGGACACTGCGAGACACATCGGTGGATACAGCGGGACACAGCGTCGGTCACAGCGGGGACACAGCGGGGACACAGCGGTGATACAGCGGGACACAGCGTGGGAAGCAGGGGGACACAGCGGGGGACATTGCGGGGGATATAGCGGGACACAGCGGGGTACACAGAGAGAACACAGCGGGAAACAGCGGGATACAGCGTCGGACACAACGGGGACACAGCGGGGGACACAGAGAAAACACAGCAGGACACAGAGGGATACAGCGGAGAAACAACGGGGACACATAGGGTGACACAGCGAGGACACAGCAGGACACAGCGGGACAGAGCGGGACAGAGCGGGACACAACGGCACACTGCGGGAGACACAGGGGGTCACAGTTGGACACAGCTGGACAGAGTGGGGCACAGTGGAGGCACAGCGGGGACACAGCGGGACACAGCAGGGACACAGCGGGACACATCTTGGACACAGCGGGGGACACAGCGGGGAACACATCGGGACACAGCGGGGTCACAGCTGGACACAGCGGGATACAGAGCGGGACAGAGTGGGGACACAGCGAGGATACAGCGGGGACACAGCAGAGGACACAGCGGGACACAGCGGGACAAACCGTGGTCTCAACGGGACACAGCGGGGGACACTGCAGGGGACATAGCGGGACACAGTGGCGGACACAGAGAGAACACAGCGGGACACAGCGGGATACAGCGGGGACACAACGGGGACACAGCTGGACACAGCGGGGACACATCGGGACACAGCGGGGACAAAGCTGGACACAGCGGGATACAGAGTGGGGACACAGCGAGGATACATCGGGGACACAGCAGAGGACACAGAGGGACACAACGGGACAAAGCGTGGTCTCAGCGGGACACAGCGGGGGACACTGCAGGGGACATCGCGGGACACAGCGGCGGACACAGAGAGAACACAGCGGGACACAACGGGACATAGCGGGACACAGCGGGGCAAAGCGGGGAGCAAAGCGGGGGACACAGCGGGACACAGCGGGACACACCGTGAGTCACAGCGGGAGACTACGGGGACACAGCAAGGACACAGCGGGACACAGCGGAACACAGTGGGGGACAGAGCGGGACACAGCGTATGACAGAGCGGGTCACAGCAGGGACCCAGCGGGACACAGCTGGGGAAACAGAGGGTACACAGCAGGACACAGCATGGGACACAGCTGAAGACACCGCGGGATCCAGCGTGGGACAGAGCGGGGACAGAGCGGGACACAGCGGGGTCACAGCGGGGGACACAGAGCGCACACAGCGGCCAACTGCGAGACACAGCGGGGGACACAGCGGGACACAGTGGGGTACACAGCGGAGGACACAGCGGGACAACGCGGGACACTGCAAGACACATCGGGGGACACAGCGGGACACAGCGTTGGACAAAGCGGGGACATAGCAGGGGACACAGAGAGAACACAGCGGGACACAAGGCCACACTGCGGGGAACACAGGGGGTCAAAGTGGGACACAGCAGGACAGAGTGGGACACAGTGGGGACACAGCGGGACACAGCGGGGACACAGCGGGACACATCTTGGACACAGCGGGGGACACAGCGGGGGACACAGCGGGGAACACATGGGGACACAGCGGGGACACAGCGGGGACCCCGCGGGGAAACAGCGGAACACAGCGTGGACACAGCGGGACACACCAGAACACTGCGGAGGACACAGCGAGGACACGGTAGGACACAGCGTGATACAGCAGGACACAGCGGGACACAGCGGGGACACAGCAGGACACATCTTCGACACAGAGGGGGGCAACTCGGGGGACACAGCGGGGGACACAGCGGGGAACACAGCTGGACACAGAGGGGACACAGCTGGACACAGCGGGATACAGAGCGGGACACAGCGGGGACACAGCAAGGACACAGAGTGGACACAGCAGAGGACACTGCGGGACACAATGGGACACAGCGTGGGACACAGCGGGACACAGCGGGGAACACTGCGGGAGACATAGCGGGACACAGCAGGGGACACAGAGAGAACACAGCGGGACACAGCGGGATACAGCGGGGATTAAATGGGACACATTGGAACACAGCAGAGACACAGCGGTGACACAGCGGGACACAGCGGGGGACACAGCGGGGAACACAGTGGGACACAGGGGGGGACACCGCGGGGGAAACTGGGGGGGACACAGAGAGGACACAGCGGGACACAACGGGACATAGCGGGACACAGCGGGACAAAGCGGGGAACAAAGCGGGGGACACAGCGGGGACACAGCGGGACACAGCGGAACACAGTGGGGGACACAGCGGGACACAGCGTGGGACAGAGCGGGTCACAGCAGGGACCCAGCGGGACACAGCGGGACACAGCATGGGACACAGCGGGACACAGCTGAGGACACCGCGAGATCCAGCGTGGGTCAGAGCGGGGACACAGCGGGACACAGCGGGGACACAGGGGACACAGCGGGACACAGCGGGGGACACAGCGAGAGACAGCGGGGGACTCAGCGGGGGACAGAGCGGGATTCAGTGGAGGAAACAGTGAGGACACAGCGGGACACAGCGAGGACACAGCGGGGACACAGCGGGGACACAGCAGGACACAGCAGGGGACGCAGCGGGACACAGAAGGACACATCGGGGGACACAGCTGACAAAGCGGGATACACGGAGGGACACAGCGGGGACACAGCGAGGACTCAGCGGGACACTGCGAGACACAGCAGGGGACACAGCGGGAAAAAGCGGGGGATACAGAGGGGGACAGAGCGGACAAAGTGGGACACTGCGAGACACAGCGGTGATACAGCGGGACACAGCTTGGGAAGCAGGGGGACACAGCGGGGGACATTGCGGGGGATATAGCGGGACACAGCGGGGTACACAGAGAGAACACAGCGGGAAACAGCGGGATACAGCGTCGGACACAACGGGGACACAGCGGGGGACACAGAGAAAACACAGCAGGACACAGAGGGATACAGAGGAGAAACAACGGGGACACATAGGGTGACACAGCGAGGACACAGCAGGACACAGCGGGACAGAGCGGGACAGAGCGGGACACAACGGCACACTGCGGGAGACACAGGGGGTCACAGTTGGACACAGCTGGACGGAGTGGGACACAGTGGAGGCACAGCGGGGACACAGCGGGGACACAGCGGGGACACAGCGTGACAAATCTTGGACACAGCGGGAGACACAGCGGGGGACACAGCGGGGGACACAGTGGGGAACACATCGAGACACAGCGGGGACACAGCTCGACACAGCGGGATACAGAGCGGGACAGAGCGGGGACACAGCGAGGACAAGGCGGGGACACAGCAGAGGACACAGCAGAACACAACGGGACAAAGTGTGGTCTCAGCGGGACACAGCGGGGGACACTGCAGGGGACATAGCGGGACACAGCGGCCGACACAGAGAGAACACAGCGGGACACAGCGGGATACAGCGGGAACACAACGGGGACACAGCTGGACACAGCGGGGACACAGTTGGACACAGCGGGGCCACAGCGGGACACAGCATGGGACACAGCTGAAGACACCGCGGAATCCAGCGTGGGACACAGCGGGGACACAGCGGGAAACATCGGGGTCACAGCTGGGGACACAGCGTGTACACAGTGGCAAACTGCGAGACACAGCGGGGGACACAGCAGGACACAGCGGGGGGCAGAGCGGGACAAAGCGGGACACTGCGAGACACCTAGGGGTACACAGCGGACACAGTAGGACACAGCGTGATACAGCAGGACACAGCGGGACACAGTGGGGACACAGCAGGACACATCTTCGACACAGAGGGGAGCACAGCGGGGGACACAGCGGGGGACACAGCGGGGAACAAAACGGGACACAGCGGGGACACAGCTGGACACAGCGGGATACAGAGCGGGACACAGCGGGTACACAGCGAGGACACAGCGGGGCCATAGCAGAGGACACAGTGGGAGCCAGCGCGGGACAGAGCAAGGAACACAGAGGGAACACTGCGGGACACAGCGGGGGACAAAGCGGGATACAGCGGGGGACACAGCGGGGGACAGAGCGGGCAAAGCAGGACACTGCGAGACACATAGGGGGACACAGCGGGTCACAGGTTGGGACACAGAAGGGACACAGCGGGAACACAGCGGGGACACAGCGGGACACAGCGGGACACACCGGGGACACAGCGGGAGACACCGGGACACTGCGGAGGACAGAGCGAGGACACAGTGGGACACAGCGGGGACACAGCGGGGGATACAGAGAGGGGACACTGCGGGGAATACATCGGGACACAGCGAGGACACAGCTGGACACAGCGGGATACAGAGCGGGACACAGCGGGGACACAGCAAGGACACAGCGGGGACACAGCAGAGGACACAACGGGACACAATGGGTCACAGTGTGGGACACAGCGGGACACAGCGGGGGACACTGAGGAGACTTAGCGGGACACAGCAGGGGACACATAGAGAAAACAGCGGGACACAGCGGGATACAGCGGGGACACAACATTGACATAGCGGGGGACAGAGAGAACACAGTGGGACACAGCGGGATACAGCGGGGACACAGCGGAACACAGCAGTGACACTGCAGTGACACAGCGGGACACAGCAGGACATTGCAGGGGACACAGCAAAGACACAGCAGGACACAGCGGGACACAGCGGGGACACAGCGGGACACAGCCATGACAGAGAGGGACACAGCGGTACACAGTGGGACACAGCGGGGAAACCGCTGGTGACACAGCGGGACACAGCAGGGGACACAGCGGGGGACACAGTGGGACACAGGGGGGGACACAGCGGGGAACACAGGGGGCGACACAGAGAGGACACAGCGGGAAACAACGGGACATAGCGGGACAAAGCAGGGAACAAAGCGGGGGACACAGCGAGACACAGCGGGACAAACCGGGGGTCACAGCGGGAGACTAAGGGGACACAGCGGGGACACAGCGGGACACAGCAGAAAACAGCGGGGCACAGAGCGTGACACAGTGTGGGACAGAGCGGGACACAGCAGGGACCCAGCGGGACACAGCGGGGGACACAGCGGGACACAGCTGAGGACACCGCTGGATCCAGCGTGGGACAGAGCGCAGACACATCGGGACACAGAGGGGACACAGGGGACACAGCGGGACACAGTGAGACACAGCGGGGGACACAGCGGTGGCACAGCGAGCACACAGCGGCAAACTGCGAGACACAGCGGGGGACACAGCGGGACACAGCGTGGGACACAGCGGGGGACAGAGCGGGACAACGCGGGACACTGCGAGACACATCGGGGGACACAGCGGGACACAGTGTGGGACAAAGCGGGTCACAGAGGGGACACAGCAGGGACACAGCAGGACAAGCGGGGACACAGCGGGTACACAGTGGGACACAACGGCACACGGCGGGGGTCACAGGGGGTCACAGTGGGACACAGCTGGACAGAGTGGGACTCAGTGGAGACACAGCGGGGACACAGCGGGACACAGCAGGGACACAGCGGGACACATCTTGGACACAGCGGGGGACACAGCGGGGGACACAGCGGGGAACACATCGGGACACAGCGGGGACACAGCTGGACACAGCGGGATACAGAGTGGGACCGAGTGGGGACACAGCGAGGATACAGCGGGGACACAGCAGAGGACACAGAGGGACACAGCGGGACAAAGCGTGGTCTCAGCGGGACACAGCGGGGGACACTGCAGGGGACATAGCGGGACACAGCGGCGGACACAGAGAGAACACAGCGGGACACAGCGGGATACACCGGGGACACAACGGGGACACAGCTGGACACAGCGGGGACACAGCGGGGACACAGCTGGACACAGCGGCATACAGAACAGGACACAGCGGGGACACAGCGAGGACAAAGCGGGACACAGCTGGACACATCGGGACACAGCGGGACACAGCGGGGACACAGGGGACACAGCGGGACAAAGCGGGACACAGCGGGACACAGCGGGGGACACAGCGGGGACACAGCGGGACACAGCAGGGGACAGAGCGAGGAAACAGCGGCACACTGCGAGACACAGCGGGGGACACAGAGGGTTACAGCGGGGGACACAGGGGGGGACAGAGTGGTACAAAGCGGGACACTGCGAGACACATAGGGGGACACAGAGTGACACAGCGTGGGACACATCGGGGACCCAGCGGGGACACCGCGGGGAAACAGCGGGACAGAGCGGGGACACAGCGGGACACACATGGACACTGCGGGGGACACAGCGAGGACACAGTAGGACACAGCGTGATACAGCAGGACACAGCGGGACACAGTGGGGACAAAGAAGGACACATCGTCGACACAGAGGGGGGCAAAGCGGGGGACACAGCGGGGGACACAGCGGGGAACACAGCGTGACACAGCGGGGACACAGCTGGACACAGCGGGATACAGAGCGGCACTCAGCGGGGACACAGTGAGGACACAGCGGGGACACAGCAGAGGACACAGCGGGACACAACGGGACACAGCCTGGGACACAGCGGGACACAGCGGGGGACACTGCGGGAGACATAGCGGGACACAGCAGGGGACACAGAGAGAACACAGTGGGACACAGCGTGATACAGCGGGGCCACAACGGGATACAGCGGAACACAGCAGTGACACAGCGGTGACACAGCGGGAGACAACGGGACAGAGCGAGGGCAGAGCAGGACACCGCGGGGAATCAGCGGGACACAGCGGGGACACAGCGGGGACTCAGCAGGACACACAGGGACACTGTAGGGGACACAGTGAGGACACAGTAGGACACAGCGTGACACAGCAGAACACAGCGGGACACAGTGGGGACACAGCAGGACACATCTTCGACACAGAGGCGGGCACAGTGGGGGACACAGCGGGGGACACAGCGGGGAAAACATCAGGACACAGCCTGGGACACAGCAGGACACAGCGAGGGACACTCCGGGAGACATAGCGGGACACAGAAGGGGACACAGAGAGAACACAGCGGGATACAGCGGGGACACAATGGGACACAGCGGAACACAGCATTGACATAGCGGTGACACAGCGGGACACAGCGGGACACAGCGGGGACAGAGCAGGACACAGCGGGGGACACAGTGGGACACAGCCGGGACACAGAAGGACACAGCGGGACACAGTGGGACACAGCGGGGGACTCTGCGGGGGATATAGCGGGACACAGCGGTGGACACAGAGAGAACACAGCGGGAAACAGCCGGATACAGCGTCGGACACAACGAGGACACAGCGGGGGACACAGAGAAAACACAGCAGGACACAGCGGGATACAGTGGAGAAACAACGGGGACACATAGGGTGACACAGCGAGGACACAGCGGGACAGAGCGGGACACAGCAGGACACAGCGGGGACAGAGCAGGACACAGCGGGGGACACAGTGGGACACAGCCGGGACAAAGAAGGACACAGCGGGACACAGTGGGACACAGCGGGGACACCGCTGGTGACACAGCGGGACACAGCGGGGGACACAGCGGGGGACACAGTGGGACACAGCGGGGGACAGAGGGGTGGAAACAGGGGGGGACACAGATAGGACACAGAGGGACACAATGGGACATAGCAGGACACAGCGGGACAAACCGGGGAACAAAGCGTGGGTCACAGCGGGACACAGCGGGACACACCGGGGATCACAGCGGGAGACTACGGGGACACAGCGGGACACAGCGGGACACACCGGGGGTCACAGCGGGACACAGCTTGGGACAGAGCGGGTCACAGCAGGGACCCAGCGGGACACAGCGGGGGACACAGAGGGGACACAGTGGGACACAGCGGGACACAGCTGAGGACACCGCGAGATCCAGCGTGGGTCAGAGCGGGGACACAGCGGGACACAGCGGGGACACAGGGGACACAGCGGGACACAGCGGGGGACACAGCAAGAGACAGCGGGGGACTCAGCGGGGGACAGAGCGGGATTCAGTGGAGGACACGGCGAGGACACAGCGGGACACAGCGGGACACAGCGGGGACACAGCGGGGACACAGCGGGGACACAGCGGGACACAGCGGGGGACACAGCGGGACACAGAAGGACACATCGGGGACAGAGCTGACAAAGCGGGATACACGGAGGGAAACAGCGGGGACACAGTGAGGACTCAGCGGGACACAGCGGGACACAGCGCGTCACAGCGGGGGACACAGCGGGGGATACAGCGGGACACAGCGGGGGACACAGCGAGGACACAGCGGGACACTGCGAGACACAGCAGGGGACACAGCGGGACACAGCGGGGGACAGAGCAGGACAAAGCGGGACACTGCGAGACACATCGGTGGATACAGCGGGACACAGCGTCGGTCACAGCGGGGACACAGCGGGGACACAGCGGTGATACAGCGGGACACAGCGTGGGAAGCAGGGGGACACAGCGGGGGACATTGCGGGGGATATAGCGGGACACAGCGGGGTACACAGAGAGAACACAGCGGGAAACAGTGGGATACAGCGTCGGACACAATGGGGACACAGCGGGGGACACAGAGAAAACACAGCAGGACACAGCGGGATACAGCGGAGAACCAACAGGGACACATAGGGTGACACAGCGAGGACACAGCAGGACACAGCGGGACATAGCGGGACAGAGCGGGACACAACGGCACACTACGGGGGACAAAGGGGGTCACAGTGGGACATAGCTGGACAGAGTGGGACACAGTGGAGGCACAGCGGGGACACAGCGGGACACAGCAGGGACACAGCGTGACAAATCGTGGACACAGCGGGGGACATAGCGGGGGACACAGCGGGGGACACAGCGGGGAACACATCGGGACACAGCGGGGACACAGCTCGACACAGCGGGATACAGAGCAGGACAGAGCGGGGACACAGCGAGGACACAGCGGGGACACAGCAGAGGACACAGCGGGACACAGCGGGACAAAGCGTGGTCTCAGCGGGACACAGCGGGGGACACTGCAGGGGACATAGCGGGACACAGCGGCGGACACAGAGAGAACACAGCAGGACACAGCGGGATACAGCGGGGACACAACCGGAACACAGCTGGACACAGCGGGGACACAGCGGGACACAGCAGAGACACAGCTGGACACAGCGGCATACAGAGCGGATCACAGCGGTGACACAGCGAGGACAATGCAGGACACAGCGGGACACATCGGGATACAGCGGGACACAGCGGGGGACACAGCGGGGGACAGAGCGGGACAAAGCGGGACAATGCGAGACACATCGGGGGACACAGCGGGACACAGCGTGGGACACAGCGGGGACACAGGGATGACACAGCGGGGACACAGCAGGACACAGCGGGGACACAGCGGGGACACAGCGGGACACAACGGCACACTGCGGGGGACACAGGGGGTCACAGTGGGACACAGCTGGACAGAGTGCGACACAGTGGAGGCACAGCAGGGACACAGCGGGACACAGCGGGGACACAGCATGACACATCTTGGACACAGCGAGGGACACAGCGAGGGACACAGCGGGGAACACATCGGGACACAGCGGGGACACAGCTCGACACAGCGGGATACAGAGCGGGACAGAGTGGGGACACAGCGAGGACACAGCGGGGACACAGCAGAGGACACAGCGGGACACAGCGGGACAAAGCGTGGTCTCAGCGGGACACATCGGGGGACACTGCAGGGGACAGCGGGACACAGCGGCGGACACAGCAAACACAGCGGGACACAGCGGGATACAGCAGGGACACAACGGGGACACAGCTGGACACAGCGTGGACACAGCAGGACACAGCAGATACACAGTTGGACACAGCGGCATACAGAGCCGATCACAGCGGGGACACAGCGAGGACAAAGCGGGACACAGCGGGACACATCGGGACACAGCGGGACACAGAGGGGGACACAGCGGGGACACAGCGGGACACAGCAAGGGACAGAGCGAGGAAACAGCAGCACACTGCGAGACACAGCTGGGGACACAGCGGGTTACAGCGGGGGACACAGCGGGGGACAGAGCGGGACAAAGCGGGACACTGGGAGACACATAGCGGTACACAGCGGGACACAGTGTGGGACACAGCGGGGACCCAGGGGGGACACCGCGGGAAACAGTGGGACACAGCGGGGACACAGCGGGGACACATCGGGACACACAGGGACAATGCGGGGGCCACATCGAGGAAACAGTAGGACACAGCTTGATACAGCAGGACACAGCGGGACACAGTGGGGACACAGCAGGACACATCTTCCACACAGAGGGGGCACAGCGGGGGACACAGCGGAGGACACAGCGGGGAACACATCAGGACACAGCCGGGACACAGCTGGACACAGCGGGATACAGAGCGGGACACAGCGGGGACACAGCGAGGACACCGCGGGGACACAGCAGAGGACACAGAGGGACACAACGGGACACAGCGTGGGACACAGCGGGACACTGCGGGAGACATAGCGGGACACAGAAGAGGACACAGAGAGAACACAGCGGGACACAGCGGGATACAGCGGGGACACAATGGGACACAGCGGAACACAGCAGTGACACAGCGGTGACACAGCGGGACACAGCGGGAACAGAGCAGGACACAGCGGGGGACACAGTGGAACACAGAAGGGACACAGAAGGACACAGCGGGACACAGTGGGACACAGCGGGGACACCGCTGGTGAAACAGCGGGACACAGCGGGGGACACAGCGGGGGACACAGTGGGTCAAAGCGGGGGACACAGCGGGGTACAGAGCGGGACAAAGCGGGACACTGTGAGACACATCGGTGGACACAGCGGGACACAGCGTCGGTCACAGAGGGGACACAGCGGGAACACAGCGGTGATACAGCGGGACACAGCGTGGGAGACAGCGGGACACAGCTGGGGACACAGCGGGGGATATAGCGGGACACAGCGGGGGACACAGAGAGAACACAGCGGGAAACAGTGGGATACAGCGTTGGACAGAACGGGGACACAGTGCGGGACACAGGGAAAACACAGCAGGACACAGCAGGATACAGCGGAGAAACAACAGGGACACATAGAGTGACAAAGCTAGGACACAGCAAGACACAGTGGGACATAGCGTGACAGAGCGGGACACAGCAGGGACACAGCACGGGACACAGCGGGGGACACAGCGGGCTACAGCGGGGGACACAACGGGGGACACAGGGGGGACACAGAGAGGACACAGCGGGACACAGCGGGACATAGCGGGACACAGCGGGACACATCGGAGAACACAGCGGGGGACACAGCTGGACACAGAGGGACACAACCGGGATCACAGCGGGAGACAGCGGGTACTCAGCAGGGACACAGCAGGACACAGTTGGACACAGAGGGGGACTCAGCGGGACACAGCGTGGGACACAGCTGGACACAGCAGGGACCCAGCCGGATACGGTGGGGGACACAGAGGGGACACAGCGGGACACACCATGGGACACAGCGGGGACACAGTGTGGAACTCAGCGGGACAAAGTGCGGGACACAGCGGGACACAGCGGGGACGCAGCGGGACACAGCGGGACACTGTGGGGGACACAGCGAGGACACAGCGGGACACAGTGGGACACAGCGGAACACAGTGGGGTACACAGCGGGGAAACAGCGGGACACAGCGTGGGATAGAGCGGGAAACAGCGGAGGAAACAGCAGGACCCAGCGGGGGACAGAGCGGGGGACACAGCGGGGACACATTGGGACACAGCGGGGGACACAGCGGGGACACATTGGGACACAGCGGGAGACACAGAGGGGACACAGATTGGACACAGCAGGACACAGTGGGGACACATCGGGACACAGCGGGGGACACTGCAGGGGACATACCGGGACACAGCGGGGGACACTGCAGGGGACATAGCGGGACACAGCGGCGGACACAGAGAGAACACAGCGGGACACAGCGGGATACAGCGGGGACACAACGGGGACACAGCTGGACACAGCGGGGACACAGTGGGACACAGCGGGGACACAGCTGGACACAGCGGCATACAGAGCGGGACACAGCGGGGACACAGCGAGGAAAAAGCGGGACACAGTGGGACACATCGGGACAAAGCGGGACACAGCGGGGACACAGGGGACACAGCGGGACAAAGCGGGACACAGCGGGACACAGCGGGGGACACAGCGGGGACACAGCGGGACACAGCAGGGGACAGAGCGAGGAAACAGCGGCACACTGCTAGACACAGCGGGGGACACAGAGGGTTACAGCGGGGGACACAGGGGAGGACAGAGCGGGACAAAGCGGGACATTGCGAGACACATAGGGGGACACAGCGGGACACAGCGTGGGACATAGCGGGGACCCAGGGTGGACACCGCGGGGAAACAGTGGGACACAGCGGGGACACAGCGGGGACACAGCGGGACACACAGGGACACTGCGGGGGACACAGCGAGGACACAGTAGGACACAGCGTGATACAGCTGGCCACAGCGGGACACAGAGGGCACACAGCAGGGCACATCTTCGACACAGAGGGTGGCACAGCTGGGGACACTGCGGGAAACATAGCGGGACATAGCAGGGGACACAGAGAGAACACAGCGAGACACAGCGTGATACAGCGGGGACACAAGGGGACACAGCGGAACACAGCAGTGACACAGCGGTGACACAGTGGGAGACAGCGGGACACAGCGAGGACAGAGCAGGACACCGCGGGGAAACAGCGGGATACAGCGGATACACAGCGGGGACACAGCGGGACACACAGGGACTCTGCCTGGGACACAGCGAGGACACAGTAGGACACAGCGTGATACAGCAGGACACAGCGGGACACAGTGGGGACACAGCAGGACACATCTTCGACACAGAGGCGGGCACAGCGGAGGACACAGCGGGGGACACAGCGGGGAACACATCGGGACACAGCGGGGACACAGCTGGACACAGCGGGATACAGAGCGGGACACAGCGGGGACACAGTGAGGACACAGCGGGGACACAGCAGAGGACACAGCGGGACCCAACGGGACACAGCGTGGGACACAGCGGGACACAGCGAGGGACACTGCGGGAGACATAGCAGGACACAGCAGTGGACACAGAGAGAACACAGCGGGACACAGCGGGATACAACGGGGACACAACGGGACACAGCGGAACACAACAGTGACACAGCGGTGACACAGCGGGACACAGCAGGGACAGAGCAGGACACAGCTGGGGACACAGTGGGACACAGCCAGGACACAGAAGGACACAGCGGGACATAGTGGGACACAGCGGGGACACCGCTGGTGACACAGCGGGACACAGCGGGGGACACAGCGGGGGACACAGTGGGACAAAGCTTGGGACACAGCGGGGTACAGAGCGGGACAAAGCTGGACACTGCGATAAACATCGGTGGATACAGCGGGACACAGCGTCGGTCACAGCGGGGACACAGCGGGGACACAGCGGTGATACAGCGGGACACAGCGTGGGAAACAGCGGGACACAGCTGGGGACACAGCGGGGGATATAGCGGGACACAGCGGGGGACACAGAGAGAACACAGCGGGAAACAGTGGGATACAGCGTCGGACACAACGGGGACACAGCGGTGGACACAGGGAAAACACAGCAGGACACAGCGGGATACAGCGGAGAAACAACAGGGTCACATAGAGTGACACAGCTAGGACACAGCAGGACACAGCGGGACATAGCGGGACAGAGAGGGACACCTCAGGGACGCAGCGCGGGACACAGCGGGGGACACAGCGGGATACAGCGGGGGACACAACGGGGGACACAGGGGGGACACAGAGAGGACACAGCGGGACACAGCGGGACATAGCGGGACACAGCGGGACACATCGGAGAACACAGCGGGGGACACAGCTGGACACAGAGGGACACAACCAGGATCACAGCGGGAGACAGCGGGTACTCAGCGGGGACACAGCAGGACACAGTTGGACACAGAGGGGGACTCAGCGGGACACAGCGTGGGACACAGCTGGACACAGCAGGGACCCAGCCGGATACAGTGGGGGACACAGAGGGGACACAGCGGGACACACCATGGGACACAGCGGGGACACAGCAGGGAACTCAGGGCGACAAAGTGCGGGACACAGCGGGACACAGCGGGGACGCAGCGGGACACAGCGGGACACTGTGGGGGACACAGCGAGGACACAGCGGGACACAGTGGGACACAGGGGAACACAGCGGGGGACACAGCGGGGAAACAGCGGGACACAGCGGGACACAGCGTGGACAGAGCGGGAAACAGCGGAGGAAACAGCGGGACCCAGCGGGGGACAGAGCAGGGGACACAGCGGGGACACAGCGGGACACAGCGGGGGACACAGCGGTGACACATTGGGACACAGCGGGGGACACAGTGGGGACACAGCTTGGACACAGCAGGACACAGCGGGGACACATCGGGACACAGCGGGGGAAACAGGGGGACACAGCAGCACACAGGGTGACACAGCGGGCGACACAGCGGAACACAGCGGGGGACACAGTGAGCCACAGCGGGGTACACAGCGGGCACACATCAGGACACAGCGGGTGACACAGCGGGGATACAGCTGGGACACAGCAGGACACAGCAGGGACATATCGGGACACAGCGGAACACAGCGGGACACAGCAGGGGACACAGGGAGACACAGCGGGACACATTGGGGGACACAGTTTGACACAGCGGGATACACGGTGGGACACAGCGGGGACACAGCGAGGACACATGGGGACACAGCGGAACACATTGGAACACAGCGGGACACAGCGGGGACACAGGGGACACAGCGGGACACAGCGGGACACAGCGTGGGAAACAGCGGGACACAGCAGAGGACACAGTGGCACCCAGCGGGGGACAGAGTGGGGGACACAGCGGGTCACAGCGGAGGAAACTGGGGACACATCGAGACACAGCCAGGGACACAGCGGGGACACAGCTGTGACACAGCAGGACCCAGCGGGGACACTTCGGGACACAGCGGGGGACACAGTGGCACACAGCGGGACACAGTGTGGGACACAGCGGGACACAGCGTGGGACACAGTGAGACACAGCGGGGGACACAGCGGCGGACAGAGTGGGACACAGCGGGGGACACAGCGAGGATACATGGCGGGACACAGCGGAGACACAGCGAGCAAACAGCGGGACACAGCGAAACACAGCGGGACACAGCGGGACACAGCGGGGACACAGGAGACACAGCGGGACACAGCGGGACACAGCGGGACACAGCGGGGGACACAGCAGAGACACAGCGGGACACAGCGGGGGACAGAGCGAGGAAACAGCGGCACACTGCGAGACACAGGGTGGGACACAGCGGGACATAGCGGGGGACACAGCGGGAGACAGAGCGGGACAAAGCGGGACACTGCGAGACACATAGGAGGACACAGTAGGACACAGCATGATACAGCAAGACACAGCGGTACACAACGGGGGACACAGCGGGGAACAAATCGGGACACAGCGGGCGGGGACACAGCTGGACACAGCCGGATACAGAGCGGGGCACAGCGGGTACACAGCGAGGACACAGCGGGGACATAGCAGAGGACACAGTGGGACCCAGCGTCGGTAACAGCGGTGACACAGCGGTGATACAGCGGGACACAGCGTGGGAAACAGCGGGACACAGCTGGGGACACAGCGGGGGATATAGCGGGACACAGCGGGGGACACAGAGAGAACACAGCGGGAAACAGTGGGATACAGCGTCGGACACAACAGGGAAACAGCGGGGGACACAGGGAAAACACAGCAGGACACAGCGGGATAGAGCGGAGAAACAACAGGGACACATAGAGTGACACAGCTAGGACACAGCAGGACACAGCGGGACATAGCGGGACAGAGCGGGACACAGCAGGGACACAGCACGGGACACAGCGGGGGACACAGCACGGGACACAGCGGGGGACACAACGGGGGACACAGGGGGGACACAGAGAGGACACAGCGGGACACAGCGGGACATAGCGGGACACAGCGGGACACATCGGAGAACACAGCGGGGGACACAGCTGGACACAGAGGGACACAACCGGGATCACAGCGGGAGACAGCGGGTACTCAGCGGGGACACAGCAGGACACAGTTGGACACAGCGGGGGACTCAGCGGGACACAGCGTGGGACACAGCTGGACACAGCAGGGACCCAGCCGGATACAGTGGGGGACACAGAGGGGACACAGCGGGACACAGCATGGGACACAGCGGGGACACAACGGGGAACTCAGCGGGACAAAGTGCGGGACACAGCGGGACACAGCGGGGACACAGCGGGACACAGTGGGACACTGTGGGGGACACAGCGAGGACACAGCGGGACACAGTGGGACACAGCGGAACACAGCGGGGGACACAGCAGGGAAACAGCGGGACACAGCGGGACACAGCGTGGGACAGAGCGGGAAACAGCAGAGGAAACAGCGGGACCCAGTGGGGGACAGAGCGGGGGACACAGCGGGGACACAGCGGGACACAGCGGAGGACACAGCGGGGACACATCGGGACACAGCGGGGGAAACAGCGGGACACAGCAGCACACAGGGTGACACAGCGGACGACACAGCGGAACACAGCGGGACACAGAAGGACACAGCGGGACACAGTGGGACACAGCGGGCACACCACTGGTGATACAGCGGGACACAGCGGGGGACACAGCGGGGGACACAGTGGGACACAGCGGGGAACACAACGGGGGAAACAGGGGGAGACACAGAGAGGACACACCTGGACACAACGGGACATAGCGGGACACAGTGGGACAAAGCGGGGAACAAAGCGGGGGACACAGCGGGACACAGCGGGACACACCGGGGGTCACAGCGGGAGACTACGGGGACACAGCGGGGACACAGCGGGACACAGCGGGGCACAGAGCGGGACACATCGTGGGACAGAGCGGGACACAGCAGGGACCCAGCGGGACACAGCGAGGGACACAGAGGGGACACAGCGGGACACAACATGGGACACAGCGGGAAAAGCTGAGGACACCGCGGGATCCAGCGAGGTTCAGAGCAGGGACATAGCTGGACACAGCGGGGACACAGGGGACATAGCGGGTCACAGCGGGACACAGCGGGGGACACAGCGGTGGACACAGCGAGCACACAGCGGCAAACTGCGAGACACAGCGGGGGACACAGCGGGACACAGCGGGGGACACAGCGGGGGACAGAGCGGGACAACGCGGGACACTGCGAGACACATCGGGCGACACAGCGGGACACAGCGGGGGACACAGCGGGGGACAGAGCGGGACAACGCGGGACACTGCGAGACACATCGGGGGACACAGCGGGACACAGCGTGGGACACAGCGGGGACACAGGGATGACACAGCGGGGACACAGCAGGACACAGCGAGGACACAGGGGGGACAAAGCGGGACACAACGGCACACTGCAGGGGACACAGGGGGTCACAGTGGGACACAGCTGGATAGAGTGGGACACAGTGGAGGCACAGCGGGGACACAGCGGGACACAACGGGGACACAGCGTGACACATCTTGGACACAGCGGGGGACACAGCGGGGGACACAGTGGGGGACACAGTGGGGAACACATCAGGACACAGTGGGGACACAGCTCAACACAGCGGGATACAGAGCGGGACAAAGCGGAGACACAGCGAGGACACAGCGGGGACACAGCAGAGGACACAGGGGGACACAGCGGGACAAAGCGTGGTCTCAGCGGGACACAGCGGGGGACACTGCAGGGGACATACCGGCACACAGCGGCAGACACAGAGAGAACACAGCGAATCACAGCGGGATACATCTGGGACACAACGGGGACACAGCTGGACACAGCGGGGACACAGCGGGACACAGCGGCATACAGAGCGGAACACAGCGGGGACACAGCGAGGACAAAGCGGGACACAGCAGGACACATCGGGACACAGCGGGACACAGAGGGGACACAGGGGACACAGCGGGACACAGCGGGGGACTCAGCGGGGAACCCAGCGGGACACAGCAGGGGACAGAAAGAAGGAAACAGCGGCACACTGCGAGACACAGCGGGGGACACAGCAGGTTACAGCGGGGGACACAGCTGAGGACAGAGCGGGACAAAGCCTGACACTGCGAGACACATAGGGGGACATAGCGGGACACAGCGTGGGACACAGAGGGGACACAGCGGGAACACAGCGGGGAAACAGCGGGACACAGTGGGGACACAGTGGGACACACCTGGACACTGAGGGGGACACAGCGAGGACACAATAGGACACAGCGTGATACAGCAGGACACAGCGGGACACAGCAGGGACACAGCAGGACACATCTTCGACACAGTGGGGGGCACAGCGGGGGACACAGCGGGGGACACAGCAGAGAACACATCGGGACACAGAGGGGACACAGCTGGACACAGCGGGATACATAGCAGGACACAGAGGGGACACAGCGGGACACAGCGTGGGACACAGCGGGACAAAGCTGAGAACACCGCGGGATCCAGCGTGGGACAGAGCGGGGACACAGCGGAGGACACAGCGGGGACACAGGGGACATAGCGGGTCACAGCGGGACACAGCGGGGGACACAGCGGTGGACACAGCGAGCACACAGCGGCAAACTGCGAGACACAGCGGGGGACACAGCGGGACACAGCGCGGGACACATCGGGGGACAGAGCGGGACAACGCGGGACACTGCGAGACACATCATGGAACACAGCGGGACACAGCGTGGGACACAGCGGGGACACAGGGGGGACACAGCAGGGACACAGCCGGACACAGCGGGGACACAGCGGGGACAAAGCGGGACACAACGGCACACTGCAGGGGACACAGGGGGTCACAGTGGGACACAGCTGGACAGAGTGGGACACAGCGGGGACACAAGGGGTACACAGCTGGACACAGCGGGGACACAGCAGGTCACAGCGGGGACACAGCTGGACACAGAGGGGACACAGCCGGACACAGCATGGGACACAGCGGGACAAAGCTGAGAATACCGCAGGATCCAGCGTGGGACAGAGCGGGGACACAGCAGGACACAGCGGGGACACAGCGGCAAACTGTGAGACACAGCGGGGGACACAGCGGGACACAGCGTGGGACACATCGGGGGACAGAGCGGGACAACACGGGACACTGCGAGACACATCATGGGACACAGCGGGACACAGCGTGGGACACAGCGGGGACACAGGGGGGACACAGCGGGGACACAGCCGGACACAGCGGGGACACAGCGGGGACAAAGCGGGACACAACGGCACACTGCGGGGGACGCAGGGGGTCACAGTGGGACACAGCTGGACAGAGTGGGACACAGCGGGGACACAAGGGGTACACAGCTGGACACAGCGGGGACACAGCAGGACACAGCGGGGACACAGCTGGACACAGCGGCATACAGAGCGGATCACAGCGCGGACACAGCGAGGACAAAGCGGGACACAGCGGGGACACAGGGGACACAGCGGGACACAGCGGGACACAGCGGGACACAGCGGGGGACTCAGCGGGGACACAGCGGGACACAGCCCAGGACAGAGCGAGGAAACAGCGGCACACTGTGAGACACAGCAGGCGACACAGCGGATTACAGCGGGGGACACAGCGGAGGACAGAGCGGGACAAAGCGGGACACTGCAAGACACATAGTGGTACACAGCGGGACACTGCGTGGGACACAGCGGGGACCCAGGGGGGACACCGCAGGAAACAGCGGGACACAGCGGGGACACAGTGGGGACAAAGCGGGACACAGAGGGACACTGCGGGGGACACAGCGAGGACACAGTAGGACACAGCGTGATACTGCAGGACACAGCGGGACACAGTGGGGACACAGCAGGACACATCTTCGACACAGAGGGGGGCACAGCGGGGGACACAGCGGGGGACACAGTGGGGAACACATCGTGACACATCGGTGTCACAGATGGACACAGCGGGATACAGAGCGGGACACAGAGGGGACACAGTGAGGACACAGCGGGGACACAGCAGAGGACACAGCGGGAAACAACGGGACACAGTGTGGGACACAGCGGGACACAGTGGAACCGAGCAGTGACACAGCAGTGACAGAGCGGGACACAGCGGGACACAGTGGGGGCAGAGCAGGACACAGCGGGGGACAAGTTGGGACACAGCCGGGACACAGAAGGACACAGCGGGACACAGTGGGACACAGCGGGGACACCGCTGGTGACAAAGCGGGACACAGCGGAGGACACAGTGGGACACAGCGGGGGACACAGCGGGGGAAACAGGGGGGGACTCAGAGAGGACAGAGCGGGACAAAACGGGACATAGCGGGACACAGCGGGGCAAAGCGGGGAACAAAGGGTGGGTCACAGTGAGACACAGCGGGACACACCGGGGGTCACAGCGGGAGACTACGGGGACACAGCGGGGACACAGCGGGACACAGCGGAACACAGTGGGGGACAGAGCGGGACACATCTTGGGACAGAGCAAGTCACAGCAGGGACGCAGCGGGACACAGTGGGGGACACAGTGGGGGACACAGAGGGGACACAGCGGGACACAGCATGGGACACAGCGGGACACAGCTGAGAAAACCGCGGGATCCAGCGTGAGACAGAGCGGGGACACAGCGGGACAGAGCGGGGACACAGCGGGACACAGCGGGGACACAGGGAACACAGCGGGACCCAGCGGGGAACACAGCGAGACACAGCGGAGGACTCAGCGGGGCACAGAGCGGGATACAGCGGGGGACACGGCGAGGACACAGCGGGACACAGCGGGGGACACAGCGGGACAAAGCGGGGGTCACAGCGGGGTACAGAGCGGGACAAAGCGGGACACTGCGAGACACATCGGTGGACACAGCGGGACACAACGTCGGTCACAGCGGGGACACAGCGGTGACACAGCGGTGATACAGCGGGATACAGCGTGGGAAACAGCGGGACACAGCTGGGGACACAGCTGGGGATATAGCGGGAAACAGCGGGGGACACAGAGAGAACACAGCGGGAAACAGTGGGATACAGCGTCGGACACAACGGGGACACAGCGGGGGACACAGGGAAAACAGAGCAGGACACAGCGGGATAGAGCGGAGAAACAACAGGGACACATAGAGTGACACAGCTAGGACACAGCAGGACACAGCGCGACATAGCAGGACAGAGCGGGACACAGCAGGGAAACAGCGCGGGACACAGCGGGATACAGCGGGGGACACAACGGGGGACATAGGGGGGACACAGAGAGGACACAGCGGGACACAGCGGGACATAGCGGGACACAGCGAGACACATCGGAGAACACAGCGGGGGACACAGCTGGACACAGAGGGAAACAACCGGGATCACAGCGGTAGACAGCGGGTACTCAGCGAGGACACAGTTGGACACAGCGGGGGACTCAGTGGGACACAGCGTGGGACACAGCTGGACACAGCAGGGACCCAGTCGGATACAGTGGGGGACACAGAGGGGACACAGCGGGACACAGAATGGGACACAGCGGGGACACAGCGGGGAACTCAGCGGGACAAAGTGCGGGACACAGCGGGACACAGCGGGGACACAGCGGGACACAGCGGGACACTGTGGGGGACACAGCGAGGACACAGCGGGACACAGTGGGACACAGCGGAACACAGCGGGGGACACAGCGGGGAAACAGCGGGACACAGCGGGAGACACAGTGGGGACACAGCTTGGACACAGCAGGACACAGCGGGGACACATCGGGACACAGCGGGGGAAACAGCGGGGCACAGCAGCACACAGGGTGACACAGCGGACGACACAGCGGAACACAGCGGGGGACACAGTGAGACCCAGGAGGGTACACAGCGGTTACACATCAGGACACAGCGGGGTCACAGCGTGGATACAGCTGGGACACAGCAGGACACAGCAGGGACATATCGGGACACAGCGGGACACAGCGGGACACAGCAGGGGACACAGGGGGACACAGCCGGACACATTGGGGGACACAGTTTGACACAGCGGGATACACGGCGGGACACAGCGGGGACACAGCGAGGACACATGGGGACACAGCGGGACACATTGGGACACAGCGGGACACAGTGGGGACACAGCAGGACACATCTTCGACACAGAGGCGGGCACAGCGGGGGACACAGCGGGGGACACAGCGGGGAACACAGCGTGACACAGCGGGGACACAGCTGTACACAGCGGGATACAGAGCGGGACACAGCGGGGACACAGTGAGGACACAGCGGGGACACAACAGAGGACACAGCGGGACACAACGGGACACAGCGTGGGACACAGCGGGACACAGCGGGGGACACTGCGGGAGACATAGCGGGACACAGCAGGGGACACAGAGAGAACACAGTGGAACACAGCGGGATACAGCAGGGACACAACAGGACATAGCGGAACACAGCATTGACACAGTGGTGACACAGCGGGACACAGCGGGACACAGCGGGGACAGAGCAGGACACAGTGGGGGACACAGTGGGACACAGCCGGGACACAGAAGGACACAGCGGGACACAGTGGGACACAGCGGGGACACCGCTGGTGACACAGCGGGACACAGCGGGGGACACAGCAGGGGACACAGTGGGACACAGCGGGGGACACAGCGGGACACAGCGGGACACACCGGGGGTCAAAGAGGGAGACTATGGGGACACAGCCGGGACACAGCGGAACACAGTGAGGGACACAGCGGGACACAGCGTGGGACAGAGCGGATCACAGCAGGGACCCAATGGGACACAGCGGGGGACACAGAGGGGACACAGCGGGACACAGCATGGGACACAGCGGGACACAGCTGAGGACACCGCGGGATCCAGCGTGGGACAGAGCGTGGACACAGCGGGACACAGCGGGGACACAGGGGACACAGCGGGGGACACAGCGCACACACAGCGGCAAACTGGGAGACACAGCGGGACACAGCGGGGGACACAGCGGGGGACAGAGCGGGACAACGCGGGACACTGCGAGACACATCGGGGGACACAGAGGGGACACAGCGGGGAACACATCGGGACACAGCGGGGACTCAGGGGGACACAGCGGGGGACACAGCGGTACAAAGCGGGGACACAGCGGGACATAGCGGGGACACACCAGGGGAAAGCGGGGACACAGCGGGACACATCGGGGGACAGCAGGGACACAGCGGGTCACAACGGGACACAGCGGGACACAGCGGGTGGAGAGCGGGGACACAGCGGGACACAGTGGGGACACAATGGGGGACAGCGGGGACACAACGGGACACAGCGGGACACATCGGGGACACAGCAGGGTCACAGCGGGACACAGACGACACAGCGGCGACACAGCGGGAACACAGCTGGAAACAGCAGGATACACAGTGGGACACAGAGGGGACACAGCGAGGACACAGCAGGACACAGCGGGACACAGAGGGACAGAGCGGGGACACAGCGGGACACAGCGGGACACAGCTGGGGACACAGCGGGACACAGCTGGGGACACAGCGAGGACACAGCGGGACACATCGTGCACACAGTGGGGACACAGCGGGGGACACAGCGGATCAAAGCGGTGACACAGCGGCGACACAGGGGGGACACAGCAGGGGAATCAGTGGGGAACACAGCGGGACACAGCGGGGACACAGTTGGACACAGCGGGATACACACCGGGACAGATCGGGGACACAGCGAGGACACAGCGTGATACAGCAGGGGACACAGCGGGGGACAGAGCGGGACACAGCGGGGGACAGAGCGAGGACACAGCGGGGACACAGCGGGGACACAGCGGGACACAGCGGGACACAGCGTGGAACACAGCAGGACACAGCGGGGGACACAGAGGGACACAGCGGGGGACACAGTTAGGGCACAGAGGGACACAGTGGGACACATTGGGGCACAGCAGGTACACAGCGGGGGACACAGCGGGAAACAGCGTGGAAACAGCCGGCACACAGCTGGACACAGCGGGATACACAGCAGGACATAGCGGGGACACAGAGAGGACAAAGCGTGACACAGCGGGACACAGCGGGACACAGCGGGACACAGCGGGACATAGACGACACAGCGGCGACACAGCGGGAACACAGCTGGACACAGCGGGAATCACAGCGGGACACAGCAGGGACACAGCGAGGACACAGGGGGACACAGCGGGACAGAGCGAGCGACACAGCGGGACACAGCGGGACACAGCGGGGGACACAGCGTGACACAGCGGGGTACATAGCGGGACACAGCTGGGGACACAGCGAGGACACAGCGGGACACATCGCGGACACAGCGGGGATACAGCTGGACACAACGGGTTACAAAGCGGGACATAGCGAGGACAAAGCTTGACACGGCGGGACACAGCGGGGGACACAACGGGACACAGCGGGACACAGCGGGACATAGACGACACAGCGGCAACACAGCGGGAACACAGCTGGACATAGCGGGTTTCACAGGGGGACACAGCGAGGACACAGAGGGACACAGCGGGACAGAGCGGGTGACACAGCGGGACACAGCGGGACACAGTGGGGGACACAGCATGACACAGCGGGGGACACAGCGGGACACAGCTGGGGACACAGCGAGGACACATCGGGAGACATCGGGGCACAGCGGGGACACAGCGGGGGACAAAGAGGATCAAAGCGGGGACACAGCGGGGACACAGTGGGGACACAGCAGGACACTTGTTGACACTGCTGGACACAAAGGGGACACAGCGGGGGACACAGGGAGGACACAGCGGGACACAGCAGGACACAGCGAGACACAGCGGGGACACAGCGGGGACACTCCATGGGACAGCGCGGACACAGTGGGACACAGCGGGGGACAGCAGGGACACAGCAGGTCACAGCGGGACACAGCGAGACACAGCGGGGAAACAGCGGGGGACAGCGGGGAAACAGCGGGACACAGAGGGGACACAGCGGGGATACAGCGGGGACACAGCAGGGACACATCGGGGGACACAGTGGGGGAAGCAGTGGGGAACACAGCGGGACACAGCGGGGACACAGTTGGACACAGTGGGACAGACAGCGGGACACATCGGGGACACAGCGAGGACACAGAGGGATACAGCGGGACAAAGTGGGACACAGCGCGACACAGCAGGGGACACAGCGAGACACAGTGGAGGACACAGCAGGACACAGCGGGGACACAGAAGGACACAGTGGGGACACAGCAGGGACACAGCGGTACACAGAGGGGGAAACAGCCGGGGACACATCGGGACACACCGGGACACAGCGGGACAGATCGGGACACAGTGAGGGAAACAGCGGCACACAACGGGGGCACAGCGAGGACACAGCGTGACACAGCGGGGACACAGTGGCTACTCAGCGGGGGACACAGCGGGGGACAAAACGGGACACCACGAGAAACAACAGGACACAGCAGGACACTGCAGGGACACAGCGGGGATACAGTGGGGCACACAGAGGGACACAGCGGGGAGAAAGCCCGGGACAAAGCGGGACACAGCGGGGGACACAGCGGGGACTCAGCGGGGGACACAGCTGGGGACAAACCGGAACACCACGGGAAACAGCGGGACACACAGGGACACAGCGGGGAAACAGCGGGGACAAAGCTGGGGACACAGCGGGACACAGCAGGCGACACAGCGGGACACATCGGGGACACAGCGGGGACACAGCCCAGGACACAGCGAGACACAGCGGGGACACACCTGGGACACAGCCCGGACACAACGGGGGACACAACAAGGACACAGCGGGACACAGCAGGGACACAGTTGGGACTCAGCAGGGGACAGAGCGGGGGACAAACCGGGACACCACGGGAAACATCGGGACACAGCGGGACACAGCGGGACACAGCGGGACACATTGGGGACACAGTGTGGACACAGCCCGGGACACAGCGGGACACAATGGGGGACACAGCGAGACACGGCGGGGACACAGCGGTGAATCAGCGGGGGACACAGCGGTGGACAAACCGCGACACCACGGGAAACAGCGGGACACAGCGGGGACACAGCAGGGTCAAAGCTGGGGACACAGCGGGACACAGCGGGACACAGCAGGACACAGCGGGGGACACAGAGGGACACAGCGGGACACAGCGGGGGAAACAGCGAGGACACAGCGGGACACAGCAGGACACATCGGGGGACACAGAGGGACACAGCGGGACACAGCTTGGACACAGCGGGACACAGTGCTGGACACAGCGGGACACAGCGGGGACACAGCAGGACACAGCGGGACACAGCGGGCCACAGCGGAACACAGCGGGGACACAGCGGAACACAGCGAGAGACACAGCGGGGACACAGCGGGGAGCACAGCGGGACACAGCAGGGGACATAGCGGGGACACAGCTGGGACAAAGCTGGGGACACAGCGGGACACAGCCGGGGAAACAGCGAGGACACAGCGGGACACAGCGGGACACAGCGGGGACACAGCTGGACACAGCGTGATACACAGCGGGACAAGCGGGTATCAGTGAGGACACAGAGGGACACAGCGGGACACAGCAAGGACACAGCGGGATACAAAGCAGGACACAGCGGGGACAGAGCGAGGACACAGTGGAACACAGCGGGACACACAGGGACTGAGCGTGGGACACAGCCGGACACAGCGGGGGACACAGTGGGACACAGCAAGACACAGCGGGACACAGAAGGGTACTCAGCGGGACACAGCGGGGGACACAGCGGGACACAGAGGGACAAAGCGGCGTCACAGAGGGAACACAGCTGGACATAGCGGGATACACAGCGGGACACAGTGGGGACAGAGGGAGGACACAGCGGGACAGAGCTCGGGACACAGCGGGACACAGCGGGGAACACAGCGTGACACAGCCGGGGACACAGCGGGACACAATCGGGACAAAGCGGGGACACAGCAGGACACAGGGTGACACAGCGGGAAACAGCGGGGACACAGCGAGGGACAGCGGGGACACCACGGGACACAGCAGAGACACAAAGGGGTACAGAGGGGACACAGCAGGACATAAGAGGACACAGCGGTGACACAGCGGGACACAGCAAGGACACAGCGGGATACAAAGCGGGACACAGCGGGGACAGAACGAGGACACAGCGGAACACAGCGGGACACACAGGGACAGAGCGTGGGACACAGGGTTACACAGCGGGACACAGCGGGGATAAACCGGGGGACACAGCTGGACACAGCAGGACACAGCGAGACACAGCGGGGACACTGCGGGTACACTCCAGGGGACAGCGGGGACACAGCGGGTCACAGTGGGGGACAGCAGGGACACAGCGGGTCACAGCGGGACACATCGGAACACAGCGGGGGACAGTGGGGACACAGCGGGACACAGCGGGGACACAGTGGGGGACAGCGGGGACACAACGGGACACAGCGGGACACATCGGGGACACAGCAGGG
Organism: Dipodomys merriami; assembly: GCF_024711535.1. Taxonomy (NCBI): domain Eukaryota; kingdom Metazoa; phylum Chordata; class Mammalia; order Rodentia; family Heteromyidae; genus Dipodomys; species Dipodomys merriami. The sequence goes on from NW_027206380.1 coordinate 166,595, forward strand.
TCACAGCGGGGTACACAGCGCGACACAGCGGGGACACAGCGGGGACTCAGCGGGACACAGCTGGGACAAAGCGGGGGACACAGCGGGGGATTCAGTGGGGAACACAGCGGGGACACAGTTGGACACAGCGGGATACACAACGGGACACATGGGGAAACAGCGAGGACAATCCAGGGGACAGCGGGAAGAGAGCAGGACACAGCGGGAGACAGCAGGGACACACCGGGTCACAACAGTACACAGCGGGACACAGCGGAGGACAGCGGGGACACAGCAGGACACAGCGGGGGACACAGCGGGAACACAGCGGAACACAGCGGGGGACACAGCAGGACACAGCGGGGACAAAGCGGGACACAGCGGGGACACAGCGTGGACACAGCAGGTGACACAGCGGGGCACAGCGTGGGACACAGCGGGACACAGCAGGGACACAGCTGGACACATCTTGATACACAGCGGGAAACAGCGGGGGACACAGCGGAGGTCACTGTGGGAAACAATGGGGGACACAGCGGGACACAGCGGGGACACAGCGGGACACAACGGGACACAGTGGGGACACAGCGGGACACAGCGGGGATACAGTGGTGACAAAGCGGGACACAGCAGGTACAGAGCGGGGGGGAAAGAGCGGGGAACACAGCGGGAGACACAGCGCGACACAGCTGGGGACACAGTGGGTGTCACATTGGGACACAACAGGGGACACAGCGGGACACAGAGGGGACACAGCAGGGACACAGCGGGACACAGCGGAGAACACAGCGGGACACAGCGGGGACACATAAAGACACATTGGGGACACAGCGGGGACATAGCAGGATACAGCGGGACACTGCAGGCACACAGGGGGACACAACGGGGGATACAGCGGGACCCAGCGGGACATAGCAGGGACACAGCGGGGACACAGCGGGGACACAGCTGGACACAGAGTGATACACAGCGGGACAAGAAGGGACACAGCGAGGACACAGCGTGACACAGCGGGACACAGCAAGACACAGCGGGACACAGAAGGGTACTCAGCGGGACACAGCGGGGGACACAGCGGGACACAGAGGGACAAAGCGGCGTCACAGAGGGAACACAGCTGGACACAGCGGGATACACAGCGGGAACACCGGGGACAGAGAGAGGATACAGCGGGACACAGCGGGACAGAGCTCGGGACACAGCGGGACACAGCGGGGGACACAGCGTGATACAGCCGGGGACACAGCGGGACACAACCGGGACAAAGCGGGGACACAGCAGGACACAGGGTGACACAGCGGGACACAGCGGGGACACAGCGAGGGACAGCGGGGACACCACGGGACACAGCAGAGACACAAAGGGGTACAGAGGGGACAGAGCGGGACATAAGAGGACACAGCGGTGACACAGCGGGACACAGCGGGGACACAGCGAGGACACAGCGAGACACAGCAGGACACAGCGAGACACAGCGGGGACAGAGCGGGGACACTCCATGGGACAGCGGGGACACAGTGGGACACAGCGGGGGACAGCAGGGACACAGTGGGTCACAGCGAGACACAGCGGGACACATCGGGGACACAGCGGGGAACATCGGGGAAACAGCGGGACATAGAGGGGACACAGCGGGGACACAGCGGGACACAGCGGGGACACAGTGGGTGACAGCCCGGACACAACAGAACACAGCGGGACACAGAGGAGACACAGCAGTAACACAGCGGGGACACAGTGGAGGAATTAGTGAGGAACACAGCGGGACATAGCGGGGACACAGTTGGACACAGCGGGATACACAGCGGGACAGATCGGGGACACAGCGAGGACACAGCGGGACACAGCAGTGGACACAGCGGGGGACACAGCGGGACACAGCGGGGGACAGAGTGAGGACACAGTGGGAACACAGCGGGGACACAGCGGGACACATCAGGACACAGCGTGAAACACAGCAGGACACAGCGGGGGACACAGAGGGACACAGTGGGGGACACAGCGAGACACGCTGCGGACACAGCGGGGACTCAGCGGGGTCACAGCGGGGGACAAACCGGGACACCACGGGAAACAGCGGGACACACCGGGACACAGTGGGGAAACAGCGGGGACTAAGCTGGGGACACAGCGGGACACAGCTGGGGAAACAGCGAGGACACAGCGGGACACAGCTTGACACAGCGGGACACAGCAGTGACACAGCGGGGACACAGCCCGGGACACAGCGAGACACAGCGGGGACACAGCGGGGACACAGCTGCACACAGCGTGATAAACAGCGGGACACAGCGGGGACACTCCAGGGAACAGCGGGGACACAGCTTGACACAGCGGGGGAAAGCAGGGACACAGCGGGTCACAGCGGGAAACAGAGGGGACACAGCGGGGGACAGCGGGGAAACACCGGGACACAGAAGTGACACAGCGGGGACACAGTGGGACACAGTGGGGACACAGTGGGTGACAGCGGGGACACAACAGGACACAGCGGGACACATCGGGGACACAGCACGGTCACAGCGGGGGACACAGCTCGACACAGCGGGGAAACAGCGGGGACACAGCGGGGACACAGCGGGGGAATCAGTGGGGAACACAGCGGGACACAGCGGGGACACAGTTGGACACAGCTGGACACACAACGGGACACATCGTGGACACAGCGAGGACACAGGGACACAGTGGAACAAAGCGGGACACAGCGGGGACACAGTAGTGATACAGCGGGACACAACGGGGGACACAGCAGGGGACACAGCGGGGGACACAACGGGGAACACAGCGGGACACAGCGGTACACAGCGGGGACACAGCGGGGGACAAAGCGGGGGACACAGCGGGACACAACGCGGGACACAGCGAAGACACAGCAGGATATGGTGGGAAACACAGGGGGGACACAGCGGGACACAACGCAGGACACAGTGAGGACACAGCGGGATTTGGCGGGGACACAGCGGGACACAGCAGGGACACAGGGTGGGACACAGCTGGACACAGCGGGTTACACAGCGGGTCACAGTGGGGACACAGCAGGGACACAGCGGGACACAGCGAGAAACAGCGAGGACACAGCGGGGACACTCGAGGGGACAGCGGGTACACAGGACACAGTGGGGGACAGCAGGGACAAAGCAGGACACAGCGGGGGACAGAGCAGGACACAGCGGGGGACACAGCGGGACACAGCGGGGGACACAGCAAGACACAGTGGGGACACAGCGGGGACACAGCGGGATACAGCGGGTACACAGCGGGACACAGGGGGGACACAGCGGGGGACACAGCTGGACACAGCGGGATACACAGCGGGTCACAGTGGGGACACAGCAGGGACACAGGGGGACACAGCGTGGAACACAGCAGGACACAGCGGGGACACAGCGGGGACAGAGCAGGGACAGAGCAGGACACAGCGGGGACAGAGCGGTAGACAAAGCGGGACACAACGGGAAACAGCGGGCACACATCGGAGACACAGCAGGGACAAAGCGAGGACACAGCAGGACACAGTGGGGACAGAGCGGGGGACACAACGGGACACAGTGGGGCCACAGCTGGGAGCCCAGTGGGACACAGCGGGGGATATAGCGGGGACACAGCTGGGACAGAGCGTGTCACAGCGGGGTCACAGCGGGACACAGTGGGGCACACAGCGGGACATAGCAGGACACAGTGGGACAAAGTGTGGGACACAGGGGGACACAGTCGGACACAGTGGGGACAAAGCGGGAGACACAGTTGGGGACAGAGCAGGACACAGCGGGGGACGCAGGGAGGACCAGGCGGGACACAGCGGGGACAGAGCGGGGCCTCAGTGGGGCACATAGCGGGGGACAAAGCAGGACACCACGGGACACAGCGGAACACAACGGAACACAGAGGGGGACATAGGGCGGACACAGCGGGACACAGCGGAGACACAGCGGGAACACAGCGGAGGACACAGCGGGGGACACAGCGTGGGACACAGTGAGGACAGAGCGGGACACAGCAGGACACAGCGGGGGACACAGCGCTACACAGCGGGGAACACAGTGAGGACAGAGCGGGACACAGCGGGGAACACAGCGAGAACACAGCGGGACACAGCAGAAAACAGCGAGGACACAGCGGGACACAGCATGGGACACAGCGGGACACAGCCGAAGACACAGCGGGATCCATCGGGGGACACAGCGGTACACAGCGGGGGACACAGCGAGACACACCAGGACACAGCGGGACACAGCGGGGACACATCGGGACACAGCGGGGGACACAGCGGGACACATCGGGGGACAGAGCTTGACACAGCGGGATACACGGCGGGAGACAGCGGGAACACAGCGAGGACACATCGGGACACAGCGGGACACAGCGGGGACACAGGGGACACAGCGGGCCACAGCGGGGGACACAGGGGGAACACAGCGGGGACACAGCGAGACACTGCGGGGGATACAGCGTGGACACAGCTAGATATGGCGGGATAGAAGGCGGGACACAGCGGGGACAGAGCGAGGACACAGCGGGACACAGCGGGACACATCGGGACTCAGCAGGACACAGCGGAGACACAGGGGACATAGCGGGACACATCGGGAACCAGTGGGACACAGGGGGGGACACAGCAGGGGACACAGCGGGACACAGCGGGGACACAGCAGGGACACAGCTTGGACACAGATGGACACAGAGCGGACACAGCGGGGACACAGCGGGGAAACAGCGGGACACAGCATGACACAGTGGGGGACACAGCGGGACACAGCGGGACACAGCTGGGACACATCGGGACACAGCGGGGGACATAGCGGGACACAGCCTAACACAGTGGGGACACATCGGGACACAAAGCAGGACACAGTGTGGACACATCGGTACACAGCGGGGGACACAGCGGGTCACAGCGGCACACAGCAGGACACAGCGTGGGACACAGCGGGACTCAGCCGGGGACACAGCGAGACACAGCGGGGGACACAGTGGGGACATATCAGGACACAGCGGGACACATCGCGGGACATAGCTTGACACAGTGGGATACACGGAGAGACACAGCAGGGACACAGCGAGGACACAGCGAGACACCGCGGGACACATTGGGACACATCGGGACACATCGGGGACACAGGGGACACAGCAGGACACAGCGGGACACAGCGGGGACACAGCGGGACATAGCGGGACACTGCGGGGACACATCGGGACACAGCGGAGGACACAGCAGGACACAAAGGGGACACATCGGTACACGGCAGGGGACACAGCGGGACAAAGCGGCACACAGCGGGACACAGCGTGGTACACAGCAGGACACAGCGGGGGACATAGCGAGACACAGCTGGGGACACAGCAGGGACAAATTGGGACACAGCGGGACACATCGGGGGACACAGCTTGACACAGCGGGATACATGGCGGGACACAGCGGTGACAGAGCGAGGACACAGCGGGACACAGCGGGACACATCGGGACACAGTGGGACACAGCGGGGAGACAGCGGGGGATACAGCGTGGAAACAGCGGGACACAGTGGGGGACACAGCGGGACACAGAGGGACACAGCGTGGGAAACAGCGGGACACAGCTGGGGACACTGTGGGGGACATAGCGGGACACAGCGCGGGACACAGGGAGGACACAGCGGGACACAGCGGGATACAGCGAGGTCACAACGGGGACACAGCGGGAGACACAGAGAGAACACAGAGGTACACAGCGGGATACAGCGGGGACACAATGGGGACACAGCGGGGGACACAGCGAGGACACAGCAGGATACAGCAGGACACAGCGGGACACAGCGGGGGATACAGCGGAGGACACAGGGGGGGAAGGGCGGGGACAGAGCAGGGACACAGAAGGACACAGCAGGACACAGCAGGGTACTCAGCGGGACACATCGTGGGACACAGCGGGACACAGCAGGGGACACAGCAGGACCCAGCGGGGGAAACAGCGAGGACACAGCGGGACACAGCGGTACACAGTGTCGACAAAGCGGGGACACAGTGGGACACAGCTAGTGACACAGCAGTGGACACAGTTGGACACAAAGGGGGACACAGCGGGACACAGCAAGACACAGCAGGGACATAGCGGGGGACACGGAGAGGACACAGCGGGACACAGGATGAACCAGCGGGACACAGCGGGACACAGCAGGGGACACAGCGGGGGACAGCGGGGGAGACAGTGGGGGACAGTGTGGACACACCGGAGGACAATGGGGACAGAGCGGGACACAGCGGAACACAGCATGGGACACAGCGAGGACACAGTGGGTAACACAACGGGGGACACAGCGGGACACAGCGAGGACACTGCGGGACCCAGCAGGGACACAGCGGGGCACAGCAGGCGACACAGTGGGGGAAACAGTGCGACACAGCGGAGACACAGAGGGAAATAGCAGGGGACACAGCGGGGGATACAGCGGTGGACAAACCGGGACACTGCTGGGGACAAAGCGGGACAAAGCGGGGACACAGCGGACACAGCGGGGGACAGAGCGGGCGACACACCGGGACACTGCTGGGGACAAAGAGGGACAGAGCAGGACACAGCATCGACACAGCGGGGACACAGCGGGACACAGCAGGGGACACAGCAGGGGACACAGCAGGGGACACAGCGGGACATAGCGGGGGAAACAGTGGAACACAGCGGAGACACAGCGGGACACAGCGGGACACAGCTGCGGACACAGCGGGACACAGCGGTGACAAGGCGGGGGAAACAGTGCGACACAGCAGGTACAATGCAGGACACAGCAAGGGACACAGCGGGGGACACAGCGGGACACAGCGGGACACAGCGGGGAAACAGCGGGAGACACAGAGGGACACAGAGGGGACACAGCGGGGACACACCAAGGAACATAGCATGCACACTGCGGGACATTGCGGGGGACACAGCGGGGACACAGCGGGGGAAAGCGGGACACAGCGGGGACAAAGCGGGGACACAGCGGGACACAGCCGGGGACACACCGGGATACTGTGGGACACAGCCGTCGACACAGCGGGACTCAGCTGGGGACACAGCTAGACACAGCGATGACACAGCGGGGGACACAGCGGAACAGATCGGGGACCCAGCTGGACACAGCGGGGGACACAGCGGGGGACACAGCGGGGACACAGCGGGGACAAAGCGGGACACTGCGGGACACAGCGGCGACACTGGGACACATCGAATGACACAGCGGGGACACAGCTGGGACACAGCGGGACACAGCATGGTCACAGCGGGACACAGCTCGGGACACAGCGGGACATAGCAGTACACAGTGGGACAAAGCGTGGGACAGAGTGGGACACAGTGGGACACAGCGGGACACAACGGGACACAGCGGGACACAGGGGGACACAGCGGGATACATCGGGGACACAGCGGAGACACAGCGGGACACAGCGTGGGACACAGCGGGGCACAGCTGAACACAGCATTAGACACAGCGGTACACAGCGGGAGACACAGCGGGAAATAGTGGGGGACAGAGGGGGGGACACAGCCGGACACATCGGGGACACAGCTGGACACAGCGCGGTACAGAGCGGATCACAGCGGGGACACAGCGTGACACAGCGGGGGACACAGCGGGGACACAGCGAGGGACAGAACCTGGGACACAGCGGGACACAGCGGGGGACACAGCGGGACAGCGCGGACACAGAGGGACACAGCGGGGGACACAGCGGGACACAGCGCGGACACAAAGGGACACAGCGGGGGACACAGCGGGACAAAGCAGGACACAGCGAGGACACAGCGGGGACACAGTAGGTGACACAGCGGGACACAGCAGGACAAAGCAGGACACAGCGGGGGCCACAGCTGGACACAGTGGGGGCAAAGCGGGAGACACAGCGGGAAACATAGCGGGACACAGCGGGTCAAAGCTGGGGAAACAGCGGGACACAGTGGGACACAGCAGGACACAGCGGGGACGTAGCGGGGACACTCCGGGGGACAGCGGGGGACAGCGGGGACACAGCGGGACACAGGGGGACACAGCGGGGGACACAGCGGGACACAGCGGGACACCATGGGGGACACAGTGGGACACAGCGGGGCACACAGCGGGACACAGCGGGGAACACAGCGGGACATAGCGCGGACAAAGCGGAGACAGAGCCGGGACACAGCAGGATACAGCAGGGACAGAGCGGGGGACAAAGCGTGACACAGCGGGACACAGCAGGGATACAGCGGGACCCAGTGGGGGACTCAGCGGGGGACACAGCGAGGACACAGCGGGGATATAGCGGGAAACAGCGGGGCATACAGCAGGACAAAGCGGGGATACAGCGGGGTCACAGTGGGGGACACAGCGGGACACAGCGGGGACACAGTGGGAACACAGCTGGGACACAGCTGGACACAGTGGGGTACAATGGGGGACTCATAGGGGGACACAGCGGGACACAGCGGGAACACATCTTGGACACAGCAGGACACAGCGGGACACAGCGGGACACAGAGGGGGACACAGTGGGGGACAGCGTGGACACACAGGAGGACAATGGGGACAGAGCGGGACACAGCGGGGGACAACGGGGACAAAGAGGGACACAGCGTGACATAGCAGGACACAGCGGGACACAGCGGGACACCGCGAGGAACACAGCGGGAGACCCAGCAGGACACAGCATGACACAGCCGTGGACACAGTGGGACACAGGGAGGACACAGCTGGGACACAATGGGGACACAGCGGGGAAAAAGCAGGACACAGCGGGAAACAGTGGGGACACAGTGGGGACACAGTGGGACACAGAGGGGACACAGCGGGGGACACAGCGGGACACAGCGGGGACACAGCGGCGGACACAGCGTGGGACACAGTGGGGGACAAAGCGGGATACCACGGGACACAGCGGGATACAACGGGGGACAGAGCGGAACAGCAGGACACAGCGGGGACACAGCAGGTGACACAGCGGGACACAGCAGGACAAAGCGGGATACAGCAGGGGCCACAGCTGGAAACAGTGGGGGACAAAGCGGGAGACACAGCGTTAAACATAGCGGGAAACAGCGGGACAAAGCTGGGGACACAGCGGGACACAGCAGGACACAGCAGGTCACAGCGGGGACATAGCGGGGACACTCCGGGGGACAGTGGAGGACAGCGGGGACACAGCGGTACACAGGGGGACACAGCGGGACACAGGGGGACACAGCGGGGGACACAGCGGGACACAGCGGGACACCACGGGGGACACAGCGGGACACAGCGGGGCACACAGCGGGACACAGCAGGGAACACAGCGGGACATAGCGCGGACACAGCGGAGACAGAGCCGGGACACAAAAGGATACAGCGGGGACAGAGCGGGGGACAAAGCGTGACACAGCGGGACACAGCAGGGATACAGCGGGACACAGTGGGGGACACAGCGGGGGACACAGCGGGGACACAGCGGGGATATAGCGGGACACAGCGGGGCACACAGCAGGACAAAGCGGGGATACAGCGGGGTCACAGTGGGGGACACAGCGGGACACAGCGGGGACACAGCAGGGTCAAAGCGGGAACACACAGTGAGGACACAGCGGGACACAGGTGGGACACAGCGGAAACACAGCTGGGACACAGCTGGACACAGTGGGATACAATGGGGGAAACAGAGGGGGACACAGCGGGGACACAGCAGGGACACAGCGGGAACACAGCGGGACACAGCGGGACACAGCGGGACACAGCGGGAACACAGCTTGGACACAGCAGGACACAGCGGGACACAGCGGGACACAGCGGGGGGCACAGTGGGGGACAGCGTGGACAAACCGGAGGACAATGGGGACAGAGCGGGACAGAGCAGGGGACAACGGGGACAAAGAGGGAAACAGCGTGACATAGCAGGACTCAGCGGGCACACAGCGAGGACACAGCGGGACACAGCAGGACACAGCGGGACACGGCGAGGAACACAGCGGGAGACCCAGCAGGACACAGCATGACACAGCGGTGGACACAGTGGGACACAGGGAGGACACAGCGGGGACACAATGGGGACACAGCGGGGACAAAGCAGGACACAGCGGGAAACAGTGGGGTCACTGTGGGGACACAGCGGGACATAGGGGAGCACAGCTGCACACAGCGGGAGACACAGCGGGACACAGCAGGGGACACAGCAGGACCCAGAGGGGGAAACAGCGAGGACAAAGCGGGACACAGCGGTACACAGTGGCGACAAAGCGGGGACACAGTGGGACACAGCTGGTGACACAGCGGTGGACACAGCGGGACACAATGGGGGACACAACGGGACACAGTGGGACACAGCAAGACACAGCAGGGACATAGCGGGGGACACGGAGAGGACACAGCGGGACCCAGCAGGGACACAGCGGGGGACACAGCGGGGGACAGCGGGGGAGACAGTTGGGGACAGAGTGGACACACCAGGGGACATTGGGGACACAGCGGGACACAGCGGGACACAACGGGAGACACAGCGAGGACACAGTGGGTAACACAGCGGGGGACACAGCGGGACACAGCGAGGACACTGCGGGACCCAGCAGGGACACAGTGGGGCACAGCAGGCGACACAGTGGGGGACACAGTGCGACACAGCAGAGACACAGCGGGACATAGCAGGGGACACAGCGGGGGATACAGCGGTGGACAAACCGGGACACTGCTGGGGACAAAGTGGGACAGAGCGGGGAAACAGCGGACACAGCGGGGGACAGAGCGGGGGACACACCGGGACACTGCTGGGGACAAAGCGGGAAACAGCGGGACACAGCATCGACACTGTGGGGACACAGCGGGACACAGCGGGGGACACAGCAGGGGACACAGCGGGACACAGCGGGGGACACAGTGGGACACAGCAGGACACAGCGGGACACAGCAGGGGACACAGCAGGACACAGCTGCGGACAAAGCGGGACACAGCAGTGACAAGGCGGGGGACACAGTGCGACACAGCAGGTAAAATGCAGGACACAGCAAGGGACACAGCGGGGGACACAGCGGGACACAGCGGGACATAGCGGGGAAACAGCGGGAGACACAGCGGGACACAGAGGGGACACAGCGGGGGACACAGTGGAACACAGCGGGGACACAGCAGGGGACACAGCGTGGGACAAAGTGGGGGACAAAGCGGGATACCACGGGACACAGCGGGATACAACAGGGGACAGAGCACAACAGCGGGACACAGCGGGACACAGCGGGGACACAGTGAGGGACACAGCGAGGACACAGCGGGAAACAGCGGGATACAGTGGGGGACACACCGGGGGACAGCGGAGACACTCCGTGGGACTGCGACGACACAGCGGGACACAGCAGAGGACAGCGGGGACACAACAGTGGAAACAGCGAGGACACAGCGGGACACAGCAGGAAACAGCGGGACACAGTGGGGGATACAGCAGGCCACAGGGGAGACACACCGGGGGAAAGCGGGAACACAGCGGGAAACAGCGGTGACACAGCAGGGACAGAGCGGGACACAGCGGGGACACAGCGGGACACAACAGGGGACACAGCGAGGGACACAGCAGGACACAGCGGGGACACAGTGGGGGACACAGCGGGACACAGGGTGAAACAGCGGGAAACAGCGGGACACAGCGGGGGACACAGCGGGGGACAGCGGTGACACATCGGGGGACAGTGGGGACACAGCGGGACACAGCGTGGGACACAGCGGGACACAATGGGAGACACAGCAAGGACACAGTGGGTAACACAACGGGGGACACGGCGGGACACAGCAAGGACACTGCGTGACCCGGCAGGGACACAACGTGGCACAGCAGTCGACACCGCGGGGGACACATTGCGACACAGCGGAGACACAGCGGGACACAGCAGGGGACACAGCGGGGGACACAGCGGTGGACACACCGGGACACTGCTGGGGACAAAGCGGGACAGAGCGGGGACACAGCGGACACAGTGGGGGACACAGCTGGGGACACAGCGGGACAAAGCGGGACACAGCGGGGGACACAGCAGGGGACACAGCGGGACACAGCGGGGGACACAGTGGGACACAGTGGGGACACAGCGGGACACAGCGTGACACATTGGGGGACACAGCGGGACACAGCTGCGGACACAGCGGTGACAAGGCGGGGGACACAGTGCGACAAAGCGGGTACAATACAGGCCACAGCAAGGGACACAGCGGGGGACACAGCGGGACACAGCGGGACACAGCAGGGACACAGCGGGAGACACAGCGAGAGACAGAGGGGACACAGCGGGGGACACAGCGGGACACAGCGGGGACACAGCAGGGGACACAGCGTGGGACACAGTCGGGGACAAAGCGGGATACCACGGGACACAGCGGGATACAACGGGGGACAGAGCAGAACAGCGGGACACAGCGGGACACAGCGGGGACACAGTGGGGGACACAGCGAGAACACAGCGGGAAACAGCGGGACACACCGGGGAAAGCGGAGACACACCGTGGGACTGCGGGGACACAGCGGGACACAGCAGAGGACAGCGGGGACACATCAGTGGAAACAGCGAGGACACAGCGGGACACAGCAGGAAACAGCGGGACACAGCGGGGGATACAGCAGGGGACAGCGCGGAAACACCGGGGGAAAGCGGGTACACAGCGGGACACAGCGGTGACACAGCAGGGACAGAGCAGGACACAGCGAAACACAGCAGGGGACATAGAGGGGAACACAGCAGGACACAGCGGGGACACAGCGGGGGACACAGTGGGACACATTGGGGACACAGCGGGGGACATAGCGAGGGACACAGCTGGGGACAAATCGGGACACCACGGGCGACAGCGGGACACAACGGGGGACACAGCGGGACACAGGGAGGGACACAGCTGGGGACAAAGTGGGACAACACAGGACACAGTTGGACAAAACGGGGAAATCAGCGGGACACAGAAGGGGACACAGAGGGGACACAACGGGACACAGCCGGACATAGCGGGGGACACAGCGGGACACAGCATCGACACAGCAGGGACACAGCGGGTCACAGCGGGGCAGAGCGGGGGACACAGCGGGAGACAGAGGGGAAACTCCGTGGGAGAGAGGGGAACACAGCAGGACACAGCGGAGCACAGCGGGGACACAGCGGGGGACACAGCGAGGACACAGCGGGACACAGTGGGAACCAGCGGGACACAGCGCGACACAACGGTGGACACAGCGGGACACAGCGGGACACAGCAGGAACCAGAGGGACACAGAGGAACACAAAGGGGGAAACAGCGGGACACAGCGGGACACACCGGGGGACACAGCGAGGACACAGCGGGATACAGCAGGACACAGCGGGGGACACAGTTGGCGACACAGAGGGGACACAGCGGGTACACAGCGGGACACAGCGGAGACACAGCGGGACACAGCGGGGACACAGTGGGTAACAGCGAGACACAGAGGGGACACAGCGGGGACACAGCGGGGACACAGTGGGACACAGCGGGGACACAGTGGGACAAAGCGAGAGACACAGCGTGGGACACAGCGGGGACACAGAAGGGGACACAGCGGGTACACAGCGGGGCTACATCGGGACACAGCGGGACACAGCGGGGACAGAGCGAGACACTGTGTGACACATCGCAGACACAGCGGGACACAGCGGGACACAGCGGGACACAGTGGAGACACAGCGCGGACACAGCGGGGGACACAGCGGGGGACACAGCGAGGTCACAGCTGGAAACAGCGGAACAAAGAGGGACACAGCTTAGACACAGCGGGGACACAGCGGGGGACACAGCAGGACACAGCGGGACACAGGTGCAACACAGCGGCGATACAGCGGGACACAGCATTACACAGTGGGGACACAGCGGGGCACAGCAGGGACACAGCGGGACACAGCGGGGAACACAGCTGGACACAGCGGGACACAGCCGGGGACACAGCGGGACATAGCGGGGGACAGAGTGGGTGACACAGCGGGACACAGAGGGACACAGCGGGGGAGAGAGCGGGACACAACGGGGGACAGAGCGGGGAACACAGCAGGACACAGTGGGGACACAGCGGGACACAGCGGGGTACACAGTGGGACACAACAGGCACAGACGGGGACACAGTGGGATACAGCGGTGGACACAGTGGGGGAGAGAGCAAGGACACATCGGGACACAGCGGAACACAGCTGGGGACAAAGCGGGGGACAGCCGCGGACACAGCGAAGACACAGCGGGACACAGCGAGGACATAGAGGGGACTCAGCTCCGGACACAGCGGGGGACAAACCTGGACACCACAGGACACAGCAGGACACAGGGGGACACAGCAGTGACAATGCAGGGACACAGCGGGACAAAGCAGGGGACACAGCGGGACCCAGCGGGACACAGTGGGGGACACAGCGGGACACAGCGGGACACAGCGGGGAAACAGTGGGACACAGCGAGAGACACAGCGGGGACACAGCGGGGAGCACAGCGGTACAAAGTGGGGGACATAGCGGGGACACAGCTGGGAAACAGCGGGACACAGCGGGGTCACAGCGGGACACAGCGGGGGACACAGCGGGGCATAGCAGGACACAGCAGGACAAAGCGTGGGACACAGTGGGACACAGTGGGACACAGCGGGACACAGCGGGACACAGCGGGGGACACAGGGGTGGACACACCGGGACACTGCGGGGGACAAAGCGGGACAGAGCGGGGACACAGCGGACACAGCAGGGGACACAGCGGGGGACACAGCGGAACAAAGCGAGACACAGCGGGACACAGCATCGACACAGTGGGGACACAGCGGGACACAGCGGTACATAGCGGGGTACACAGTGGGACACAGCGGGGACACAGCGGGACACAGCGGGACACAGCGGGGGACACAGCGGGACACAGCTGCGGACACAGCGGGACACAGCGGTGAGAAGGCGGGGGACACAGTGCATCACAGTGGGTACAATGCAGGACACAGCAGGGGACACAGCGGGGGATAGCGGCGACACAGCGGGACACAGCGGGGAACACAGCTGGACACAGTGGGACACAGCGGGGGACACAGCGGGACATAGCGGGGGACAGAGTGGGTGACACAGCGGACACAGAGGGACATAGCGGGCGAGAGAGTGGGACACAGCGGGAGACAGAGGGGGGACACAGCTCGACACAGCGGGGACACAGCGGGACACAGCAGGGTACACAGCGGGACACAACGAGCACAGACGTGGACACAGCGGGACACAGCGGAACAGAGCTGGGGACAAAGCGGGGGACAGCCGCGGACACAACGAAGACACAGCGTGACACAGCGAGGACACAGAGGGGACTCAGCGGGGGACACAGCGGGGGACAAAGCTGGACACCACGGGACACAGCGGGACAAAGCGTGGGACACAGTGGGACACAGCGGGACACAGAGGGACACAGCGGCGATACAGCGGGACATAGCGGTGTACACAGCTGGGGACACAACGGGACACAGAGTGCGACACAGCGGGACATAGCGGGACAGAACGGGACACAGAGTGGGACACAGCAGGACACAGCGGGACACAGCGGGACACAGCAGGGACACAGCGAAGACACAGCGGGACACAGCGTGGACACAGAGGGGACTCAGCGGGGGACACAGCGGGGGACAAACCTGGACACCACGGGACACAGCGGGACACAGCGGAACACAGTGAGGACACTGCGGGGACACAGCGGGACACAACGAGGGACACAGCGGGGCACAGCGGGACTCATCGGTGAACACAAGGCAACACAGAGGGGGGAAACAGCGGGAGACACAGCGGGGACACAGCGGGGGACACAGAAGGGGACACAGCGGGGACACAGCGGGGCTACATCGGGACACAGCGGGGACACAGTGGGACACAGCGGGGACACAGCGGGACACTGTGTGACACATCGGGGACACAGTGGGACACAGCGGGACACAGCGGAGACACAGCGGGCACACAGCTGGGGACACAGCGGGGGACACAGCGAGGTCACAGCTGGAAACAGCGGAACACAGCGGAGACACATAGGAGACACAGCGGGAGACAAAGCAGGACACAGAGGGACACAGGTGCAACACAGCGGCGATACAGCGGGACACAGCATTACACAGCGAGGACACAGCGGGGGACAGCAGGGACACAGCGGGACACAGCGGGGAACACAGCTGGACACAGCGGGACACAGCGGGGGACACAGCGGGACATAGCGGGGGACAGAGTGGGTGACACAGCGGGACACAGAGCAACACGTTGGGGGAGAGAGCGGGACACAGCGGGGGACAGAGCGGGGGACACAGAGGGACACAGCGGGGACACAGCGGGACACAGCGGGGTACACAGCGGGACACAATGAGCACAGACGGGGACAGAGCGGGACCCAGCGGGGGACACAGCGGGGGACAGAGCGAGGACACAGCGGGACACAGTTGGACACAGCTGGGGACAAAGCGGGGGACAGCCGCGGACACAGCGAAAACACAGCGGGACACAGCGAGGACACAGAGGGGACTCAGCGGGGGACACAACGGGGGACAAATCTGGACACCAGGCGACACAGCGGGACACAGGGGGACACAGCAGTGACAATGTGGGGACACAGCGGGACAAAGCAGGGGACACAGCGGGACCCAGCGGGACAGAGCGGGGGACACAGCGGGGTCACAGCGGGACACAGCGGTACACATCGGGGAAACAGTGGGACACAGTGAGAGACACAGCGGGGACACAGCGGGGAGCACAGCGAGACACAGCGGGGGACTTAGTGGGGACACAGCTGGGACACAGCGGTACACAGCGGGGTCACCGCGGGACACAGCGCGGGACACAGCGGGACATAGCAGGACACAGCGGGACAAAGCGTGGGACACAGTGGGACACAGGGACACAGCGGGACACAGCGGCGATACAGCGGGACATAGCGGTGTACACAGCTGGGAACACAACCGGACACAGAGTGGGACACAGCGGGACACAGCGGGACAAAACGGGACACAGAGTGGGACACAGCGGGACACAGCGGGACACAGTGGGTACACAGCGAGGGACACAGCGAGGATACAGCTGGAAACAGCGGAACACAGCGGGACACAGCGGAGACACAGCGGGGACACAACGGGGGACACAGTGGGGACACAGTGAGGACACAGCGGGACATAGCGGGACACAGCGGGGTACACAGCGCTACACAGCGTCGAACAAAGCGAGGACACAGCGAGACACAGCGGAAAACAGCAAGGACACAGTGGGACACCGAGAGGACACAGCGGGGTACACAGCGTGACACAGCAGGGGAAACAGCGAGGACACAGTGGGACACAGATGGGATACAGCGGCGACACAGCGAGACACAGCATTACACAGCGGGGACACAGCGGGAGACAGCGGGGACACAGCGGGACACAGCGGGGAACACAGCGGGACACAGTGGGACACAGCGGGGGACACAGTGGGACATAGCGGGGGACAGAGTGGGTGACACAGCGGAACACAGAGGGACACAGCGGGGGAGAGAGGGGGACAGAGCGGGGGACAGAGCGGGGGACACAGCGGGACACAGCGGGGACACAGCGGGACACAGCGGGGTACACAAGGGGAAACAACGAGCACAGACGGGGACACAGCGGGACATAGCGGGGGACACAGCGGGGGACAGCGAGGACACAGCGGGACACAGCGGGACACAGCTGGGGACAAAGCGGGGGACAGCCGCGGACACAGCGAAGACATAGCGGGACACAGCGGGGACACAGTGGGGGACAGCGGGAACACAACGGGACACAGCGGGACACATCGGGGACACAGCAGGGGATTCAGTGGGGAACACAGCGGGACACAGAGGGGACACAGTTGGACAGAGCGGGATACACAGCTGTACACATCGGGGAAACAGCGGGTACAATCCAGGGGACAGCGGGAACACAGCAGGACACAGCGAGAGACAGCAGGGATACAGCGGGTCACAGCAGTACACAGCGGGACACAGCGGGGGACAGCGGGGACACAGCGGGACACAGCGGGGGACACAGCGGGGACACAGCGGGACAGAGCGGGGGACAGAGCGGGACACAGCATAGGACACAGTGGGACACAGCAGGACACAGCGGGGACACAGGGGGACACAGTGGGGACACTCAGGGGGACAGCGGGGACACAGCGGGACACAGCTAGGGACAGCGAGTACACAGCAGGACACAGCTTGACACAGGCGGATACAGCAGGGATACAGTGAGGGACAGCGAGGACACCGCGGGACCCAGCGGAGACACAAAGTTGAACACAGGGGACACAGCGGGGCGAAACTGGACACAGCGGTGACAGAGCGGGGACACAGCGGGTGACACAGCGGGACACAGCGGGGGACACATCTGGACACAGAGGCGGACACAGCGAGGAACACAGCGGGCGACACAGCGTGGGACACAGCGGGACAAAGCGGTACACAGCGGGACACAGCAGGACAAAGCGGGGACACAGCGGGGGACACAGCAGGACACAGCGGGGAAAGAGCGGGACACAGCGGGACACAGCGAGACACACCGGGTCACAGCAGCGGAAACAGCGAGGACAGAGCGGGACACAGCATGAAACAGTGGGACAGAGCGGGGGACACATTGGGACACAGCGAGACACAGCAGGACACAGCTGGAGACACTGCAGGACACTGCGGGGGACAAAGCAAGACACAGCGGGGGACACAGCGAGGACACAGCGGGTCCCAGCGGGACACATGGGGGACACAGCGGGGACACAGCGGGGGACACAGCGGGACACAGCGGGGACACAGCAGGTACACAGCGGGGACACAGCTGGACACAGGCGGATTCACAACGGGCCACAGCGTGGACACAGCGAGGACACAGCGGGACACAGCGGGGGACAGCGGGGGACAGAGTGAGGACACAGCGGGACACAGCGGGTTCAGAGCGACGACACAACAGGACACAGCAGGGACAGAGAGGGGGACAGAACAAGAGATAGCGGGACACAGCAGGGACACAGCAGGACACAGCGGGGGACACAGCCTGGGACACAGCGGGACACAACGGGGGATACAGCGGGACAAAGCGGGACACAGCGGGGACACAGCAGGGGACACAGTGGGAACACAGCGAGACACAACGGGGGACACAGCGAGGACACAGCGGGACACAGCGGGGACACAACGGGGACTCAGCGGGGGACACAGTGGGGGACAAACCGGGACACCAAGGGAAACAGCGGGACACACCGGGACACAGCAGGGACACAGGGGGGACAAAGTGGGGGACACAGCGGGACACAGCAGGGGACACAGCGAGGACACAGCGGGAAACAGCGGGACACATCTGGGACACAGAGGGGACACAGACCGGTGCACAGCGGGACACAGCGGGGGACACAGCAGAACACGTCGGGGACACAGCGCGGACTCAGCGGGGGACACAATGGGGGACAAACCGGGACACCACGGGAAACAGCGGGACACACCGGGACACAGCGGGGACACAGCGGGGACACAGCGAGTCACAGCAGGGAAAAAGGGGGGGCACAGCGGGGGAATCAGTGGGGAACACAGCGTGACACAGCGAGGACACAGTTGGACACAGCAAGATACACAGCAGGACAGATCGGGGACACAGCGGGGACACAGCGGGACAAAGCAAGACACAGAGGGACACAGGGGGACACAGCGGGGACACAGCATTGGACACATCGTTACACAGCGAGACACAGCGGGACACAGCTGGGGACACAGCGGGACACAGCGGAGTACACAGCGGGACACAGCGGGACACAGAAGGACACAGTGGGGACACAGCAGGGACACAGCAGGATACAGCTGGGACACAACAGGCACAGCGGGGACACAGCGGGGCACAAAGCGGCGGACACAGCGGGGGACACAGCGGGACACAGCGGGAGACACAGCGGGACACAACGGGGGACACAGCGGGCCACAGCGGGCCACAGCGTGACACAGCGGGGACACAGCGGGGGACAAAGCGGAGACACAGTGGGACACAGCCGGGACACAGCCGGCACACAGCGGGACACAGCAGGACACAGCGGGAAGAGCAGGACACAGTGGGCACACAGCGTGGACACAGCAGGTGACACAGTGGGACACAGCTGGACACAGCGGGGCACAGCTTGGGACACAGCGGGACACAGCGGGACACAGCGGGGACACAGCGGGGACACAGCGGGCAACACAGCGGGACACATAAGGGACACAGCGGGACACAACGGGGACACAGCGAGACACAGGGGGACACAGCGGGGACTCAGCGGGGGACACAGTGGGGGACAAACCGGGACACCAAGGGAAACAGCGGGACACACAGGGACACAGCGGGGACACAGCGGGGACAAAGTAGGGGACACAGCGGGACACAGCGGGGGACACAGTGAGGACACAGCGGGACACAGCGGGACACATCTGGGACACAGCGGGGACACAGACCGGTACACAGCGGGACACAGCGGGGGACACAGCGGTACACGTCGGGGACACAGCAGGGACTCAGCGGGGGACACAATGGGGGACAAACCGGGACACCACGGGAAACAGCGGGACACAGCAGGGACACAGCAGGGACACAGCGAGACACAGCGGGGACAAGGCGGGGGACACAGCGGGGGAATCAGTGGGGAACACAGCGGGACACAGCGGGGGACATAGAAGGGGACACAGCGGGTACACAGTGGGGCTACATCAAGACACAGCGGGGACACAGTGGGACACAGCGGGGACACAGCGGGACACGGTGTGACACATCGGGGACACAGCGGGACACAGGGGAGACACAGCGGGGACACAACGGGGGACACAGCGGGGGACACAGCGGGGGACACAGCGAGGACACAGCGGGACACAGATGGAGACAGCGGGGGACAGAGCGCTACACAGTGGCGAACACAGCAGAACACAGCGAGGACACAGTGCGACACCGAGGGGACTCAGCAGGGGACACAGTGGGACACAGGGAGGGACACAGCGGGGACACAGCGGGGGACACAGCGGGACACAGCAGGGACACAACAGAGACACAGCCGGGGACACAGCGGGGGACACAGCAGGACACAGCGGGACACAGGTGAGACACAGTGGCGACACATCGGGACACAGCATTACACAGGGGGGACACAGCGAGGGATAGCGGCGACACAGCGGGACACAGCGGGGAACACATCTGGACACAGTGGGACACAGCGCGGGACACAGGGGGACATAGCGGGGGAAAGAGTGGGTGACACAACGGACACTGAGGGACACAGCGGGGGAGAGAGCGGGACACAGCGGGAGGCAGAGGGGGGGACACAGCGCGACACAGCGGAAACACAGCGGGACACAGCGGGGTACACAGCGGGACACAATGAGCACAGACGGGGACACAGCAGGACACAGCAGAACACAGCTGGGGACAAAGCGGGGGACAGCCGCGGACACAGCAAAGACACAGCGGGACACAGCGAGGACACAGAAGGGACTCAGCGGGGGACACAGCGGGGGACAAAGCTGGACACCACGGGACACAGCGGGACACAGGGGGACACAGCAGTGACAATGCGGGGACACAGCCGGACAAAGCAGGGGACACAGCGGGACCCAGCGGGACCCAGCGGGGGACACAGCGGGGTCACAGCGGGACACAGCGGGACACAGCGGGGAAACAGTGGGACACAGCGAGAGACACAGCGGGGACATAGCGGGGAGCACAGCGAGACACAGCGGGGGACATAGCGGGACATAGCAGGACACAGCGGGACAAAGCATGGGACACAGTGGGACACAGCGGGACACAGCGGGACACAGTGGCGATACAGCGGGACATAGCGGTGTACACAGCTGGGGACACAACGGGACACAGAGTAGGACACAGCGGGACACAGCGGGACACAACGGGACACACATTGGGACACAGCGGGACACAGCGGGACACCGCGGGACACAGCGGGGACACAGCCGGGACACAGCGGGACACAGCGGGACACAGCAGGGACACAGTGGGACACAGCGGGAGACACAGCGGGGGACAGAGTGGGACACATCGGGGGACACAGTGAGGACCCAGCGGGACACAGCGGGGACACAGCGGGGACTCAGCGGGGGACATAGCGGGGGACAAAGCCGGACACCACCGGACACAGCGGAACACAGCGGAACACAGTGGGGACACTGCGGGGACACAGCGGGACACAGTGGGACACAGCGGGGACACAGTGGGACAAAGCGAGAGACACAGCGTGGGACACAGCGGGGACACAGCGGGGGACACAGAAGGGGACACAGCGGGGACACAGCGGGGCTACATCGGGACACAGCGGGGACACAGTGGGACTCAGCGGGGACACAGCGGGACACTGTGTGACACATCGGGGACACAGTGGGACACAGCGGGACACAGTGGAGACACAGCGGGCACACAGCTGGGGACACAGCGGGGGACACAGCGAGGTCACAGCTGGAAACAGCAGAACACAGCGGGACACAGCAGAGACACATCGGGGACACAGCGGGGGACACAGCAGGACACAGCGGGACACAGGTGCAACACAGCGGCGATACAGCGGGACACAGCATTACACAGCGGGGACACAGCGGGGGACAGCAGGGACACAGCGGGACACAGCGGGACACAGCGGGGGACACAGCGGGACACAGCAGGGACACAGCGGAGACACAGCCGGGAACACAGCCGGGGAAACAGCAGGACACAGCGGGACACAGGTGGGACACAGCGGGACACAGCATTACACAGCGGGGACACAGCGGGGGATATCGGCGACACAGAGGGACACAGCGGGGAACACAGCTGGACACAGTGGGACACAGCGGGGGACACAGCGGGACATAGCGGGGGACACAGTGGGTGACACAGCGGACACAGAGGGACACAGCAGGGGAGAGAGCGGGACACAGCGGGGGACAGAGCGGGGGACACAGCGCGACACAGCGGGGACACAGCGGGACACAGCGTGTTATACAGCGGGACACAACGAGCACAGACGGGGACACAGCGGGACACAGCTTGGGACACAGAGGTGGAAAGAGCGAGGGCACAGCGGGACACAGCGGGACTCATCGGTGAATACAACGGAACACAGAGGGGGGACACAGCAGGGACACAGCGATCACACAGCGGGATACAGCGGGACACAGCGGGGGACACAGTTGAGGACACAGCGGGACACAGCGGGACCCAGAGGGGACAAAGTGGGAGATACCGGGGCGGACAGAGCGGGACACAGCGCGGGACACAGGGAGGACCCAGCGGGACACAGCGGGGACACAGTGGGGACTCAGCGGGGGACATAGCGGGGGACAAAGCATGACACCACCGGACACAGCGGAACACAGCGGAACACAGAGGGACTCATCGGTGAACACAACGGAACACAGAGGGGGACACAGCAGGGGACACAGCGGGACACAGCCGGGACTAAGCTGCACACAGAGGGGTATACAGCGTGACAGAGCGGGGACACAGCGGGGACACAGCAGGACACTGTGTGACAGATCGGGGACACAGCAGGACAGAGCGGGACACAGCGGAGACACAGCGGGGACACAGCGGGGGACACAGCGAGGACACAGCTGGAAACAGCGGAACACAGCGGCACACAGCGGAGACACAGCGGGGACACAACGGGGGAAACAGCGGGGGACAGAGCGAGGACACAGCGGGACACAGCGGGAGACAGTGGAGCACTGCGGGACACAGCGGGGACACAACGAGGGGCACAGCGGGGGACACAGCGAGGACACAGTGGGACACAGCGGGAGACAGCGGGGGACACAGCCCTACACAGCGGCGAACACAGCGAGGACAAAGTGGGACACAGCAGAACACAGCGAGGACACAGTGGGACACCGAGGGGACACAGCGGGGGACACAACGAGGACAAAGCGGGACACAGAAGGAGACAGCAGCGGACACAGCGGGACACAGCGGGACATAGCGGGGACACACCGGGACACAGCGGGACACAGCGGGTACACAGTTGGACACAGTAGGACACAGCGGGGACACAGCGGAGACACAGTCGAGGACACAGCGGGGGACACAGCAGGACACAGTGGGTCACAGGTGGGACACAGCGGCGAAACAGCGGAACACAGCATTACACAGCGGAGACACAGCGGGGGATAGCGGCAACACAGCGGGACACAGCGGGGAACACAGCTGGACACAGTGGGACACAGCGGGGGACAAAGAAGGACATAGGGGGGGACAGAGTGGGTGACACAGCGGACACAGAGGGACATAGCGGGGGAGAGAGCGGGACAGAGCGGGGGACAGAGCGGGGGACACAGCGCGACACAGTGGGGACACAGCGGGACACAGCGGGGTACACAGCGGGACACAAGGAGCACAGACGTGGACACAGCGGGACACAGCGTGGGACACAGCGGTGGACAGAACGAGGACACAGCGGGACACAGCGGGGGACACAGCGGGACATAGCAGGACACAGCCGGACAAAGCGTGGGACACAGTGGGACACAGCGGGACACAGAGGGACACATCGGCGATACAGCGGGACACAGCATTACACAGTGGGGACACAGCAGGGGACAGCAGGGACACAGCGGGACACAGTGGGGAACACAGCTGGACAAAGCAGGACACAGCGGGGGACACACTGGGACACAGCGGGGGACACAGCGAGGAAAAAGCTGGAAACAGCGGAACACAGCGGGACTCAGCGAAGACATAGCGGGGACACACCGGGGGACACAGCAGGACACAGCGGGACACAGGTGCAACACAGCGGCGATACAGCGGGACACAGCATTACACAGTGGGGACACAGCGGGGCACAGCAGGGACACAGCGGGACACAGCGGGGAACACAGCTGGACACAGCGGGACACAGCAGGGGACACAGCGGGAAATAGCGGGGGACAGAGTGGGTGACACAGCGGGACACAGAGGGACACAGAGGGGGACACAGCGGGACACAGTGGGGAAACAGTGGGACACAGCGAGAGACACAGCGGGGACACAGCGGGGAGCACAGCGGGACACAGCGGGGCACATAGCGGGGACACAGCTGGGACACAGCGGTACACAGCGGGGTCACAGCGGGACACAGCGGGGGACACAGCAGGACATAGCAGGACACAGCGGGACAAAGCGTGGGACCCAGGGAGACACAGCGGGACACAGCGGGGATACAGCGGGACATAGCGGTGTACACAGCTGGGGACACAACGGGACACAGAGTGGGACACAGCAGGACACAGCGGGACACAGCGGGACACAGCAGAACACAGCTAGGACACAGTGGGACACCGAGGGGACACAGCGGGGTACACAGCGGGATACAGCGGGGGAAACAGCGAGGACACAGCGGGACACAGCGGGACACAGGGGGTACACAGCGGGACACAGCGGGACACAGCGGGGTCACAGCGGGACACAGCGGGGACACAGCGGGACACAGCGGGGACACAGCAGGGACACAGCGGGACACAGCGGGACACAGCGGGGACACAGTGGGACACAGCTAGAGACACAGCGGGGACAAAGGGTGGGACACAGCGGGACACTGCGGGGACACAGCGGGACACAGCGGTGTACACAGCTGCTGACACAACGGGACACAGAGTGGGACACAGCGGGACACAGCGGGACCCAGTGGGGACAAAGTGGGAGACACAGCGGGGGACAGAGCGGGACACAGCGCGGGACACATTGAGGACCCAGTGGGACACAGCGGGGACTCAGCGGGGGACATAGCGGGGGACAAAGCATGACAACACCGGACACAGCGGAACACAGCGGAACACAGTGGGTACACTGCGGGTACACAGCGGGACACAGCGGGTGACACAGCGTGACTCATCGGTGAACACAACGCAACACAGAGGGGGACACAGCGGGGGACACAGCGGGACACAGCGGGGACTCAGCTGCACACAGCGGGTTATACAGCGTGATAGAGCGGGGAAACAGCGGGGACACAGCGGGACACTGTGTGACAGATCGGGGACACAGGAGGACAGAGCGGGACACAGCGGAGAGACAGCATGGACACAGCGGGGGACACAGCGGGGGACACAGCGAAGACACAGCTGGAAACAGCGGAACACAGCGGGACACAGCGGAGACACAGCGGGGACACAACCGGGACACAGCGGGGGACACAGCGAGGACACAGCGGGACAAAGCGCGAGACAGCGGAACACAGCGGGACTCAGCGGGGACACAGCGGGGACACAGCGGGGACACAACGGGACACAGTGGTACACAGCCGTGACACAGCGGGGCACAGCGAGAGACACAGCGTGGGACACAGCGGGGTCACAGCGGGGGACACAGAAGGGGACACAGCGGGTACACAGCGGGGCTACATCGGGACACAGCGGGGACACAGTGGGACACAGCAGGGACACAGCGGGACACAGCGGGACACAGCGGGACACAGCGGGACACAGCGGGGACACAGTTGGACACAGCGAGAGACACAGTGGGGACAAAGCGGGACACAGAGGGGGACATAGCAGGGACACAGCTGGGACACAGCGGGACACAGCGGGGTCACAGCGGGACACAGCGGGGGACACAGCGGGATATAGCACG
Source organism: Dipodomys merriami (assembly GCF_024711535.1). Taxonomy (NCBI): domain Eukaryota; kingdom Metazoa; phylum Chordata; class Mammalia; order Rodentia; family Heteromyidae; genus Dipodomys; species Dipodomys merriami. The sequence goes on from NW_027206380.1 coordinate 193,089, forward strand.
ACACAGGGGGACAAAGCGTGAGACACAGTAGGACACTGCGGGGACACAGCACGACACAGCGGTGTACACAGCTGGGGACACAACGGGACACAGAGTGGGACACAGCGTGACACAGCGGGACACAGTGGGCACAAAGTGGGAGATACAGCGGGGGACAGAGCGGGACACAGCGCGGGACACAGGGAGGACCCAGCGGGACACGGCGGGGACACAGCGGGGACTCAGCGGGGAACATAGCGGGGGACAAAGCATGACACCACCGGACACAGCGGAACACAGCGGAACACAGTGGGTACACTGCGGGGACACAGCGGGACACAGTGGGGGACACAGCGAGACACAGCGGGACTCATCAGTGAACACAACGGAACACAGAGGGGGACACAGCGGAGGACACAGCGGGACACAGCGGGGACTCAGCTGGACACAGCGGGGTATACAGCGTGACAGAGCGGGGACACAGCGGGGGACACAGCGGGACACTGTGTGACACATCGGGGACACAGCAGGACAGAGCGGGACACAGCGGAGACACAGCGGGGACACAGCGGGACACAGCGGAGACACAGCGGGGACAGAGTGGGTAACTGCGAGACACAGCGGGTACACAGCGGGGACACAGAGGGACACAGTGGGACACAGACGTGACACAGCCGGACACAGCGAGAGACACAGCGAGGGACACAGCGGGGTCACAGCGGGGGACACAGAAGGAGACACAGCGTGTACACAGCGGGGCTACATCGGGACACAGCGGGGACACAGTGGGACACAGCGGGGACACAGCGGGACACAGTGGGGACACAGCGGGGGACACAGCGAGGACACAGCGGGACAAAGCAGAGGTCAGCGGGGACACATCGGTGTAAACAGCGAGGACACAGCGGGACACAGCAGGAAACAGTGGGACACAGGGGGATACACAGCGGGGGACAGCGGGGACACACCGGGGGAAAGCGGGAACACAGCGGTGATAAAGCGGGGACAGAGAGGGACACAGCAGGGACACAGCGGAACACAGCGGGGGACACAGCGGGGGACACAGCCAGGGACAGAGTGGGACACAGCGGGGGACACAGCGAGGGACATAGCTGGGGACAAAGCGGGACACAACGGGACACAATGGGGGACACAGCGGGACACAGTGAGTGATACAGCTGGGGACAAAGCGGGACACCACGGGACACAGAGGGACACAACGGCGAAATCAGCGGGACACAGCAGGGGACACAGAGGGGACACAGCGGGACACAGGCGGACACAGCGGGGGACACAGGGGGACACAGCGTCGACACAGCGGGGACACAGCGGGTCACAGCGGGGACAGAGCAGGGGACACAGCAGGACACAGCAGGGAAACTCTGTGGGACAGCGGGAACAAAGCGGGACACAGCGGAGGACAGCGGGGACACAGCGGGGGACACAGCGAGGACACAGCGGGACACAGCCGGAACCAGCGGGACACAGGGCGACACAATGGTGGACACAGCGGGACACAGCGGGACAAAGCGGGAAACAGCGGGACACAGAGGGACACAAATGGGGACACAGCGGGACACAGCGGGACACACCGGGGTACAGCGTGGGAAACAGCAGGGGAAACAGCGGGACACAGTGGGGACAAAGCGGGACAAAGTGGGGGACACAGCGGGATGCAGTGGGGGACAAAGCGGGCGACAGAGCGGGGACCCAGAGGGACACAGTGGGGGACAAAGCGGGACACCATGGGACACAGTGGGGGACACAGCATGGGTCAAAGCGGGACACATCGGGGGACACAGCAGGACACAGGAGGGTACACAGCGGGGACAGAGCGGGACACAGTGTGACACAGCGGGATACAGCGGGACACAGCGGGAACCAGTGGGACACAGCGTGACACAGGGCGGGACACAGCGGGACACAGTGGGACACAGTGGGGACACAGCGGGGGACACAGCGAGGACACAGCGGGACACATCGGGGACACAGCGGGACAAGCGTGGACACAGCAGGGAAACAGCAGGACACAGCGGGGGACACAGCGGGTCACAGCGGGATACAGCAGGACACAGCAGGGACACAGAGGGAGACACAGCGGGACACAGAGGGGACACAGCAGGGGACACAGTGGGGGACAAAGCGGGATACCACGGGACACAGCGGGATACAACGGGGGACACAGCGGGACACAGTGGGGACACAGCGGGGGACACAGCGAGGACACAGCGGGAAACAGCGGGACACAGGGGGACACATCGGGGGACAGCGGAGACACTCCGTGGGACAGCGGGGACACAGCGGGACAAAGCAGAGGACAGCGGGGACACATCGGTGTAAACAGCGAGGACACAGTGGGACACAGCAGGAAACAGTGGGACACAGGGGGATACACAGCGGGGGACAGCGGGGACACACCGGGGGAACGCGGGAACACAGCGGGACACAGCGGTGACAAAGCGGGGACAGAACGGGATACAGCGGGGACAGAGCGGAACACAGCAGGGGACACAGCGGGGGACACAGCAGGACACCGCGGGGACACAGCCGGGGACAGAGTGGGACACAGCGGGGACACAGCGGGGGACACAGCGAGGGACACAGCTGGGGACAAAGCGGGACACCACGGGACACAATGGGGGACACAGCGGGACACAGTGAGGGATACAGCTGGGGACAAAGCGGGAGACAACGGCGAAATCAGCGGGACACAGCGGGGGACACAGAGGGGACACAGCCGGACACAGGAGGACACAGCGGGGGACAGAGGGGGACACAGCGTCGACACAGCGGGGACACAGCGGGTCACAGTGGGGACAGAGCAGGGGACAGAGCGGGACACAGCGGGGAAACTCTGTGGGACAGCGGGAACAAAGCGGGACACAGCGGAGGACAGCGGGGACACAGCGGGGGACACAGCGAGGACACAGCGGGACACAGCAGGAACCAGCGGGACACAGAGAGACACAAACGGGGCCACAGTGGGACACAGCAGGACACACCGGGTACAGCGGGGGACACAGCGGGGGACAAAGTGGGGACAAAGAGGGAAAAAGTGGGGGACACAGCGGGACGCAGTGGGGGACAGAGCTTGCGACAGAGCGGAGGACAGAGTGGGACACAGAGGTGGACACAGCGGGGGACACAGTGGGACACAGCGGGGACAGAGCAGGACCCAGCGGGGGACACAGCGGGAACCAGAGGGGGACACAGCGGGGGACACAGCGGCGACACAGCTGGACACAGCGGGGGACACAGCAGGGAACACAGCCGGGACATAGCGCGGACACAATGGGATACAGCAGGATACAGCGGGACACAGCGGGGGACAGCGGTACACAACGGGACACAGCGGGATACAGCGGGGAACACAGCTGGGGCCAGCTGGGAAACACCGGAGGAAAGCGGGGACACAGCGGGACACAGGGGGTACACAGCAGGGACACAGCAGAACACAGCGGGACACACGGGAAACACCGGGACACAGCGTGGGACACAGTGGGGGACAGCGGGGACACAGCGAGGGACAGACGGGACACACCGGGACACAGCTAGGGACAGCGGGAACACAGCGGGGACACAGCAGGGACACATCGGGACACAGCGGGGACACAGCGGGGACACTGCGGGACACAGTGGGGACACAGGGGGACACAGCGGGGACACAGCGGGGTCACAGCGGGACACAGCGGGGGACACAGCGGGACACAGTGGTACACAGCCGTGACACAGCGGGGTACAGCGAGAGACACAGCGTGGGACACAGCGGGGTCACAGCGGGGGACACAGAAGGGGACACAGCGGGTACACAGCGGGGCTACATCGGGACACAGCGGGGACACAGTGGGACACAGCAGGGACACTGCGGGACACAGCGGGACACAGCGGGGACACAGCGGGGACTCAGCGGCGGATAGAGGGGACACTGCGGGACACATAGTGGGGACACTGCGGGGACACAGCGGGGGAAACAGCAAGGACACAAAGGGACACAGCGGGACACATTGGGGCCACAGCTGGGACACAGCGGGACACAGCGGGACATAGCAGGGACACAGTGGGGATACAGCGGGACACAGCGGGTGACACAGCGGGGACAAAGCAGAACACAGCGAGTACAAAGCGGGACACAGCGGGACCCCAGCGGGGGACAAAGTGGGGGACACAGCAGGACACAGCGGGGGACACAGCGAGTACAGAGCAGGACACAGCGGGACAGAGCGGTACACAATGGTGACAAAGTGGGGACACAGTACAACACAGCGGGACACAGCGGGACACAGCGGGGACACAGAGGGGAACAGTGAGGACACAGCTGGCTACAGAGCAGGACACAGCGGGGGACACAGCGGGACACACTGGGGACACAGCGGGACACAGCAGGGGACAGAGTGGGACACAGCGGGGGACATAGCGAGGACACAGCGAGACACAGCGGGATACAGCGAGGACACAGCGGGGGACACAGCGGGAGACAGATCGGGACACAGCGGGGGACACACTAGGACACAGCAGGACACAGCGGGGACACAGCGAGACACAGGGCAGACACAGCGTGGGACAGAAGGGACACAGAGGGACATAGTGGGAACACAGCAGGAACACAGCGGGGGAAACAGCGGGGGACACAGCTGGACGCAGCGGGGTCCCAGATGGACACAGCAGTGGACAGAGCGGGGACACAGCAGGACACAACAGGGGACAGAGCAAGGACTTTGCGGGACAAAGTGGGGACACAGTGGGGACTCAGCGGGGGACAGCGGGGACACAGCTGCACACAAAGCAGGGACAATGCGGGGACACAGCCGGGGAAACAGCAAGGACACAGTGGGACACAACGGGGACACAACGGGGGACACAGCGGGACACAGCGGGGACACAGTGGGGGACAGACAGGACACACCGGGACACAGCGAGGGACAGCGGGAACACAGCAGGGACACAGCGGGGACACTTCGGGACACGGCGGGACAAAACGAGGGACACAGCGGGAGACAGCAGGGACACAGCGAGACACAACGTGACACAGCGGGGTCACAACAGGACACAGCGTGGGACACAGCGGGACCCAGCGGGGACACAGCGTGGACACAACGGGGGACACAGCGGGACACAGCGTGGGACACAGGGGTACACAGCGGGGACACAGTGTGGACACAACGGGGGACACAGCGGGACACAGCGTGGGACACAGCGGGACAGAGTGGGACACAGCGTGACAAAGCGGGACACAACCGGGACAAAGCAGGAGACACAGCGGGACACAGCGGGGCCACAGCCGGACACAGCGGGACACAGCGGGACACAGCAGGACACAGTGGGAGACACAGCGGGGAGTTAGCGGGGGACACAGCGGGAGACAATGCGGGACTCCACGAGTCACAATGGGACACAGCGGGAAACAGCACGGACACAGCAACACACAGCGGGACACAGCGGGGGACACAGCGGGACACAGCGGGACACAATGGGACACAGCGGGACACAGCGGGGGACACAGCGGGACACAGTGGGGACACAGGGGGACACAGTGGGACACAGCGGGACACAGCGGGACACAATGTTGACAAAGTGGGGACACAGTAAAACACAGCGGAACACAGCGGGACACAGCGGGGATACAGCGGGACACAGCGGGGGACACAGCGAGACACAGCTGGGGACACAGCGGAGGACACAGCGGGACACAGCGGGACACAATGGTGACAAAGTGGGGACACAGTAAAACACAGCGGGACACAGCGGGACACAGCGGGGACACAGAGGGGAACAGTGAGGACACAGCGGTCTACAGAGCAGGACACAGCGGGGGACACAGCGGGACAAAGCGGGGACACAGCAGGACACAGCAGGGGACAGAGCGGGACACATCGGGGGACATAGCGAGGACACAGCGTGACACAGCGGGATACAGCGAGGACACAGCGGGGGACACAGCGGGAGACAGTTCAGGACACAGCGGGGGACACAGCAGGACACAGCAGGACACAGCGGGACACAGCGGGGGACACAGCGGGACACAGCGGGGACACAGCGGGGGACACAGCGAGGACACAGAGGGACACAGCGGGGGACACAGCGGTACACAGGGGGACACAATGGATACAGCGGAATACAGCGGGACACAGCGGGGGACAGCGGGACACAACGGGACACAGTGGGATACAGCGGGGCACACAGCTGGGACACACCGGAGGAAAGCGGGGACACAGCGGGACACAGTGGGTACACAGCAGGGACACAGCAGAACACAGCGGGACACACGGGAAACACCGGGACACAGCGTGGGACACAGTGGGGGACAGCGGGGACACAGCTGGGGACAGATGGGACACACCGGAACACAGCGAGGGACAGCGGGAACACAGCGGGGACACAGCGGGGACACTGTGGGACACAGTGGGGACACAGCGGGGACACAGCGGAACACAGCGGGGGACACAGCGGGACACAGCGGGGACACAGGGGGACACAGCGGGGGACACAGTGGGGACACAGCGGGAGACACAGCGGGAGACACAGCGGTGGACAGAGAGGCGGACACAGCCCCACACAGCAGCACACAGCAGGATACAGCGGGACACAGCGGGGACACAGCGGGTGACATAGCAGGGAGCAGCGGGGACACAGCTGGGCACAGCGGTGGACAGAACGGGGACACAGCGGGAAAAGCGGGCGACACAGCAAGGACACAGCGGGACACATCGGGGAAACAGCGGGGACTCAGCGGGGGACAGCGGGGACACTGCGAGACACACAGCGGGGACACTGCGGGGACACAGAGGGGAAACAGCAAGGACACAAAGGGACACAGCGGGGACACATTGGGGCCACAGCTGGGACACAGCAGGACACAGCGGGACACAGCGGGGACACAGCGGGGACACAGTGGGGACACAGCGGGACACAGCATGTGACACAGCGGGGACAAAGCAGAACACAGCGAGTACAAAGCAGGACACAGCGTGACACAGCGGGGACACAGCCGGGGACAAATTGGGAGACACAGCAGGACACCGCGGGGGACACAGCGAGTACAGAGCAGGACACAGCAGGACACAGCGGGGACAGAGCAGGACTCAGCGGGGTACACAGCATGGGACACAACGGGACACAGCAGGGACACAGCGGGGGAAAGAGGGGACACAACGGGGGACAACGGGGACACAGCGGGAGACAGCCGGGACACAGCGGGACACAGCAGGACACAGCGGTTGACCCAGCGGGGGACACAGTGGGACACAGGGTAGGACACAGCGAGGAAACAGCGAGGACACAACGGGGACACAGCGGGACACAGCGGGGACATAGCAGGGACAAAGCGAGACACATCGGTGACACAGCGGGACACAGCGGGACACAGTGGTGACACAGCAGGACACAGAGGGACACAGCGTGATCAAAGCGAGGACACAGCGGGACACAGAGGGACACAGCGGGAGACACAGCGGGGGACACAGCAGGACACTGCGGGACAAAGCGGGACACAACGGGGACACAGAGGGGGACACAGCGAGGACACAGCCTGACACTGCGGGACACAGCAGGACACAGCGGGGACACAGCGGGACACAGAGGCGGACACAGAGGGACACAGCGGTACACAGCTGGGACACAGGGGGACACAGCGGGGAACACAGCGGGACACAGGGGGGGCACAGCGGAGGACACAGCGGGACACAGCGGTATACAGCGGGACACATCAGGGACACGGCGTGGACACAGCGCGACCCAGCGGGGACACAATTGGGACACATAGGGACACAGAGTGGACACAGCGGGGACAAAGCGGGACACAGCGGGGGACACAGCGGGGGACAGAACAGGACACAGCGAGGACACAGCTGGACACAGCGGGTGACACAGCGGGGGACAGCGGGGACACACTGACCGCAGCGGGGACAGAGCAGGGGACAAAGGGGACACAGCGGGACACAGCGGGTAACACAACTGGGAACACAGCAGAACACAGCGGGGACACAGCGGGACACAGCGGGGATACAGCGGGGACAGGAGACACAGCGGGGGACACAGCGGGACACAGCGGGACACAGCGAGGACACAGCTGGACACAGCGGGGTCAAAGCGGTGGACAGCGAGAACTCAGCGGGACACAGTGGGGGACAGAGCGGGACACAGTTGGGGACACAGCGGGGGACACAGCGGAACACAGCGGAGACACTGCATGAACAAGTAGGGGACACAGTGGGACCCATAGGGGGACACAGGGGGGGACACAATTGCGACAGAGCTGGACACAGCGGGGGATACAGCTGGGACACATCGGGACACAGCAGGGGACACAGCGGGACACAGCGGGGGACACAGCAGAAAACAGCGGGGACACAGCGGGACACAGTGGGGACACAGTGGGGCACACAGCAGAGGACAGAGCAGGACTCAGCGGGGACACAGCGCGGACACAGAGGGGAACACAGCCGGACAAAGCGACACACAGCGGGGGACACAGCATGGGACACAACGGGAGACAGCGGGACAGAGTGGGGGACACAGCGGGGGACACAGCGGGTGACACAGCAGGGGACACAGCGGGACACAGCGGGGACACAGCAGGGGACACAGCAGGGGACACAGCGGGACACAGCGCGACACAGCGGGACAGAGCAGGGCACAGCAGGACACACCGTGACACAGGGGGGACACAGGAGGGGACACAGCGAGGACACAGCAGGACACAGCGGGGGACACAGCGGGACACAGCGGGGACACAGTGGGCACAGCGGGGGACACAGAGGGGACACAGCGGGACACAGCGGGACACAAAGGGCCACAGCGTGCCACAGCGCGGGACACAGAGGGTCAATGAGGGGACACAGCGAGGACACAGCGGGACACAACGGGACCCAGCGGGGACACAACATGGACACAACGGGGACACAGCGAGGACACAGTGGGACACAGCGGGACACAGCGGGGTACACAGCCGGGGACACAGCGGGACACAGCGGGACACAACAGGGGACACAGCGGGACACAGCGGGGGCATAGCGGGTACACAGAGGGAACACAGTGGGGACACAGCGGGACACAGCAGGACACAGCGGGGACAGAGCGTGGGATACAGCGGGACACAATGGGACACAGCGGGGACATAGCGTGACATTGGGGGGACACAGCGAGGACACAGCGGGACACAGCGGGGACACAACGGGGACACAGCGGATACACAGCGAGGACACAGCGGGACACAGCGGGACACAGCTGGGGACACACTGAGGAGACAGCAGGACACAACGGGATACAGCGTGGGACAGGGCAGGGATACAGCGGGACACAGCGGGGGACACAGCAAGGACACAGCGGGACTCAGCGGGGACTCAGCGGGGGACAGCGGGGACACGGCTGGACACACAGAGGGGAAACTGCGGGAACACCGCAAGGGGAACAGCAAGGACACAGCGGGACACAGCCGGACACAGCGGGGACACAGCGGGACACAGCAGGGGCCACAGCGGAGGACACAGCGGGGGACACAGAGGCAGACACAGCGGGGGACACAGAGGCAGACACAGCGGGACACAGTGTCACATAGCAGGACACAGCTGGACACAGCTTGGACACAGCGGGTGACACAGCAGGGCGCAGCGGGGACACAGCTGGACACAGCAGTGGACAGAGCGGGCACACAGCGGGACAAAGAAGGTGACACAGCAAGGACACAGCAGGAAACAGCGGGGACACAGAGGGGACTAAGCGGGGGACAGCGGGGACACACCAGGACACACAGCGGGGACACTGCGGGGACACAGCGAGGAAACAGCAAGGACAGAGCGGGACACAGCGGGGACAAAGCGGGGCCAAAGCGGAGACACAGCAGGACACAGCGGGGAAACAACGGGGGACACAGCGGGACACAGCGAGACACAGTGGGGACACAGCGGGGGACAAAGCTAGACACAGCGAGGAGAAAGCGGGACACAGCAGGGGACACAGCGGTGACACAGCGGAGATACAGCGGGGGACACAGCGGGGGACACAGCGGGACACAACGGGGGACAAAGCGAGGACACAGCGGGACACAGCGGGACACAGCGGGGACACAGCGGGGACAGAGCAGGACAGAGCGGGGGACACAGCAGGGGACACAACGGGACACAGCGGGGACCCAACAGGGAACACAGGGGACACATCTGGGGACAACGGCGACACAGCGGGACAAAGTGGGGGACAGCGGGGACACAGCTTGTCACAGCGGGACACAGCCGAGGACACAGCGGGGGACAAAGCGGGACACAGCAGGGGACACAGCAGGGACACAGCAGGGACACAGCGGGACACAGGGGGGCCACAGCGGGGACACACCGGGACACAGCGGGACACAGTGCGGACAAAGCGAGGACACAGCGAGACACAGCAGGACACAGCAGTGACACAGCGGAGACACAGCGGAGACACAGAGGGGACAGAGCGGGTTTCACAGCGGGACACAGCGGGGGACACAGCGAAGACACAGCGGGGTAACAGCGGGACACAGGGGCGATATAGCGGGGACACAGCGGGACACAGCAGAGACACAGCAGGGACACAGCAGGGGACACAGCGGGACACAGCGGGACACAGTGGTGACAAAGCAAGGACACAGCTGGACACAGCAAGTCACAGCGGGACACAGTGGGGAAACAGCGGGGGACAGTGGGGACACACCGGGGGACAATGGGAACACAGCGGGACACAGCGGGGGACAGCGGGGACACAGCGAGGACACAGCTGGACACAGCAGAACACAGCGGGACACAGCGGGTAACAGAGCAGAGGATACAGCGGAACACAGCGGGACACAGCGGGGTACACATCGGGACACAGCAGGGACACAGCAGGGACAGAGCAGGACACAGTGGGAAACAGCGGGGGACACGGCAGGACACAGCGGGGAACACAGCGGGACACAGCGGGGACACAGCCTGTACACAGCGGCGGACATAGTGGGGGACACTGAGCGAAACACCGGGACACAGCGGGGACACAGCGAGAACACAGCGGTATAAAGCGGGACACAGCTTCGACCCAGCGGGGACACAGCGGGACACAGCGGGAAACAGCGGGGGACACAGCAGTGGACAAAGCAGGACACAGCGGGACACAGTGGGGGACAAGCGGCGACAGAGCGGGACACAGGGGGACACAGACGGGGACACAGCGGTACACAGCAGGGGACACAGCGGGACACAGCGGGGACACAGCGGGGGACACACCCAGACACAGCGGGACACATCGTGACACAGCGGTGGACACAAAGGGACACAGCTGGGACACAGCGGGGACACAGCGGGACATAGCAGGACACACTGGGGACACAGCGAGGACACAGTGGAGGACACAGCGAGACACAGTGTGAAACACCGAGACACATCGTGGACACAGCGGGGACACAGCGGGTGACACAACGGGTCACAGCGGGGGACACAGCGAGGACATAGCGAGGACACAGCGGGGACACAGCGGGACAAAGCGAGGACACAGCGGGGACACAGCGGGACAGAGCGGAGACACTGCGGGGACACAGCGGGGGACACAGCGTGACGCAGCAGTGACAAAGCGGGGACACAGCGAGGCACAACGGGACACAGCGGGACACATCGGGGACACAGCGGGGGAGAGTGGGGACACACCGGGGGACAACGGGGACACAGCGGGACACAGCGGGGGACAGCGGGGACACAGGGGGACACAGCGTGACACAGCGGGACACAGCGGGACACAGCAGGGGACACAGCAGGACACAGCGGGGGACACAGCGAGGACACAGCGGGACTCAGCGGGACAAAGCGGGGACACATCGGGGACACAGCGGGGGACACAGTGGGGGATACAGCGGGACACAGCGGGGGGAAAAGCGAAGAGACAGCGGGACACATCGGGAAACAGTGGTGGACAGAGCGGGGACACAGTGGGACACCGCATGGGACACAGCAAGGACACAGCAGGACACAGCGGGGACACAGCGGGGACTCAGCGGGGACACAACGGTACACAGCAGGGAGACAACGAGGACACAGCCGGAAAAAGCGGGGACACAGCGGGGACACAGCGGGGACACAGCAGGGACACAGCGGGACACAGGGGGGACACAGCGGGACACAGCGGGGACACACCAGAGAGACAGCGGTACACAGCGTGACACAGCTGGGGACACAGCTGGGGCCAAATTGGAGGACACAGCGGGACACAGCGGCGACACAGAGGGACACACCGGGGACACAGTGGGGACACAGCGGGACATAGCGGGACACAGTGGGGTCACAGCAAGGACACAGCGGGACACATCGGGGACACAGCGGGGAAACAGCGGGGGACACAGCGGGGAAACAGCGGGGGACACAGCGGGGACACAGCGGGACAGAGCAGGACACAGCAGGACACAGCGTGACACAGGGGGGACACAGCAGGGGACACAGCGAGGACACAGCATGATACAGCGGGGGAAACAGCAGGACACAGCGGGGACACAGCGGGACACAGCGGGGGACACAGAGGGTACACAGTGGGAAACAGCGGGACACAACGGGCTACAGCGGTCCACAGCGGGACACAACGGGCCACAGCGTGCCACAGCGCGGGACACAGAGGTTCACTGCGTGGACACAGCGAGGACACAGCGGAACACAGCGAGGACACAGCGGGGACACAACATGGACACAGCGTGGACACAGCGAGGACACAGCGGGACACAGCAGGAAACAGCAGGACACAGCGGGGAATACAGCCGGGGACACAGTGGGACACAGCGGGACAAAATGGGGGACACAGCGGGACACAGCGGGGATACAGCGGGACACAGCGGGACACAGCGTTGGACAGGGCGGGGACACAGCGGGACACAGAGTGGGACTCAGCAAGGACACAGCGGGACACAGCGGAGACACAGCGGGGACTCTGCAGGGACTCAGCGGGGGACAGCGGGGACACAGCGGGACACAGAGTGGGACTCAGCTAGGACACAGCGGGACACAGCGGAGACACAGCGGGGACTCTGCAGGGACTCAGCAGGGGACAGCGGGGACACAGCGGGACACACCGTGGGGAAACTCCGCGGACACTGCAAGGGGAACAGCAAAGATACAGCAGGACACAGCCGGACACAGCGGGGACACAGCGGGACACATCAGGGACAAAGCAGGGACACAGCGGAGGACACAGCGGGACACAGCAGAACAAAGCGGGGGACACATCGAGGACAAAGTGGGACACAGCCGGACACAGCAGGGGACACAGTGGGACACAGCGGGGGACACAGCGGAGGACACAGCGAGACACAGCGGGAAACAGCGGGACACATCGGTTTCACAGCGGGGACACAGAGGTGGACACAGAGGGACACAGCGGGGGAAACAGCGAGGACATAGTGGGGACACAGCGGGGACACAGCGGGAAAGAGCGGGGACACAGCAGGGACACAGCGTGACACAGCGGGACACAGCAGTGACAAAGCGGGGACACAGCGGGGCACAGCAGGACACAGAGGGACACATCGGGGTCACAGCGGGGACACAGCGGGGGAGAGTGGGGACACACCGGGGGACAACGGGGACACAGCGAGAAACACCGGGACACAGCGGGGGACACAACTGGACATGGCGTGGGACACAGCGGGACACATCGGGGACACAGTGGGGACACAACGGGGGCCACAGCAGGACACAGCGTGGGACACAGCGGGACACAGCGTGACACAGCGGGACACAACGGGGACAAAGGAGGAGACACAGCGGGACACAGCGGGGCCACAGCCGGACACAGCGGGACACAGTGGGACAAAGCCGGGGACACAGCGGGACACAGCGGGGGACACAGCGGTGACAAATCGGGGACACAGCGGGACACAGCGGGGGACACAGCGGGACACAGCGGGACACGATGGGACCCAGCCGGACACAGCAGGGGACACAGCGGGACACAGCGGGGACACAGTGGGACACAGCGGGGGACACAGCGGAACCCAGCGGGACACAACAGGGGACAGAGGGAGACACAGAGGGGGACACAGCGGGGGACACAGCGGGACACATCGGGGACACAGCGGGACCAAGAGGGGGACACAGTGAGGGACACAGCGGCGACACAGCTGGACACAGCGGGGACACAGCGGGGACACATCGGGACACAGCGGGGGACACAGCGGGACACAGCGGGGGACACAGCGGGGGACACAGCCAGGACACAGCGGGACACAGCTCGGACACAGTAGGGCACACAGCAGGTGACAGAGCAGGACACAGTGGGCACACAGCAGGTGACAGAGCAGGACACAGCGGGGACACAGCGGGAAACAACGGGACACAGCCGGGAACACAGCGGGACACAGCGGGGACACAGCGGGGACACAACGGGGGACACAGCGGGACACAGCGTGGGACAAACGGGACACAGCGGGATAGAGCGGGACACAGAGGGACACAACGGTGACAAAGCAGGAGACACAGTGGGACACAACGGGACACAGGAGGACACAGTGGGGACAAAGCATGGAGTTAGCGGCGGACACAGCGGGGGACACAGTGGGACACATCGGGAGACACAGCGGGGGACATAATGGGACACAGCGGGGACACAGCCTGACACAGCACGAGACCCAGCGGGACCCAGCGGGGACAGATCGGGGGACACAGCGGGGACACAACGGGACACAGCTAGGTACACAGCGGGGACACATCGGGACACAGCAGGGGACACAACGGGTCCCAGCGGGACACAGTTGGGAGAAAAGCGGGGGACCCAGCGCGGGACACGACGGGACACAGCGGAGAGACAGCTGGACACATCGGGTTACACAGCGGGACACAGTGGGGACACAGCAAGGACACGGCGGGACACAGCGGGACACAGCCGGGACACAGCGGGACCCGGTGGGCACACAGCGGGGACACAGCAGGGTTCACAGCGGGACACAGCGGGACAAAGCGGAACACAGCGGGACACAGCGGAACACAGCGTGGGACACAGCGGTGACACATCGGGGACACAGCAGGACACAGCGGGACACAGCGAGGCACACAGCGGGACACAGCGGGGACACAGTTAGACACAGCGGGGGACACAGCGGGGACAGAGCAGGACCAAGGGGAGAAACAGCGGGACACAGAGGGGGACACAGCGGGGGACACAGCGGCGACACAGCTGGACACAGCAGGGCACACTGCGGGGACACAGCGGGGGACACAGCGGGACACAGCAGGGGACACAATGGGGGATACATCGGGACACAGTGGGGACACAGCCTGACAGCCCGGGACCCAGCAGGGGACAGAGCGGGGGACACAGCAGGGACACAACGCGACAGAGCGAGGTACACAGCGGGAACACATCGGGACACAGCAGGGGACACAACGGGTCACAGCGGGACACAGCGGGGGACCAAGCGCGGGACACGACGGGACACAGCGGAGACACAGCTGGACACATCGGGTTACACAGCGGGACACAGCGGGACACAGCGGGGACACAGCGGGACACGGTTGGGACAGCGGGGACACAGCCGGGACACAGCGGGACACTGCGCTGACAAAGTAGGGCACACAGCAGGGGACAGAGCAGGACACAGCGGGTACACGGCGCGGGACACAGCCGGACAGAGCAGGATACAGCGAGGGACACAGGGGGACACAGCCGGGGACACAGAGGGACACAGCGGGGGACACAGCGAGGGACACAGCGGGACACGGCGGGACAAAACGAGGGACACAGCGGGAGACAGCAGGGAAACAGCGAGACACACCGTGACACAGCGGGGTCAGAACGGGACACAGCGTGGGACACAGCGGGACACAGCGGGAACACAGCGGGGACACAACGGGAGACACAGCGGGACACAACGTGGGACACAGCGGGACACAGCGGGACACAACGGGGACAAAGCAGGAGACACATTGGGACACAGCGGGACACAGTGGGAAACAGCGGGACACAGCGGGACACAGTGGGGGACACAGCGGGGAGTTAGCGGGGGACACAGCGGGGCACAATGTGGGACACCACGAGTCACAGCGGGACACAGCGGGACACAATGGGACACAGCGGGACCCAACGGGGGACACAGTGTGTCACAGCGGGGACACAGCGGGACACAGTGGGACACAGCGGGGGACACAGCGGGACACAGTGGGACACAGCGGGGGGCAGAGCGGGACACAGAGGGAGACACAGCGGGGGACACAGCGGTACACAGCGGGGACAGAGCAGGACCCAGTGGGGGACACAGCGGGACACAGCGGGGGACACAGCGGGACACAGCGGGACACAGTAGGGGACACTACGGGGGACAGCGGGGACACACCGGGGGACAGCGGGGACATAGCGGGACACAGCGGGGACACAGCAGGGAGACAGAGTGACACAGCGTGACACAGCTGGGGCCACAGCTGGGTCCACAGCGGGGGACACAGCGGGACACAGCGGGGGACACAACGGGACACAGAGTTGGACACAGCGAGGACACAGGGGTACACAGCGGAACACATCAGGGACACAGCGGGGACACAGCGCGGGACACAGCGGGACACTGAGGCGACACCGCGGGGACACAGCGGGACACAGCGTGACACAGCGGGGCCACAGCGGGGACACAGCGGGTGACACAGCGCTGGACACAGTGGGACACATCGGGCGAAACACCGAGGACACAGCGGGGAATACTACGGGACAAAGCAGGGGACACAGAGAGAGACACAGCGGGGACAGAGCTGGACAGAGCAGGGGTTACAACAGGGGACACAACGGGGCACAGCGGGACACAGCGGGGACCACAGCGGGCCACAGCGGGAGACACAGCGGGGACATAACGGGACACAGCGGGGAAACAGCGGGGGACCCAGCGGGCCACAGTTGGAAACAATGGGGACACAGCGGGACACAGCGGGGGACACAGCGGGACATAGCGGGGGACACAGCAAGGACACAGAGGGACACAGCTGGACACAGCGGGACATAGCGGGGGACACAGCGAGGACTCAGCGGATCACAGCGGGACACATCGGGGACACAACGGGGGACAAAGCGAGGACATATCGGGACAAAGCAGGACACAGCGGGACACACGGGACACAGCGCGGAAACAGCGGGGGACACAGCGGGACTCACTGGGGGACACAGCGAGGGACACAGCGGGGGAGACAGCGGGACACAGCGGGGACACAGCTGGGGACACTGCTAGGGACATCGGGGACACTCCGGGTGAGAGCGAGGACACAGCGGGACACAGCGGAAAACAGCGGGGACACAGCGGGACACAGCCGAGACACAGCCGGTACACAGCGGGAGACACAGCTCGGGACACAGCGGGACACAGCGGGGGAAACAGCGAGGACACAGCGGGGGACAGCGGGGACACAGCGGGACACAGCGGGACACAGCGGGGGACACAGCGAGACACGGCGGGCGCCACTGCCGGTAAAAAGCGGGGAAATAGCAGGGACACAGTGGGACACAGTGGGAACACAGCGGGGACACAGCGGGACACAGGGGACACAGCGGGGAGACAGCGGGGTACACAGCGGGAAACAGCGGGCAAAGCGGGACACATCGGGCGACACAGCGGGGACACATCGGGAACATAGCGAGACACAGAGGGACACAGAGGGACACAGCGGGGGACAGAGCGGGACACAGAGGGAGACACAGCGGGGGACACAGCGGGACACAGCGGGGACAGAGCAGGACCCAGCGGGGGACACAGCGGGACTCAGAGGGGGACACAGCGGGGGACACACTGGCGACACAGCTGGACACAGCGGGGAACATAGCGGGGACACATCGGGACAGAGTGGGGGACACAGCGGGGAGTTAGCAGTGGACACAGCGGGGGACAAAGCAGGACACCATGAGTCATAGCGGGACACAACGGGACACAGCGGGGACACAGCGGGACACAGCGGGACACAATGGGACACAGCGGGACACAGCGGGGCACACAGCGGGACATAGCGGGACACAGCGGAACACAGCCGGGGACACAGTGGGGGACACAGCGGGACACAGTGGGACACAGCGGGGGCCAGAGCGGGACACAGAGGGAGACACAGTGGTGGACACATCGGGACCCAGCGGGGAATACAGCGGGGGACACAATGGAACACAGCCGGGACACAGCGGGACACAGCGTGGACACAGTAGGGCACACAGCAGGGGACAGAGCAGGACACAGCGGGCACACAGCGGGGGACACAGCCGGACCCAGCGGGACATAGCGGGGGACACAGCGGGACACAGTGGGACACAGCGGGGGACACAGTGGGCGACAGAGCGGGAAAGGGTGGGACAAAACGAGGGACACAGCGGGAGACAACATGGACACAGCGAGACACACCGTGACAAAGTGGGGGACACAACGGGACATAGCGTGGGACACAGCGGGACACAGAGGGACAAAGCGGGGACACAACGGGGGCCACAGCGGGAGAAAGCGTGGGACAAATCGGGACACAGCGGGACACAGCGGGACACAACGGGTACAAAGCAGCAGACACAGCGGGACACAGCAGGGCCACAGGCGGACACAGCGGGACACAGCGGGACACAGTGGGGGACACTGCGGGGGACAGCGGGGACACACCGGGGGACAGCGGGGACACAGCAGGACACAGCGTGGGACAGCGGAGACACAGGGGGACACAGTGGGACACAGCGTGGGACACAGCGGAACACAGCGGGACACAGCGGGGGACAGAGCGGGACAAAGCGGGACACAACTGGACACAGCAGGGACACAACATGGACACAACGGGAACACAGCGAGGACACAGTGGGACCCAGCTGGACACAGCGGGTCACAGCGAGGTACACAGCCGGGGACACAGCGGGACACAGCGGGACACAACAGGGGACACAGTGGGACACAGCGGGGGAAACAGCGGGGGCATAGCGGGTACACAGAGGAAACAAAGTGGAGACACAGCGGGACACAGCGGGACACAGCGGGGACAGAGCGTGGGATACAGCGGGACACAATTGGACACAGCGGGGACACAGCGTGACATTGGGGGGACACAGTGAGGACACAGCGGGACACAGCGGGGACACAACAGGGACAAGCGGATACACAACGGTGACAGAGCAGATACACAGCGAGGACACGGGGACACAGCTGGGGACACACTGAGGAGACAGTGGGACACAGCGGGATACAGCGTTGGACAGGGCGGGGATACAGCGGGACACAGCGGGGGACACAGCAAGGACACAGCGGGACATAGCGGGACACAGTGGGGAACAGCGGGGACACAGCTGGACACACAGAGGGGAAACTGCGGGGACACCGCAAGGGGAACAGCAAGGACACAGCGGGACACAGCAGGGGACACAGCGGGACACAGCAGGGGAAACAGCGGGGGCATAGCGGGGGACACAGCGGGAACACAGCGGGGACACATCGGGACACAGCGGGACACAGCAGGGACAGAGCGGGGACTCAGCGGGGACTCACCGGGGGACAGCGGGGACGCAGCGGGACACACAGTGTGGAAACTGCCGGACACCGCAAGGGGAACAGCAAGGATACAGCAGGACACAGACGGACACAGCGGGGACACATCGGGACACAGCAGGGGACACAGCGGGACACAGAAGGGGACACAGCAGAGGACACAGCGGGACACTGCAGGGACAAAGCGGGGACACAGCGGGGGACACAGTGCGACACAGCAAAACATAGCGGGGGACACATCGAGGACAAAGGGAGACACAGCGGGACACAGCAGGGGACACAGTGGGACACAGCAGGGGACACAGCGGAGGACACAGTGAGACACAGCGGGAAACAGCGAGACACATCGTGGACATACCTGGGACACAGCGGGGGACACAGCGGGTCACAGAGGGGGACACAGCGAGGACATAGCGGAGACACAGCAGGGACACAGCGGGACAAAGCGAGGACACAGCAGGGACACAGCGGGACACAGCGGAGACACTGCGGGAATACAGCGGGGGACACAGCGTGACACAGCAGTGACAAAGCGGGGACAAAGCGAGGCACAACGGGACACAGCGGGACACATCGGGGACACAGCGGGGGAGAGTGGGGACACACCGGGGGACAATGGGGACACAGTTGGACACAGCGGGGGACAGCGGGGACACAGGGGGACACAGCGTGACACAGCGGGACACAGCGGGGACACAGCAGGGAAACAGCGGGACACAGCGGGACACAGCAGGGGACACAGCAGGACACAGCGGGGAAAACAGCGGGACACAGCGGGGACACAGCCGGACACAGCGGGGGACACAGCGAGGACACAGCGGGACTCAACGGGACAGAGCGGGGACACAGCGGGGACACAGCGGGGGACACAGTGGGGGATACAGCGGGACACAGCGGGGGAAAAAGCGAGGAGACAGTGGGACACATCGGGAAACAGCGGTGGACAGAGCAGGGACACAGCGGGACACAGCGTGGGACACAGCAGGGACACAGCGGGACATAGCGGGACACAGTGGGGTCACAGCGAGGACACAGCGGGACACAGCGGGACACATCGGGGACACAGCGGGGGACATAATGGGACACAGCGGGGACACAGATAGGGAGAGCGGGGACACAGCGGGACAGAGTGGGGACACAGCGGGGGACAGCGGGGACACAGCGGGACACAGCGGGGTACAAAGTGGGAAACAGCGGGGGACACAGTGGAACACAGCAAGGGACACAGTGGGAGACACAGGGGGACACAGCAGGGACACAGAGGGACAGGACACAGCGTGGGACAGAGCGGGGGACATAGTGAGACAAAACGGGGGACACAGCGGGACACACCGTGGACACAGTGGGGGACACAGTGGGGGACAGAGCGGGACACAGCGGGGGACAGAGCGGAAGACACAGCGGGACACAGCGAGGGACACAGTGAGGACACAGCGCGACACAGCGTGACACAGCGGGGACACAGCGGGGACACAGCGGGGGACACAGCAAGGACACAGCGGGACACAGCGGGACACAGCGCAACACAGCGGGGACACAGCGGGGGAGAAAGCGGGGCACACAGCGGGGGACACAGCGGGGGACACAGCGGGACACAATGGGAGACACAGCGGGGGATATAGTGGGGGACCCAGCGAGGGACACAGCGGGACATAGCAGGCGACACAGCAGGGTGTACAGCCGGGACACAGCGGGGACACAGCGGGCACAGAGCCGGGACACAATGGGACACAGCGGGAATACAGCGGAGACACAGCGGGACACAGCGGTAAACAGCGGGGACACAGCGGGGGAGACAGCGAGGACACAGCGGGACAAAGCGGGACACAGTGGGGGACACAGCAGGGATACATCGGGGACACTGCGGGACACAGAGGGACACAGAGGGACACAGCGGGGGACACAGCCGTACACAGCGGGGACACAGCAGGACATTGTGGGGACACAGTGAGGACACAGCGGGACACAGCGGGACACAGAGGGACACAGCGGGGACTAAGCGGGTACAAATTGGGACACAGCGGGACACAGCAGGACAAAGCGGGGACACAGCGGGGGGGACAGCGGGGGACACAGAGGGGGACACAGCGGGGACACAGCCAGACACAGGGGGACACAGCGGGACACAGCGAGACACAGCAGGACAAAGGGGGAACACAGCGGGGTACACAGTTAGGACACAGCGGGACACAGCAGGGGACACAGTGGGGGACACAGCCGGACACAGCGGGTTACACAGCGGGGTACAGCGGGGCCAAACCGGGGGACAGCGGGGACACAGCGGGAGACAGCGGGTACACAGCGGGACACAGCGGGGGACAAAGAGGGACACAGCGGCGGACACAGCGGGGGACACAGCTGGGACACAGCAGGACACAGCGGGGACACAGCGGTGGACACATTGAGCACACAGCGGGACACAGCGAGAAACAGCGGGACACAGCGGGGGACACAGTGGGGGACACTGGGGACACTACGGAGAACCGAGGGGACACAGTTGGACACAGCGGGGGACAGCGGGGACACAGCAGCGACACAGTGGGACACAGCGGGGGACACAGCAGAAGACACAGCGGGACACAGCGGGGGACACAGCGGGACATAGCGGGACACAGCGGGACACAGGGGGACACAGCGGGGGACAAAGCGATTACACAGCGGGACACAGCGGTAAACAGCGGGACACAGCCGGGGACACAGCGGGGGACAACGGGGACACTACGGGGGACAGAGGGGACAGAGAGGGAAACAGCGGGGGACAGCGGGCACACAGCGGGACACAGCAGGACACAGAGGGGACACAGCGAGGACACAGCCGGACACAGCGGGACACAGCGGGGACCCATCGGGCACCTTCCGGGGGACAGCGGGGAGACAGCCGGACACAGCGGGGGACAGCGGGGACACAGCGGGACACAGTGGGATACAGAGGGACACAGCGGGGACACAGCGGGACACAGCGGGGTACACAGCGAGAAACAGCGGGGGACACAGAGGAACACAGCAAGGGACACAGCGGGAGACACAGCGGGACACAGCAGGGACACAGAGGTTCATAGCGTGGGACACAGCGGGGGATATAGTGCGATAAAACGGGGGACACAGCGGGACACACCTTGGACACAAACGGGGACACAGCGGGGAACACAGCGGAAGACACAGCGGGACACAGTGAGGGACACAGCGAGGACACAGCGCAACACTGCGTGACACAGCGGGGACACAGCGGGTCACAGCGAGGACACAGAGGGACACAGCGGGACACAGCGAGACACAGCAGGGACACAGGGGGGGAGACAGCGGGGCACACAGGGGCGGACACAGCGGGGGACAAAGCGGGACACAGCAGGAGACACAGCGGGAGACATAGTGGAGGACCCAACGAGGGACACAGCGGGACATAGCGGGCGACACAGCGGGGTGTACAGCCGGGACACAGCGTCTACACAGTGGGTACACAGCGGGGACACAGTGGGACACAGCGGGAATACAGCGGAGACACACGGGGACACAGCGGGACACATTGGGGAACACGGCGGGACACAGTGGAACACAGCGGGGGACAGAGCGGGACAAAACTGGGGACAAAGCGCGGACACAGCGAGACACAGAGGGGACACGGCAGGGGACACAACGGGACATAGCAGGGACACAGCGGGGGACACAGAGAGGATACAGCATAACACAGCGGGACACAGCGGGGACACAGCGGGGGAGACAGCGAGGCACACAGCGGCGGACACAGCGGGGGACACAGCAGGACACAGCGGGAGACACAGCGGGGGACATAGTGGGGGACCCAGCGAGGGACCCAGCGGGACATAGAGGGCGTCATAGCGGGGTGTACAGCCGGGACACAGCGGGAACACAGAGGGCACACAACGGGGACACAGTGGGACACAGCGGGAACAAAGCGGAGACACAGCGGGACACAGAGGGACACACAGGGACACAGCGGGGGACACAGCAGTACACAGCGGGGACACAGCGGGACACAACGGGGGACACAGAGGGGATACAGCCGGGGACAGAGCGGGGGACATAGCGGGGGACACAACGGGGACACAGCGGGACACAGCGGGACACAGCGGGGACTCAGCGGGGTACAAAGCGAGACACAGCGGGACACAGCAGAACAAAGCAGGGACACAGCGGGGGAGAGAGCGGGGGACACAGCGGGGGACACAGAGGGGCCAGAGCGGGACACAGGGTGACACAGCGAGGACACAGTGGGGACACAGTGGAACACAGCAGGGACACAGCGGGGACACAGCGAGACACAGCGGGACACAGCGGGGACACAGCGGGGTACACAGTTAGGACACAGCGGGAAACAACAGCACACAGCAGTACATAGCGGGGGACAAAGTGGGGACACATCGGGGACACAGTGGGAGATAGCGGGACACAGCTGGACAGAGCAAGGGACACAGCGGGGGACACAGCGGGGCACAACGGGGGACACAGAGGGGGTGAGGGGGTCAAACCGGCGGACAGCGGGGACACAGCAGGGGACAGCGGGTACACAGCGGGACACAGCGGGGGACACAGAGGGACACATCGGGGGACACAGCGGAACACAGCGGGCGACACAGCAGTGGACACGGCGGGGACACGGCGGGGAAATGGTGTGGACACAGCGGGGACACAGCTGGGGACACAACGAGAACACAGGGGGAAACAACGGGACACAGCAGGGAAAAAGCGGGGACACAGCGGGGGACACTGCGAGAACACAGCGGGACAAAACGGGACACAGCGGGACACAGCGGGGAAACAATGGGGGAGTGAGCGGGGAACACAGCCGGGACATAGAGGGACACAGCGGGAACACAGCGGGGACAAAGTGGGACAAAGTGGTCCACAGCGGGAACACAGCGGAGCTCACAGCGAGGACACAGCAGGACAAAGCAAGACAAAGCAGGGGACACAGCGTGGACACATCCGGGACACAGCGGGACACAGAGTGACACAGAGGGACACAGCAGGGGACACAGCAGGACACAGCGGGGAACACAGCGGGACACAGCGGGGACACAGCGGGACACAGCGGGGGACAGTGAGGGGACACAGCAGGACACAGAGGGACACAACGGAACACAGCGGGACACAGCGCGGGACACAGAGGGTAACTGGCGGGACACACCGAGGACACAGCGGGACACAGTGGGAACACAGCCGGGACACAGCGAGGACACAGCGGGACACAGCGTGACACAACTGGGTAACAGCGGGACACAGCATGACACAGGGGGACACAGCGGAGACACAGCAGGACATTGGGGGACACAGGGAGGACACAGCGGGACACAACGGGGGACACAGCGGGTGACAGCGGGGACACTCCGGGGGACAGAGGGTACATAGCGGGACACAGCGGGGGACAGCGGGGACACAGTGGGGGACACAGTTGGGGACACAGCGGGACACAGCGGGACACAGTAGGACACAGCGGGGACACAGCGGTGGACACAGCGAGTACACAGCGGGACACAGCGGGACACAGCGGGACACAGTGGGACACAGCGGGGGACACAGTGGGGGACACATGGGATACTCCAGAGAACCGAGGGGACACAGTTGGACACAGCGGGGGACAGCGGGGACACAGTGGGGGAGACAGTTGGGGACACAGCGGGACACAGCGGGACACAGCAGGACACAGCGGGGACACAGCGGTGGACACAGCGAGTACACAGCGGGACACAGCGGGACACAGCGGGACACAGCGGGGGACACAGTGGGGGACACATGGGATACTCCAGAGAACCGAGGGGACACAGTTGGACACAGCGGGGGACAGCGGGGACACAGCGGGACACAGCGAGGACACAGCGGGACACAGCGGGACACAGCGGGGACACAGCAGAACACAGTGGGGGACACAGCAGGGGACACAGTGGGACACAGCGGGGGACACAGCGGGACATAGCGGGACACAGCGGGACACAGCGGGGAGACAGCGGGGGACAAAGTGATTATACAGTGGGACACAGCGGTACACAGCGGGACACAGCAGAGGACACAGCCGGGGACAATGGGGATACTACGGGTGACAGAGTTGACACTGAGGGACACAGAGGGGGACAGCGGGCACACAGCGGGACACAGCGGGACACAGAGGGGACACAGCGGGAACACAGTGGGGACCCTCTGGGGACAGAGGGAACACAGCGGGACACAGCGGGGGACAGCGGGGACATAGGGAGACAAAAGGACATAGCGGGACACAGCGGGGACACAGATGGGAAGAGCGGTTACACAACGGGTCAGACTGGGGACACAGTGGGGGACAGCGGGGACACAGCGAGACACAGCGGGGTACACAGCAGGAAACAGGGGGGGCACAGTGGAACACAGCAAGGGACACAGCAGGAGACACAGCGGGACACAGCAGGGACACAGAGGGACACAGCGTGGGACAGAGCGGGGGACATGGTGAGACAAAACGGGGGACACAGCGGGACACACCGTGGACACAGTGGGGGACAGAGCGGGACACAGCGGGGGACAAAGCGGGGACACAGCGGGACACAGCGGGGGACACAGCGAAACACAGCGGGACACAGCAGGGACACGACGTGGTACACAGCGGGGACACAGCGGGGACACAGAAGGACACAGCGGGACACAGCGGGGAATCAGCGGGGGACACAGCGGGACACAGCGGGGACACAGCTGGACACAGCGGGGACATATCGGGACCCAGCGGTGGACACAGCGGGACACAGCGGGGGACACAGCGGGACACAGCGGGGACACAGCAGGGGAGAAAGCGGGGCACAGAGCGGGGGACACAGCGGTGGACACAGCGGGACACAACGGGAGACACAGCGGGGGACATAGTGGGGGACCCATCGAGGGACACAGCGGGACACAGCAGGGACCCAGCAGGGGACACAGTGGGATACAGCAGGGGACACAGCGGGAGACACAGTGGGGATATAGTGGGACACAACGGGGGACAAAGCGGGCACACATTGGGACACAGTGGGGGACCCAGCAGGACACAGCGGGACACAGCGGGGGACACAGCGGGACACAGCGGGGACACAGCGGGGGACACAACTGGGACACATCGGGTCACAGCGGGGGACACATCGGGACACAGCGGGACACAGTGGGTCACAGAGGGGGACACAGCTGTACACAGCGGGGACACAGCGGGGATACATTGGGGAACAGAGTGGGACACAGCGGGAGACACAGCGGGACATTGCTGAACACAGCGGGACACAGCGGGGACACAGCGGGACACAGCGTGGCCACAGCTGGACACAGCAGGGACACATTGGGACACAGAGGTGGACACAGTGGTACATAGCGGGGGACACATCGGGACACAGCAGGGACACGACGTGGTACACAGCGGGGACACAGTGGGGACAAAGAAGGACACAGCGGGACACAGCAGAGACACAGCGGGGGACACAGCGGGACAGAGCGGGGACACAGCTGGACAGAGCGGGGACACATCGGGATCCAGCAGTGGACACAGCGGGACACAGCGGGGGACACAGCGGGACACAGCGGGACACAGCAATGACACGACGGGGGACACAGCGGGGACAAAGCGAGACACAGTGTGGGACACAGATCGAAACAGCTGGGACACAGCGGGGGACACAGCGAGACAGAGCGGGACACAGCGGGGACACAGCCGGGAACACAGCGAGGGACACAGCAGGACACAGCGGGGGACAAAGAGAGGACACAGCGTGACACAGCGGGGACACAGCGGGACACAGCGGGGGAACACAGCGGTAAACAGCGTGGACACACCGCGGGACACAACGGCGGACACAGAGCGACACAGCGGGGGACACAGCGGGACACAGCGGGATAGAGCAGGGACACAGCGGGGGACACAGCGGGGAACATAGCTGGACACAGCCGGACACAGCAGGGACACAGCGGGGACACAGCGAGACACAGCGGGAAACAGCTTGGGACACAGCGGGGCACAGAGGGACACAGCAGGACACAGCGTGGACACAGCGTTGGACACAGCAGAACACAACGGGGAAACAGCTAGACACAGCAGGGACACATCGGGACACAGAGGGGGACACAACTGGACACAGCGGGGGACACAGGGGGACACAGCAGGACACAGCAGGTACACAGCAGGGGACACAGCGGGGACACAGCTGGACACAGCGGGGACACAGCGAGGACACAGCGGGCCACAACTGGACATACCGGGGACACAGCTGAACACAGCGGGGTACACAGCGGGACAAAGCGGGGAACCAGCGGGGGACACAGCGGGACACAGCAGGGGACACAGAGAGGGACACAGTGGGGATATAGTGGGACACAGCGGGGGACACAGCGGGCACACATCGGGACACAGTGGGGGACACAGCGGGGACACAGCGGGGGACACAACCGGAACACATCGGGACACAGCGGGGGACAAAGCGGGACACAGTGGGACACAGCGGGGGACACAGCTGTACACAGCGGGGACACAGTGGGGACACATCGGGGGACACAGTGGGACACAGCGGGAGACACAGCGGGACACAGCGGGGACACAACGGGGACACAGCCGGACACAGCGGGGACACAGCTTGACATAGCGGGGACACATCGGGACACAGCAGTGGACACAGCAGGACACAGCGGGGGACACAGCGGGACACAGCGGGACACAGCAGGGACACGATGGGGTACACAGCAGGGACACCGCGAGTACACAGCGGGACACAGCGGGACACAGTGGGGACACAGCGTGGGACACAGCGGGACACAGCGGGAACACAGCGGGGGACACAGCCGGGACAAAGCGGGACAAAGCGTGGGACACAGAGGGACACAGCGGGACACAGCGGGACTCAGTGGGACACAGCGGGACACAGTGGGTGACACAGTGGGACACAGCGGGGACACAGCGGGGGACACAGCGGGGATAAAACGGGGACAGAGCGGGGGACATAGCTGGGCACAGCCAGACAGAGCAGGGACAGAGCGGGACACAGCCGGAACACAGGGGGAAAACAGCAGGGCCACAGGGGTGACACAGCGGGACACAACGGGAAACACAGCGGGACACAGCGGGAAACAGCAAGGACACAGCGGGACACAGCAGGACACAGCGGGACACATCGGGGACACAGAGGGGACACAACGGGGACACAGCGAGAAAGAGCAGGGACACAGCGGGGCACAGCGGGACACAATGGGACACAGGGGGGACACAGCGGGACACAGAAGGGACACAGAGGGGGACACAGCGGGGGACACAGCGGGGACACAGCGGAGACACAGCGGGGACACAGGGGGACACAGCGGGGACACAGCGGGACACAATGGGGGACACAGCGGGACACAACAGTACACAGAGGGACACCGTGGGGACACAGGGTGGGACACAGCCGGATACAGCATGGGACACAATCGGGGACACTGCGGGACACAGCGGGGACACAGCGGGGACACAGCGGGGGACACAGCGGGGGACAGAGCGAGGGATACAGCAGGAAACAGCGGGGACACAGCGGGACCCCGCGGGGGACACAGTGGGATACAGCGGGGAACAAGGCGAGGACACAGCGGGACCCAGCGGGACACAACGAGGACACAGCGGTGGACACAGTTTGGGACAAAGCGAGGACACACCTGGACAGAGCGGGTGACACAGCTAGGACACACCGGGACACAGCGGGACACAACGGATGACACAGCGGGATACAGCGGGGGACACAGTGGGACACAATGGGGCACAGTGGGGACACAGCGGGGAACATAGCGGGACACAGCGTGACACAGCGTGACACAGTGGGGGACACAGCGGAACACAGCTGGGACACAGCGGGGGACACAGCGGGACACAGCGGCGACACAGCGGGGGACACAGTGGGGTACACAGCGAGACACAGCGGGGGACACAGCGAGGACACAGCGGGACACAGGGTGGACACAGTGGGACACAGCGGAGGGACACAGCGGGAAACAGCGTGGACACAGCGGGGGACACAACGGGGGACATAGGGCGACACAGAGGGGACACAGAGGGACACAGAGGTGACACAGCGGGGACACATAGGGACACAGCGGTGGACACAGCGGGACACAGCGGGGGACACAGTGGGACACAACAGGGACAGCAGGGACACGACGGGGTACACAGCGGGGACACAGCGGGGACACAGCAGGGGGCACAGCGGGGACACAGCTGGACACAGTGGGGACACAGCGGGACAAAGCGGGGACACAGCGGGGGACACAGCTGGGACACAGCGAGACACAGTGGGGGACACAGCTGGACACAGCTGGGACACAGCGGGGGACACAGCGATACACAGCGCGACACAGTGGGGACACAGCGGGGGACACAGCGAGGGACACAGCGGGACACAGCGGGGGAAACAGCGAGGACACAGCAGGACACAGCGGGGACACAGCGGGACAAAGCGGGGGGACACAGCGGGGAACACAGCGAGGGACACAGCGGGACACAGCGGGGGAAACAGCGAGGACACAGCAGGACACAGCGGGGACACAGCGGGACAAAGCGGGGGGACACAGCGGGAAACAGCGTGGACACACTGCGGGACACACCTGCGGACACAGGGCGACTAGCGGGGGACACAGCGGGACACAGCGGGACACAGCAGGGACACAGAGAGGGACACAGTGGGGGACATAGCTGGACACAGCCGGACACAGCAGGGACAAAGCGGGGACACAGCGGGACACAGCTTGGGACACAGCGGGGCACAGCGGGACACAGCGGGACACAGCGAGGACACAGCGTTGGACACAGCGGGACACAATGGGGAAACAGCTGGACACAGCAGGTACACATCGGGACAAAGCGGGGGACACAGCGGGACACAGCGGGGGACACAGCGGGACACAGCAGGTACACAGCAGGGGACACAGCGGGGACACAGAGGGACACAGCGGGGACACAGCGAGGACACAGCAGGCCACAACTGGACATATCGGGGACACAGCTGAACACAGCGGGGTACACAGCGGGACAAAGCGGATACAAAGCGAGGACACAGCGGGACACAGCTGGACATATCGGGGACACAGCTGAACACAGCGGGGTACACAGTGGGACAAAGCGGGGAACCAGCGGGGGACACAGCGGGACACAGCAGGGCACACAGAGGGACACAGCGGGGACACAGAAGGACACAGTGGGGACACAGCAGGGACACAGCGGTACACAGCGGGGGAAACAGCCGGGGACACAGCAGGACAGAGGGGGACACAGCAGGGACACAGCGGGGGACACACCGGGGGACACAGCGGGACACAACGCGGACACAGCGAGGACACAGCGTGACAAAGCGGGGACACAGTGGCTACTCAGCGGGGGACACAGCGGGGGACAAACCGGGACACCACGGGAAACAACGGGACACAGCGGGACACAGCAGGGACACAGCGGGGACACAGTGGGGGACACAGCGGGACACAGCGGGGGACAGAGCGAGGACACAGCGGGACACATCCGGGACACAGCGGGGAGACAGCCCGGGACACAGAGGGACACAGGAAGGGACACAGCGAGGACACAGCGGGACACAGCGGGACACAGGGGACACAGCAGGGTCACAGCCCGGGACACAGCGAGACACAGCAGGGACACAGCGGGGACACAGCGGGGACACAGCGGGGGACAAAGCGAGGACACAGCGGGACACAACGGGGACACAGTGTGGACTCAGCGGGGGACACAGCGCGGGACAAACCGGGACACCACAGGAAACAGCGGGACACAGCGGGACACAGCAGTGGCACATCGGGGACACAGCGGGGGACACAGCGGAACACAGCGGGGGACACAGCGAGGACACAGCGGGACACAGCGGGACACATTGGGGACACAGCAGGGACACAGCCCGGGACACAGCGAGACACAGCAGGGACACAGCGGGGACACAGCGGGGACACAACGGGGGACAAAGCGAGGACACAGCGGGACACAACGGGGACACAGTGTGGACTCAGCGGGGGACACAGCGCGGGACAAACCGGGACACCACAGGAAACAGCGGGACACAGCGGGACACAGCAGTGGCACATCGGG
Source organism: Dipodomys merriami (assembly GCF_024711535.1). Classification (NCBI taxonomy): domain Eukaryota; kingdom Metazoa; phylum Chordata; class Mammalia; order Rodentia; family Heteromyidae; genus Dipodomys; species Dipodomys merriami. The sequence goes on from NW_027206380.1 coordinate 224,555, forward strand.
GACACAGCGGGGGACACAGCGGAACACAGCGGGGGACACAGCGAGGACACAGCGGGACACAGCGGGACACATTGGGGACACAGCAGGGACACAGCCTGGGACACAGCGGGAGACACAGCGGATCAAAGTGGGTACACAGCGGGGACACAGTGGGGACAAAGCAGGACACAGGGTGACACTGCGGGACACAGCGGGGACACAGCGGGGGACATAGCGAGGACACAGCGGGACACAGCGAGACAGAGCGGGGACACAGCGGGGACACAGCGGGGACACTCCTTGGGACAGAGGGGACACAGTGGGACACAGCAGGGGACAGTAGGGACACAGCAGGTCACAGCGGGACACAGCGGGACACAGCGGGGAAACAGCGGGGGACAGCGGAGAAACAGCGGGACACAGAGGGGATACAGCGGGGACACAGCGGGGACACAGTGGGTGACAGCGGGGACACAACGGAACACAGCGGGACACAGAGGGGACACAGAGGGGACACAGCGGGGACACAGCGGGGATACAGCAGGGACACATCGGCGGACACAGCGGGGGAATCAGTGGGGAACTCAGCGGGACAAAGCGGGGACACAGTTGGACACAGTGGGACAGACAGCGGGACACATCGGGGACACAGCGAGGACACAGAGGGACACAGCGGGACAAAGTGGGACACAGCGGGACACAGCAGGGGAAACAGCGAGACACAGCGGGAGACACAGCAGGACACAGCGGGGGACAAAGCAAAACACAGCAGGGGCATAGCGAGGACACAGCGGGACACAGCGGGGACAGCGGGGGACACAGCGAGGTCACAGCGGGACACAGCGGGGACACAACGAGGACACAGAGGGCGACAGCGGGACACAGCGGGGGACAGCGGGGGACACAGCGGGGGACAGCGGGGGACACAGCGGGTACAGAGCGAGGACACAGCAGGACACAGCAGGGACAGAGAGGGGGACATAGCAAGACATAGCGGGACACAGCAGGGACACAGCAGGACACAGCGGAGGACACAGACGGGGACACAGCGGGACACATCGGAGACACAGAGGGGACCCAGCGGGGGACATAGCTGGACACAGCGGGGACACAGCGGGGACACAGCTGGACACAGCGGGATACACACCTGGACACAGCGGGGACACAGAGAGGACACAGGGTGGACACAGCAGGGGACACAACGGGACACAGCGGGACACAACTGGACACAGTGGGGACACAGCGAGGGACACAGCAGTGACACAGCGGGACACAGCGTGCCACAGCGGAGGACACAGCGGGGCACAACGAGGGATACATTGGGGACAAAGCAGGACACAGTGCGGACACAGTTGGACACAGAGGGGACACAGCGGGGGAATCAGTGGGGAACACAGCGGGAGAATGCGGGGACACAGCGAGGACACAGTGGGACACAGCGAGATACACAACGGGACACAGCGGGGACAGAGCGAGGACACAGCGGGACACAGCGGGGGACAGAGCGGGGGACACAGCGGGTGACACAGCGGGACACAGCGGGGACACAGCAGGACAAAGTGGGGACACAGCGATGACACAGTGGGGACACAGCGGAGACACAGCAGGATACAGCGTGGACACGGCGGGGACACAGCGAGGACACAGCCGGACACATCGGGACACAGCAGGACACAGCGGAACACAGCGGGGGACACAGCGAGGACACAACGGGACACAGCAAGACACAGCGGGGAAAAAGCGGGGACACTCCAGGGGACAGTGGGGACAGAGTGGGCCACAGTGGGGGATAGCAGGGACACAGCGGATCACAGCGGGGACACAGCCGCACAAAGAGGGACACAGCAGGGATACAGCGGGACAGAGCGGGGGACATATCGGGACACAGCGGGACACATCGGGGGACACAGTAGAACACAGCAAGGGACACAGCGGGACACAGTGGGGGAAAAAGCGAGGACAAAGCGAGACACAGTGGGACACATCGGGGACACAGCAGTGACACAGCGGGGCACACAGGGGTACACAGTGGGGACACAGTGGGGACACAGCGGGGACACAGCAGGACACAGCGGGACACAGCGGGGACACAGCGGGGGACACAGCGAGGACACAACGGGACACAGCGAGACACAGCGGGGAAAAAGCGGGGACACTCCAGGGGACAGTGGGGACAGAGTGGGCCACAGTGGGGGATAGCAGGGACACAGCGGATCACAGCGGGACACAGCAGGACAGAGCGGGGGACAGCGTGGACACAACGGGACACAGCGGGACACATTGGGGACACGGCGGGGTCACAGCGGGGGACACAGTGGGACACAGTGGGGACACAGCGGGGACAGAGCTGGACAAAGCGGGGACACAGCGTGGGACACAGCTGGGGAAACAGCTGGACACTGCGGGGACACAGTTGGACACAGCGGGGTACAGAGCGGGACACATCGGGGACACAGGGAGGACACAGCGGGACACAGAGGGACACAACGGGACACAGTGGATCAGAGCAGGGACACAGCGGGGACACAGCAGCGGACACAGCGGGACACAGCGGGGGACAAAGCGGGACACAGTGGAGAACAAAGTGGGACACAGCCGGGACCAATCAGGACACAGTGGGGACACAGCGGTGACACAGCGGGATACAGCAGGGACAAAGCGGGACACAGTGGGGACACAGCGGGGGACACAGCGGGGGGCACAGTGGGGGACACAGCGGGGAACACAGCGGGACAGAGCGAGGACACAGCGGGACACAGCGGGGGACACAGCGGGGGACACATCGGGACACAGGGCAGGACACAGCGAGGACAAAGAGGGGACACAGCGGGGACACAGTGGGACACAGCGGGACACAGCGGGGATACAGCGGGACACAGCTGGACACAGTGGGATACACAGCGGGACACAGCGGGGACACAGCGGGACACAGCGGGACAGAGTGGGGACAAAGGGGGAGACACAGCGGGGGACAGAGCGGACACAGCGGGGACACAGCGGGGACACAGCAGCGGACACAGCGGGACACAGTGGGAAAGCGGGGACACAGCGGGACACAGCGGGGACACAGTGGGTGACAGCGGGGACACAACGGGACACAGCGGGACACATCAGGGACACAGCAGGGTCACAGCGGGACACAGACGACACAGCGACGACACAGCGGGAACACAGCTGGACACAGCGGGATACACAGTGGGACACAGTGTGGACACAGCGAGGACACAGCGGGACACAGCGGGACACAGAGGGACACAGCGGGGACACAGCAGGACACAGCCGGGGACACAGCAGGGACACAGCGTGACACAGCGGGGACACAGTGGGTGACAGCCCGGACACAACGGAACACAGCGGGACACAGCGGGACACAGTGGGGACACAGCAGAGGACACAGCGAAGACACAGTGGGACACAGCAGGACACAGCGGGTCACAGCGAGACACAGCGGGACACAGCGGGGACAGAGTGAGGGACAGCGGGGAAACAGCGGGTGACACAGCGAAGACACAGCAGGACACAGCAGGGGACACAGCGGGAGACACAGCGGGACATAGCGGGGGACAAAGCGAGGACACAGCGGGGACACAGCGGGGACACAGCGGGACACAGCTGGACACAGCAGGGAACACAGCAGGACACAGCGGGGGACTCAGAGGGACACAGCGGGGGACACAGTGACGACACGGACACAGTGGAAAACATTGGGGACACAGCAGGGACACCGCGGGGGACACAGCGGGAAACACCATGGACACAGCGGGGACACAGCGGGGACACAGTTGGACACAGAGGGTTACACAGCGGGGGACAACCGGACACAGCGGGACACAGCGGGACACAGCGGGGGACACAGTGGAACACAGCAGGAGACACAGCGGGACACAGACGACACAGACACAGCGGCGACACAGCGGGAACACAGCTGGACACAGCGGGATTCACAGCGGGACACAGCGGGACAGAGCGGGGGACAGAGGGAGACAGAGGGGGACACAGCGGGACACAGCGGGACACAGCGGTGGACACAGCGTGACACAGCGGGGGACACAGCGGGACACAGCTGAGGACACAGCGAGAATACAGCGCGACACATCGGGGACAGAGCGGGGACACAGTGGTGGACACAGAGGATCAAAGCGTGGACACAGCGGGGAAACAGTGGGGACACAGTAGGACACAGTGTTACACTGCGGGACACAGCGGGGACACAGCGGGTGACACAGCGAGGACACAGCGGGACACAGCAGAACACAGTGAGACAAAGCGGGGACACAGCGGGGACACTCCATGGGACAGCAGAGACACAGTGGGACACAGCGGGGGACAGCAGGGACACAGCAGGTCACAGCGGGACACAGCGGGACACAGCTGGGAAACAGCAGGGGACAGCGTGGAAACAGTGGGACACAGAGGGGACACAGGGGGACACAGCAGGACACAGCGGGGACACAGTGGGTGACAGCGGGGACACAATGGAACACAGCGGGACTAAGAGGGGACAAAGCGGGGACACAGCGGAACACAGCGGGGGACACAGCGTGACACAAACGACACAGACGTCACAGACCCAGCGGCGTCACAGCGGGAACACAGCTGGACACAGCGGGATTCACAGCGGGACACAGCGGGGACACAGCGAGGACACAGGGGGACAGAGCGGGGGACAGACGGGGACACAGCGGGACACAGCGGTGGACACAGCGTGACACAGCGGGGGACACAGCGGGACACAGCTGGGGACACAGCGAGAACACAGCGCGACACATCGGGGACACAGCGGGGACACAGTGGTGGACACAGAGGATCAAAGCGGGGACACAGCGGGTCCACAGTGGGGACACAGTAGGACACAGGGTGACACTGCGGGACACAGCGGGGACACAACGGGGGACACAGCGAGGACACAGCGGGACACAGCAGAACACAGCGAGACACAGCGGGGTCACAGCGGGGACAAACCATGGGACAGCAGAGACACAGTATGACACAGCTGAGGACAGCAGGGACACAGCAGGTCACAGCTGGACACAGCGGGACACAGCTGGGAAACAGCGGGGGACAGTGGGGAAACAGCGGGACACAGAGCGGACACAGCGGGGACACAGCGGGACACAGCGGGGACACATTGGGTGACAGCGGGGACACAATGGAACACAGCAGGACACAGAGGGGACACAGCCGGGACACAGCGGGCACACAGCAGGGACACATTGGGGGACACAGCGGGGGAATCAGTGGGGAACACAGTGGGACACAGCGGGGACACAGTTGGACACAGTGTGACAGACAGCTGGACACATCGGGGACACAGCGAGGACACAGAGGGACACAGCGGGACAAAGCGGGACACAGCGGGACACAGCAGGGGAAACAGCGGGACACAGCGGAGTACACAGCGGGACAGAGCGGGGACAAAGAAGGACACAGTGGGGACACAGCAGGGACACAGCGGTACACAGCGGGGGAAACAGCCGGGGACACAGCGGGACACACCGGGACACAGCGGGATTGAGAGGGACACAGCGGGGACACAGCGGGGGACACAGCGGGGGACACAGCGGGACACAACGGGGGACACAGCGAGGACACAGCGTGACACAGCGGGGACACAGTGGCTATTCAGCGGGGGACACAGCGGGGGACAAACCGGGACACCACGGGAAACTTCGGGACACAGCGGGGGACACAGCGAGGACACAGCGAAACACAGTGGGACACATCGGGGACACAGCAGAGACACAGCCCGGGACACAGCGGGACACGCCGCGGACACAGCGGGGACTAACCGGGGGACACAGCGGGGGATAAACCGGGACACGACGAGAAACAGCGGGACACACCGGGATACAGCGGGGAAACAGAGGGGACAAAGCTGGGGACAAAGCGGTACACAGCGTGGGAAACAGCAAGGACACAGCGGGACACAGCGGGACACATCGGGGACACAGCGGGGAGACAGTCCGGCACACAGAGGGACACAGCAGGGGACAAAGCAAGGACACAGCGGGACACATCGGGGACACAGCGATGACACAGCCCTGGAAACAGCGAAACACAGCGGGGACACAGTGGGGACACAGCAGGGACACAACAGGGGACAAAGCGAGGACACAGTGGGGACTCAGCGGTGGACAAAGCTGGACACAGCGGAGGACACAGCGGGACACAGCGGGGACAAAGAAGGACACAGTGGGGACACAGCAGGGACACAGCGAATCAAAGGGGGGACACAGCGGGGACAAAGTGGGGACACAGCAGGACACAGAGTGACACAGTGGTACACAGCGGGGACACAGCGGAGGACACAGCGGGACACAGCAGGACACAGCGGGGGACACAGCAGGGACACAGCGTGACACAGCGGGGACACAGTGGATGACAACCCGGACACAACGGAACACAGAGGGACACAGCGGGACACAGCGGAGGACAAAGCGAGGACACAGCGGGACACAGCAGGACACAGCGGGGACAGAGCGGGGACACTCCATGGGACAGCGGGGACACAGCGGGACACAGCGGGGGACAGCAGGGACACAGCGGGTCACAGCGAGACACAGCTGGTCACAGCGAGACACAGCAGGACACAGCGGGGACACAGTGGGGGACAGCGGGGACACAGCGGGGTCACAGCGGGGGAATCAGTGTTGAACACAGTGGGACACAGCGGGGACACAGTTGGACACAGCGGGATACAGAGCGGGACAGATCGGGGACACAGCGAGGACACAGCAGGACATAGCAGGGGACACAGCGGGGGACACAGCGGGACATAGCGGGGGACAAAGCGAGGACACAGCGGGGAACACAGAAGGACACAGCGGGGGACTCAGAGGGACACAGCGGGGGACACAGTGACGACACGGACACAGTGGAAAACATTGGGGACACAGCAGGGACACAGCGGGGGACACAGCGGGAAACACCATGGACACAGCGGGGACACAGCTGGACACAGCGGGTTACACAGCGGGGGACACAACGGGACATAGCGGGACACAGCGGGACACAGCGGGGGACAACCGGACACAGCGGGACACAGCGGGACACAGCGGGGGACACAGTGGAACACAGCGGGAGACACAGCGGGACACAGACGACACAGACACAGCAGCGACACAGCGGGAACACAGCTGGACACAGCGGGATTCACAGCGGGACACAGCGGGACAGAGCGGGGGACAGAGGGAGACAGAGGGGGACACAGCGGGACACAGCGGGACACAGCGGTGGACACAGCGTGACACAGCGGGGGACACAGCAGGACACAGCTGAGGACACAGCGAGAATACAGCGCGACACATCGGGGACACAGTGGTGGACACAGAGGATCAAAGCGGGGACACAGCGGGGACACAGTGGGGACACAGTAGGACACAGTGTTACACTGCGGGACACAGCGGGGACACAGCGGGTGACACAGAGAGGACACAGCGGGACACAGCAGAACACAGCGAGACACAGCGGGGACACAGCGGGGACACTCCATGGGACAGCGGAGACACAGTGGGACACAGCGGAGGACAGCAGGGACACAGCAGGTCACAGCGGGACACAGCGGGACACAGCTGGGAAACAGCGGGGGACAGCGGGGAAACAGCGGGACACAGAGGGGACACAGGGGGACACAGCGGGGACACAGTGGGTGACAGCGGGGACACAACGGAACACAGCGGGACACAGAGGGGACAAAGCGGGGACACAGCGGAACACAGCGGGGGACACAGCGTGACACAGACGACACAGACGACACAGACCCAGCGGCGTCACAGCAGGAACACAGCTGGACATAGCGGGATTCACAGTGGGACACAGCGGGGACACAGCGGGATTCACAGCGGGACACAGCGGGGACACAGCGAGGACACAGCGGGACACAGCGGGACACAGGGGGACAGAGCGGGGACACAGACGACACAGACCCAGCGGCAACACAGCAGGAACACAGCTGGACACAGCGGGATTCACAGCGGGACACAGCGGGGACACAGTGAGGACACAGCGGGACAAAGCGGGACACAGCGGGACAGAGCGGGGGACAGAGGGGGACAGAGGGGGACACAGCGGTACACAGCGGTGGACACAGTGTGACACAGCGGGGGACACAGCGGGACACAGCTGGGGACACAGCGAGAACACAAGGCGACACATCGGGGGACACAGCTGGGACACAGTGGTGGACACAGAGGATCAAAGCGGGGACACAGTGGGGGCACAGTGGGGACACAGTAAGACACAGTGTGACACTGCGGGACACAGCGGGGACACAGCAATGGACACAGCGAGGACACAGCTGGACACAGCACAACACAGCGAGACACAGCGGGGACACAGCGGGGACACAGCGGGGACACTCCATGGGACAGCGGAGACACAGTGGGACACAGCGGGGGACAGCAGGGACACAGCAGGTCACAGCTGGACACAGCGGGAAATAGCTGGGAAACAGCGGGGGACAGTGGGGAAACTGCGGGTCACAGAGGGGACACAGCGGGGACACAGCGGGACACAGCGGCGACACAGTGGGTGACAGCGGGGACACAACGGAACAAAGCGGGACACAGAGGGGACACAGCGGGGACACAGCGGGGACACAGCAGGGACACATCGGGGGACACAGCGGGGGAATCAGTGGGGAACACAGCGGGACACAGCGGGGACACAGTTGGACACAGTGTGACAGACAGCTGGACACATCGGAGACACAGCGAGGACACAGAGGGACACAGCAGAACAAAGCGGAACACAGCGTGACACAGCAGGGGACACAGCGGGACACAGCGGGGACAAAGAAGGACACAGTGGGGACACACCGGGACACAGCGGGACAGAGCGGGGGAAACAGCCGGGGACACATCGGGACACACCGGGACACAGTGGGACAGAGCGGGACACAGCGGGGACACAGCGGGGGACACAGCGGGGGACACAGCGGGACACAACATGGGACACAGCGAGGACACAGCGTGACACAGCGGGGACACAGTGGCTATTCAGCGGGGGACACAGCGGGGGACAAACCAGGACACCACTGGAAACATCGGGACACAGCGGGACACAGCAGGGACACAGCGGGTCACAGCGGGGGACACAGCGGGACACAGCGGGGGACACAGCGAGGACACAGTGGGACACAGCGGGACACAGCGGGGACACAGCGAGGACATAGCGGGACAGAGTGGGACACAGCGCGAACACTCCAGGGGAGAGCGGGGACACAGCGGGACACAGCGGGGGACAGCAGGGACACAGCGGGTCACAGCGGGACACAGCGGGGACACAGTGGGGGACAGCGGGGAAACAGCGGGGTACAGAGAGGACACAGCGGGGACACAGCAGGACACAGCGGGGACACAGTGGGTGACAGCGGGGACACAACGGGACACAGCGGGACATATTGTGGACACAGCAGGGTCACAGCGAGGGACACAGCTCGACACATCGGGGACTCAGCGGGAACACAGCGTGGAACACAGCAGGGGAATCAGTGGGGAAGACAGCGGGACACAGCGGGGACAAAGTTGGACACAGCTGGATACACAATGGTACACATCGGGGACACAGCGAGGACACAGAGGGACACAGTGGAACAAAGCGGGACACAGCGGGACACAGTGGGGACACAGCGGGGACACAGCGGGGGACACAGCAGGACACAGCGGGGACACAGAAGGACACAGTGGGGACACAGCAGGGACACAGTGGTAAACAGCGGGGTAAACAGCCGGGGACACAGCGGGACACAAAGGGGGACACAGCGGGACACAGCTGGGGACACAGCGAGGATACAGCGGGACACATTGGAACACAGCGGGGACACAGCGGGGGACACAGCGTATCAAAGGGGGGACACAGCGGGGCCAAAGTGGGCACACAGCAGGACACAGAGTGACACAGCGGTACATAGCGGGGACACAGCGGAGGACACAGCGAGGACACAGCGGGACACAGCAGGACACAGCGGGGGACACAGCAGGGACACAGCGTGGCACAGCGGGGACACAGTGGGTGACAGCCCGGACACAACGGAACACAGCGGGACACAGCGGGACACAGCGGGGACACAGCAGAGGACACAGCGAGGACACAGCGGGACACAGCAGGACACAGCGGGGACAGAGCGGGGACACTCCATGGGACAGCGGGGACACAGCGGGACACAGCGGGGCACAGCATGGACACAGCGGGTCACAGCGAGACACAGCGGGACACAGCGGGGACACAGTGGGGGACAGCGGGTACACAGCGGGACACAGAGGGGACACAGCGGGGACACAGCAGGACACAGCGGGGACACAGTGGGGACACAGCTGGGGATACAGCGAGGACACAGCGGGACACAGCGGGAACACCGCGGTGGACACAGCGGGAAACAGAATGTCACAGCGGGGACACAGCGGGGACACAGAAGAGGACATAGGGGGACACAGCGGGACACAGCGGGACACAGCGGGAGACACAAAGGGACACAGTGGGGGACAGAGCGGTACACAGGGGGATACAGCAGGGACACTTCGGGGAAACAGCAGGACACAGCAGGGACACATCGGGACACAGCGGGGCCACAGCTAAACACAGCAGGACACAGCGGGGGACACAGCGGGGGAATCAGTGGGGAACACAGCGGGACACAGCAGGGACACAGTTGGACACAGCGGGATACACTGTGGGACAAAGCGGGACACAGCGAGACACAACGGGGACACAGCGGGGACATAGCAGCGGACACATCGGGACACAGAGAGACACAGCGGGACAAAGCGGGGTACACAGCGGGACACAGAGGAGGACACAGCGGGACACAGCGGGGACACAGCAGGACACAGTGGGGACACCGCGGGGACACAGCGGGGGACACAGCGGGGGACACAGCGGTACACAGCCGGGGATTCAGCGGGGACACAGCGGGAACACAGCGGGGGACACAGCGCGTGAAACAGTGGGGAACACAGAGGGACACAACGGGGACACAGTTGGACACAGCGGGATACACAGCGGGACACAGCGGGGACACAGTCAGGACACAGCGAAGACATAGCGGGACACAGCGGGACACAACGGGACACAGCGGGACACAGCGGGGACACAGCAGCGGACACAGCAGCGGACACAACGGGACACAGCGGGACACAGCAGGACACAGCGGTGGACATAGCAGGACACATTGGGTGACACAGCGGGACACAGCGGACGACACAGCGGGACACAGCAGGGGACATAGCGGGACACCTCGGGGACACAGCGGGGACACAGCGGGACACAGCGCGGACACAGCGGGACTGACTGGGGGACACAGCGAGACACAGCGGGACACAGGGAGACACAGCGGGACACAACGGAGACACAGGGGGACACAGCGGGGACACAGCGGGGGAGAGCAGGGACACAACGGGACACATCGGGACACATCGGGGACAGAGCGGGGACACAGCGGGGGACACAGCGGGACACAGCAGGACACAGCGTGGAGAAAGCGGGGATACAGTGGGGACAGAGTAGGGAAACTGCAGGACACAGCGGGGACAGAGCGGGGGACACAACGGGACACAGCGGGACAAAGAAGGGACACAGCGGGACACAGCGGTTTACACAGCGGGACACTGCGGGGGAAACAGTGAGGACACAGCGGGACACAGCTGGACACAGGGGGACCCAGAGGGGGACACAGCGGGGGACAAAGCGGGACACCATGGGAAACAGCTGGACACAGCGGGACACAGGGTGGACACAGCGGCGACACAGCGGGATACACAGCGGGACACAGCGGGGACACAGCGGGGCACACAGCGGGGGACACAGCGGGGAACACAGTGGAACACATCGGGGACACAGCGGGAACACAGCGGGACACAGAGTGGACACAGTGGTGACACAGCGGGGACACAGCAGGGACACAGCTGGACATAGTGGGATACATAACGGGACACAGCCGGGACACATCAGGGACACAGCGAGACACAGCAGGACACAGCGGGACACAGCGGGGACAAAGCGGGGCAGAGCGGGGGACACAGCGGGACACAGCGGGACACAGCGGGGACACAGTTGGGACAGAGCGGGGACACAGCAGGACACAGCAGGGACAGAGCAGGGGACACAACGGGACACAGCGGGACAAAGAAGGGACACAGCGGGACACAGCGGGGTGCACAGCGCGACACTGCGGGGGACACAGCGAGGACCCAGCGGGACACAGCGGGACACAGGGGGACTCAGAGGGGTACACTGCGGGGGACAAAGCAGGACACCACGGGAAACAGTGAGACACAGCGGGACAAAGCGGGACACAGCGGGACAGAGCGGGGGACACAGCAGGGCACAGCTGGGGACACAGCGAGTACACAGTGGGACACAGCGGGACACATCGGGGACACAGCGGGACACAGCATGGGACACAGCGGGGATACAGCTGGGACACAGCAGGACACAGCAGGGACACATTGGGACACAGCGGGACACAGTGGGGGACCAGGGGGACACAGCGGGTCACATCAGGGGACACAGCTTGACACAGCGGGATACACGGCAGGACACAGCGGGGACACATCGAGGACACAGCGGGACACATCGGGACACAGTGGGACACAGCGGAGACACTGGGGACACATAGGAACACAGGGGACAAAGCAGGACACAGCGGGGACACAGCGGGGACACAGCATGACACAGCGGGGACACAGCCGGGACACAGCAGGACACAGCGGGACACGGCGGGGGACACAGCGAGGACATAGCGGGACACATCGGGACACGAGGGACAAAGCGGGGACACAGCGGGGGACACAGTGGGGAAACAGTGGGACACAGCGGGACACTGTGGGGGATACAGAGGGACACAGCTAGGACACATCGGAACACAGCGGGGGACACAGCGGGACACAGCAGGGACACATCGGGACACAGCGGGGGCCACAGCAGGACACAGCGGCACACAGCGGGACACAGCGTGGGACACAGCAGGACACAGCAGGGGACACAGTGAGACACAGCGGGGGACACAGCAGGGACACATCAGGACACAGACGGACACATCGGGTGACACAGCTTGACACAGCAGGATACATGGCAGGACACAGCGGGGACACATCGAGGACACAGCGGGACACATCAGGACACAGCGGGACACAGCGGGGACACAGGGGACATAGTGGGACACAGCGGGACACAGTGGGACACAGCGGGGAACACAGCGGGTGACACAGCAGGACACAGCGGGGACACAGCAGGGACACAGCGGGACACAGCGGGGACACAGACGGGACACAGCGGGACACCGCGGGATACATTGGGACACAGCGGGACACAGCAGGGACACATCGGGACACAGCGGGGCCACAGCTAAACACAGCAGGACACAGCGGGGGACACAGCGGGGGAATCAGTGGGGAACACAGCGGGACACAGCAGGGACACAGTTGGACACAGCGGGATACACTGTGGGACAAAGCGGGACACAGCGAGACACAACGGGGACACAGCGGGGACATAGCAGCGGACACATCGGGACACAGAGAGACACAGCGGGACAAAGCGGGGTACACAGCGGGACACAGAGGAGGACACAGCGGGACACAGCGGGGACACAGCAGGACACAGTGGGGACACCGCGGGGACACAGCGGGGGACACAGCGGGGGACACAGCGGTACACAGCCGGGGATTCAGCGGGGACACAGCGGGAACACAGCGGGGGACACAGCGCGTGAAACAGTGGGGAACACAGAGGGACACAACGGGGACACAGTTGGACACAGCGGGATACACAGCGGGACACAGCGGGGACACAGTCAGGACACAGCGAAGACATAGCGGGACACAGCGGGACACAACGGGACACAGCGGGACACAGCGGGGACACAGCAGCGGACACAGCAGCGGACACAACGGGACACAGCGGGACACAGCAGGACACAGCAGGACACAGCGGTGGACATAGCAGGACACATTGGGTGACACAGCGGGACACAGCGGACGACACAGCGGGACACAGCAGGGGACATAGCGGGACACCTCGGGGACACAGCGGGGACACAGCGGGACACAGCGCGGACACAGCGGGACTGACTGGGGGACACAGCGAGACACAGCGGGACACAGGGAGACACAGCGGGACACAACGGAGACACAGGGGGACACAGCGGGGACACAGCGGGGGAGAGCAGGGACACAACGGGACACATCGGGACACATCGGGGACAGAGCGGGGACACAGCGGGGGACACAGCGGGACACAGCAGGACACAGCGTGGAGAAAGCGGGGATACAGTGGGGACAGAGTAGGGAAACTGCAGGACACAGCGGGGACAGAGCGGGGGACACAACGGGACACAGCGGGACAAAGAAGGGACACAGCGGGACACAGCGGTTTACACAGCGGGACACTGCGGGGGAAACAGTGAGGACACAGCGGGACACAGCTGGACACAGGGGGACCCAGAGGGGGACACAGCGGGGGACAAAGCGGGACACCATGGGAAACAGCTGGACACAGCGGGACACAGGGTGGACACAGCGGCGACACAGCGGGATACACAGCGGGACACAGCGGGGACACAGCGGGGCACACAGCGGGGGACACAGCGGGGAACACAGTGGAACACATCGGGGACACAGCGGGAACACAGCGGGACACAGAGTGGACACAGTGGTGACACAGCGGGGACACAGCAGGGACACAGCTGGACATAGTGGGATACATAACGGGACACAGCCGGGACACATCAGGGACACAGCGAGACACAGCAGGACACAGCGGGACACAGCGGGGACAAAGCGGGGCAGAGCGGGGGACACAGCGGGACACAGCGGGACACAGCGGGGACACAGTTGGGACAGAGCGGGGACACAGCAGGACACAGCGGGGACAGAGCAGGGGACACAACGGGACACAGCGGGACAAAGAAGGGACACAGCGGGACACAGCGGGGTGCACAGCGCGACACTGCGGGGGACACAGCGAGGACCCAGCGGGACACAGCGGGACACAGGGGGACTCAGAGGGGTACACTGCGGGGGACAAAGCAGGACACCACGGGAAACAGTGAGACACAGCGGGACAAAGCGGGACACAGCGGGACAGAGCGGGGGACACAGCAGGGCACAGCTGGGGACACAGCGAGTACACAGTGGGACACAGCGGGACACATCGGGGACACAGCGGGACACAGCATGGGACACAGCGGGGATACAGCTGGGACACAGCAGGACACAGCAGGGACACATTGGGACACAGCGGGACACAGTGGGGGACCAGGGGGACACAGCGGGTCACATCAGGGGACACAGCTTGACACAGCGGGATACACGGCAGGACACAGCGGGGACACATCGAGGACACAGCGGGACACATCGGGACACAGTGGGACACAGCGGAGACACTGGGGACACATAGGAACACAGGGGACAAAGCAGGACACAGCGGGGACACAGCGGGGACACAGCATGACACAGCGGGGACACAGCCGGGACACAGCAGGACACAGCGGGACACGGCGGGGGACACAGCGAGGACATAGCGGGACACATCGGGACACGAGGGACAAAGCGGGGACACAGCGGGGGACACAGTGGGGAAACAGTGGGACACAGCGGGACACTGTGGGGGATACAGAGGGACACAGCTAGGACACATCGGAACACAGCGGGGGACACAGCGGGACACAGCAGGGACACATCGGGACACAGCGGGGGCCACAGCAGGACACAGCGGCACACAGCGGGACACAGCGTGGGACACAGCAGGACACAGCAGGGGACACAGTGAGACACAGCGGGGGACACAGCAGGGACACATCAGGACACAGACGGACACATCGGGTGACACAGCTTGACACAGCAGGATACATGGCAGGACACAGCGGGGACACATCGAGGACACAGCGGGACACATCAGGACACAGCGGGACACAGCGGGGACACAGGGGACATAGTGGGACACAGCGGGACACAGTGGGACACAGCGGGGAACACAGCGGGTGACACAGCAGGACACAGCGGGGACACAGCAGGGACACAGCGGGACACAGCGGGGACACAGACGGGACACAGCGGGACACCGCGGGATACATTGGGACACAGCGGGACACAGCAGGGACACATCGGGACACAGCGGGGCCACAGCTAAACACAGCAGGACACAGCGGGGGACACAGCGGGGGAATCAGTGGGGAACACAGCGGGACACAGCAGGGACACAGTTGGACACAGCGGGATACACTGTGGGACAAAGCGGGACACAGCGAGACACAACGGGGACACAGCGGGGACATAGCAGCGGACACATCGGGACACAGAGAGACACAGCGGGACAAAGCGGGGTACACAGCGGGACACAGAGGAGGACACAGCGGGACACAGCGGGGACACAGCAGGACACAGTGGGGACACCGCGGGGACACAGCGGGGGACACAGCGGGGGACACAGCGGTACACAGCCGGGGATTCAGCGGGGACACAGCGGGAACACAGCGGGGGACACAGCGCGGGAAACAGTGGGGAACACAGAGGGACACAACGGGGACACAGTTGGACACAGCGGGATACACAGCGGGACACAGCGGGGACAGAGCGAGGACACAGCGGGACACATTGGGACACAGCAGGACACAGTGGAACACAGCGGGAACACAGCGGGGACACAGCAGCGGAAACAGCGGGACACAGCAGGACACAGCTGTACACAGCCGGGGACTCAGCGGGGACACACCGGGAACACAGCGGGGGACACAGCGCGGGAAACAGTGGGGAACACAGAGGGACACAACGGGGACACAGTTGGACACAGCGGGATACACAGCGGGACACAGCGAGGACACAGCGAAGACACAGCGGGACACAGCGGGATACAGCAGGGACACAGCAGCAGACACAGGAGCGGACACAACGGGACACAGCGGGACACAGTGGGACACAGCGGGACACAGCAGGACACAGCGGCGGACACAGCAGGACACATTGGGTGACACAGCGGGACACAGCGAACGACACAGCGGGACACAGCGGGGGACATAGCGGGACACCTCGGGGACACAGCGAGGACACAGCGAGACACAGGGGGACACAGGGGGACACAGCGGGACACAGCGGTTTACACAGCGGGACACTGCGGGGGACACAGTGAGGACACAGCGGGACACAGCCGGACACAGCGGGGACACAGTAGGACACAGCGGGATACACTGCGGGACAAAGCGGGACACAGCGAGACACAAAGGGGACACAGCGGGGACATAGCAGCGGACACATCGGGACACAGCGAGACACAGAGGGACACAGCGAGGTACACAGCGGGACACAGAGGAGGACACAGCGGGACACAGCAGGGACACAGCAGGACACAGTGGGGACACCGCGGGGACACAGCGGGGGACACAGCGGGGGACACAGCGGTACACAGCCGGGGACTCAGCGGGGACACAGCGGGAACACAGCGGGGGACACAGCGCGGGAAACAGTGGGGAACACAGAGGGACACAACTGGGACACAGTTGGACACAGCGGGATACACAGCGGGACACATCGGGGACACAGCGAGGACACAGCGAAGACATAGCGGGACACAGCGGGACACAACGGGACACAGCGGGACACAGCGGGGACACAGCGGGGACACAGCAGCGGACACAATGGGACACAGCAGGACACAGCGGGATACAGCGGGACACAGCAGGACACAGCAGGACACATCGGGTGACACAGCGGGACACAGCGGACGACACAGCGGGACACAGCGGGGGACATAGCGGGACACCTCGGGGACACAGCGGGGACACAGCGGGACACATCGGGTGACACAGCGGGACACAGCGGACGACACAGCAGGACACAGCGGGGGACATAGAGGGACACCTCGCGGACACAGCGGGGACACAGCGGTACACAGCGCGGACACAGCGGGACAGACCGGGGGACACAGCGAGACACAGCCTGACACAGCGGGACACAGCGGGACACAAGGGAGTCACAGCGGGACACAGCGGGGACACAGCCGTGGAGAGCGGGGACACAACGGGACACATCGGGACACATCGGGGACACAGCGGGGACACAGCGGGGGACACAGCGGGACACAGGGTGGACACAGCGGCGACACAGCGGCATACACAGCGGGACACAGCGGGATACAGCTGGACACAGCAGGGACACAGCGGGGACAGAGCGGGGGACACAGCAGGACACAGTGGGACACAGCGTGGACACAGCGGGGATACAGTGGGGACAGAGCGGGGCCACTGCAGGACACAGCGGGAACAGAGCGGGGGACACAACGTGACACAGCGGGACAAAAAAGGGACACAGCGGGACACAGCGGTTTACACAGCGGGACACTGCGGGGGACACAGCGAGGACACAGTGGGACACAGCCGGACACAGGGGGACTCAGAGGGAGACACAGCGGGGGACAAAGCGGGACACCATGGGAAACAGCGGGACACAGCCGGACACAGTGGGACACAGCGGAGACACAGCAGGGGACAAAGCGGGGGACACAGTGGGGGACACAGCGGGGATCACAGCGGGACACAGAGGGGATACAGCTGGACACAGCGAGATACACAGCGGGACACAGCGGGGACAGAGCGAGGACACAGCGGGACACATCGGGACACAGCAGGACACAGCGGAACACAGCGGGAACACAGCGGGGACACAGCAGCGGAAACAGCGGGACACAGCAGGACACAGTGGGACACAGCGGGGGACACAGCGGGGAACACAGCGGGTGACACTGCGGGACATACCGGGGACACAGAAGGACACAGTGGGGACTCAGCGATGACACAGTGGGATACAGCGGGGACACAGCAGGGACACAGCCGGACACAGCGTGGAACAAAGCAGGACACAGTTGGGACTCAGCGGGGACAGAGCGGGGACACAACGTGACACAGTGGGGACAGAGCGGGTGACACAGCAGGACAGAGCGGGTCAAAGCGGGGACACAGCTGGGACACAGCAGGGACACAGCGGGACACATTGGGGGACACATCCGGACACAGCGGGACACAGCGGGGACACAGTGGGGGACACGCGGCAGACACAGCCGGACACAGCGGGGGACACAGCGAGTACACAGCGGGACAAATCCGGAAATATCAGGGACACAGCGGGGCACAGCGGGGACACAGCGGGGGACACAGCGGGGGACAAAGCGGGACACAGGGGTGACACAGCGGGGACAAAGCAGGGACACAGCTGGACACAGTGGGATACACAGCGGGACACTTCAGGGACACAGCAGGGACACAGCGGGGACACATCGGGGACACAGCTGGGACAGAGCGGGGACACAGCAGGACACAGCGGGGACAGTGCGGGGGACACAACGCGACACAGTGGGGACAGAGCGGATGACAGCAGGACACAACGGGGGACACAGCGGGACACAGCGGGGGACACAGCGAGGACAGAGCGGGACACAGCGGTACACAACGGGGACTCAGCAGGGTTCACAGCGGTACACAACGGGACACAGCTTGGCACAGCGGGGACACAGAGAGGGACACAGCAGTGACACAGCGGGACACAGCGGGACACAGCAGAGGACACAGCGGGGCACAGCGAGGGACACATTGGGGACAAAGCAGGACACAGTGGGGACAG
This sequence comes from Dipodomys merriami, assembly GCF_024711535.1. Lineage (NCBI taxonomy): Eukaryota > Metazoa > Chordata > Mammalia > Rodentia > Heteromyidae > Dipodomys > Dipodomys merriami. The sequence continues at coordinate 244,138 of NW_027206380.1, forward strand.
AGTTGGACACAGAGGGGACACAGCGGGGGAATCAGTGGGGAACACAGCGAGACACAACGTGGACACAGTTGGACACAGCGGGATACACAGCGAGACAGATCGGGGACACAGCGGGGCACACAGCGGGGGATACAGCAGGGGACACAGCGGGGTCCATAGCTGGACACAGCGGGATACACAGTGGCACACAGCGGGGACACAGCGGGGACACCGCAGGACACAGTGGGGACACAGCGGAGACACAGCAGGATACAGCGTGGACACGGCGGGCAAACAGCGAGGACACAGCGGGACACATCGGGACACAGCAGGACACAGTGGAACACAGCGGGTACACAGCATGACACAGCAGGGGACACAGCAGGACAAAGCGGGGGACACAGCCGGACACAGAGGGACAAAGCGGGGACACAGCGGCACAGAGCGGGGGACATAGCGGAACACAGCGGGACACAGCGGGACACAGCGGGGGACACAGTGGGACACATCGGGGACACAGCGGGGCACACAGCGGGACACAGTGGGGACACAGCGGGGACACAACGGGGACAAAGCAGGACACAGCGGGACACAGCAGGGACACAGCGGGGGACACAGCGAGGACACAGCGGGACACAGCGAGACACAGCGGGGGAAAAAGCGGGGACACTCCAGGGGACAGCGGGGAGACAGCGGGACACAGTGAGGGACAGCAGTGACACAGCGGATCACAGCAGGACAAAGAGGGACACAGCGGAGGACAGCGTGGACACAACGGGACACAGCGTGACACATCGGGGACACAGCGGGGTCACAGCGGGGGACACAGCGGGACACAGCGGGGACAGAGTGGGGATACAGCTGGACAAAGAGGGGACACAGCTTGGGACACAGCTGGGAAAACAGTGGGGAACACAGCTGGACAGAGCGGGGACACACCTGGGGACACAGCGGGGGACACAGTGGGGGACACAGTGGGGAACACAGCGGGACACAGCGGGTATACAGCGGGACACAGCTGGACAAAACGGGACAGAGCGGGGACAGAGCGGGGACTCAGCGGGGGACACAGCGAGGGACAAAGTGGGACACCACGGAACACAGCGGGACACTGCGGGGACACAGCGGGACACAGCGGGGGACACAGCAGGGACACAGCGGAACACAGCGGGGGACACAGCCCTGACACAGCGGGACATAGTGGGACACAGAGGGGGACAAAGCGGGATATAGTTGGGGACACAGTAGGGGACACAGGGGGACACAGCGGGGACACAGCAGGACAGAGCGGGGACACAGCGGGACCCAGCGTGGAGACAGCGGGACCCAGCATGGACACAGCGGGACACAGCAGGACACAGCGTGGCACAACGGAGACACAGCGGGACACAGCGGGACACAGCGGGGGAAACAGTGGGACACAGCGGGGACATAGCGTGGTACACAGTGGGGACACAGAGGAACACAGCGGGGGAAACAGTGGGACACAGCGGGACACAGCATGGGACACAGCGAGAACACAGTGGGACACAGCGGGACACAGCGTGGACACAGCGGGACACCACTGGGACACAGCCGGGGGACACAGCGGGACACAACGGGGGAAACAGCGAAGACACAGCGGAACACTGGGGGGACACAGCAGGGACACAGCGGGGGACACAGCGGGACACAGCAGGACACAGAGGGGTACACAGCGGGACACAGCGAGGAAACAGCGGGACACAGCAGAGGACACAGCGGGACAAAGCGGGACACAGCGTGGAACACAGCGGGACACAGCGGGGGACACAGCGAGGACACAGCGGAACACAGCGGGGGACACAGCCGTGGACACATCAGGACACAGCGGGGGACACAGCGCGGACACAGAGGGACACAGCGGGGACACAGCTGGGACACAGCGGGGGACACAGCGGGTGACACAACGGTACACAGATGGACACAACGGGACACACCGCGATCACAGCGGTGACACAGCGGGGGACACAGCGGGGAACAGCGGGGGACACAGCGAGGACACAGTGGGACCCAGCGGGACACTGCCTCGATACAGCGGGGCCACAGCGGGACACAGCAGGCTATAAGGCTGGGGACACAAAGCGAAACAGCGGAGACAAAGCAGGACACTGCGTGACACATCGTGGACACAGCGGGACACAGCGGGGGACACAGCTGGGGACACTTCAGGACACAGTGGGGGACACAGCCGGGGACACTGTAATACACAGCGGGGGACACAGCGCGGACACAGCGGGACACAGCGGGGACACAGCAGGGACACAGCGGGGTACACAACTGGGGACACAACAGGACACAGAGGGGGACAGAGAGGGGACAGAGCTGGGACACAGGGGACACAGCAGGAAATTGCGGGACACAGGAAGGCCAAAGCAGGAGACACAGCGGGGGACAGAGCAGACACAGCGGGGACACAGCGGGGACTCAGCGGGGGACATAGCGGAGAACAAAGCAGGACACCACGGTACACAGCGGAACACAGCGGAACACAGTGGGGACACTGTGTGGACACAGCGGGACACAGCGGGGGAAACAGGGGGACACAGCGGAACTCATCGGTGAACACAACGGAACACATCGTGGGGACACAGCGGGGGACACAGCGGGACACAGCAGGGACTCAGCTGGACACAGCGGGGTATACAGGGTGACACAGCGGGGACACAGCGGGGACAAAGCAGGACACAGCAGGGGACACAGCAGGGGACACAGCGGGACACAGCGGGGACTAAGCTGGACACAGAGTGGTATACAGCGTGACAGAGCGGGGACTCAGGAGGAACACAGCGGGACACTGTGTGACACATCGGGGACACAGTGGGACACAGCGGGACACAGAGAGACACACCGGGGGACACAGCGACACACAGCGGGAAACACAGCGAGGACACAGCGGAACACAGCGGGGTACAAAGCTGGGGACACAAAGGGAAACAGCGGAGACACAGCAGGACACTGCGTGACACATCGTGGACACAGTGTGATACAGCGGGACACAGCGGGGACACAGCGGGGGACACAGCGAGGACACAGCGGGACACAGCGGGACACAGCAGGACTCAGCGGGGACACAGCTGGGACACAGCGGGGGACACAGCGCGACACAGCGATACACAGAGTGACACAGCGGGACAAAGCGGGGGACACAGCAGGACACAGTGGGGGACACAGCGGGACACAGAGGGGGACACAGGGGGGGACACAGCAGGACACAGTGTGGGACACAGCGAGAACACAGCGGGACACCGCGGGACACAGCGTCGATTCAGCAGGGACACAGCCGGACACAGCAGGGACAAAGCAGGGGACACAGCGGGGGACATTGGGGAAACAGGGGGACACAGCGGGGGACACAGTTGGACATAGCGGGGGACAGCAGGGACGCAGCGGGACAAAGCGGGGACACAGCGGGGGACAACGGGGAAACAGCGGGACACCGCGGGGACAAAGCGGGGACTCAGTGGTGGATACAGCGGTGGACAAAGCGGGACACCACGGGACACAGCGGGGACACTGTGGGGACACAGCGGGACACAGCTGGGGACACAACGAGACACAGCAGGTGACACAGCGGGGACACAGCGGGACACAGCGGGGAGACAGCGTGCACACAGTGGGAAACAGCGGGACACAGCGGGGGACAAAGCGGGAGACAGCGGGGGACACAGCAGGGGACACAGTGGGACACAGCGGGACCCAGCTGGGGACACAGCCAGGACACAGCGGGACACAGCGGGGGACACAGCGAGGACACAGCAGACACAGAGGGCCACAGCGGGGACACAGCTGGACACAACGGGATAGAGCAGGAGACACAGTGGGGGATACAGCGAGGACACAGAGGGACACAACCGGACACAGCGGGACACAGCAGGGACAAAGTGGGAATCACAGCAGGGGATAGAGTGGGACAGAGCAGGGACACAGGGGGACACAGCGGGGACTCAGCGGGACGCAGCAGGACACAGCAGGACACAATGGGACACAGTAGGACACAGCGGGGACAAAGCAGGACACAGCGGGGGACAGCGGGGACACAGCGGGACACAGCTTGGGACACAGCGGAGGACACAGCCGGGTACACAGCGTTACACAGCGGGGAAACAGCAGCTTCACAGGGGGACACAGCGGCGACACAGCGGGGGACATTGGGGAAACAGGGGGACACAGCGGGGGACACAGTTGGACATAGCGGGGGACAGCGGGGACACAGCGGGACAAAGCGGGGACACAGCGGGGGACAACGGGGAAACAGCGGGACACAGCGGGGGACACAGCGGGACACAGCGGGGACACAGCGGGTACATAGCGTGGGACACAGCAGGGACACACCGGGACACAGCTGGGAACAAAGCGGGGACACATCAGGGGACAGCGCGGGGACACAACGGGACACAGCGTGGGACACAACGGGACACAGCGGGTACAAAGCGGAACACAGCGGGGACACAGCGGGACATAGAGGGGACACAGCGGGTCACAGCGGGACACAGCGGGACACAGCGGGGTATACAGCTGGGGACACAAAGGGAAACAGCGGGGCACACAGCGGGACACAGCGCGACACCACGGGGGACACAGCTTGACACAGCTGGGGACAGTGCTGGGGACACAGCGAGACACATAGGGGGACACAGCCGGACACATCGTGGTCACAGCGAGACACAGCGGGACACAGCGGGAGACACAGCGAGGACAGAGCGGGACACAGCGGGGGACACAGCCGGGGACACTGCAGGACACAGCGGGGGACACAGCCGGGGACACTGCAGGACACAGCGGGTGACACAGCGAGGACACAGCGGGACACAGCGGGGACACAGCAGGGACACAGTGGGGGACACAGCGCGTGACACAGCGGGACACAGCGGGACACAGTGGGACACAGCGGGGACACAGCAAGGACACAGCAGGGGACACAGCCGGACACAGCGGTACACAGCGGGGGACACAGCCAAACACAGCTGGGAAACAAAGTGACACAGTGGGGGACAGAACGGGGACACAGCGGGACACAGTGGGACACAGCAGGGGACACAGCGGGACACAGCGGGGACACAGCAGGGACACAGCGGCACACAGCGGAGACACAGCGGGACACACCATGGGACTCAGTGGGGACACAGCGGGGGACACAGTGTGGACACAGCGGTACACAGCGGGACACAGCGGGACACATCGGGACACAGCGGGGTACACAGCCCGGGACAGTGGTGACAAACCTGGGGACAGCGGGGACACAGTGGGACACAGCGTGGGACACAGCGGGGGAAACAGCGGGGGACAGCGTTACACAGCGGGGAAACAGCAGCTTCACAGGGGGATACAGCGGCGACACAGCGGGGGACATTGGGGAAACAGGGGGACACAGCGGGGGACAAAGGTGGACATAGCGGGGGACAGCAGGGACACAGCGGGACACAGCGGGAACACAGCGGGGGACATCGGGGAAACAGCGGGACACAGCGGGGGACACAGCCGGACACAGCGGGGACACAGCGGGTACATAGCGTGGGACACAGCAGGGACACACCGGGACATAGCTGGGGACACAGCGGGGACACAGCATGCACAGCGCCGGGACACAGCGGGACACAGCGGGACACAGCAGGGACAAAGCGGGGGACACAGCGGGGGACAGAGTGGGACACATCGGGGACACAGGGAGGACACAGCGGGACACAGCGGGGACAAAGCGGGGACTCAGCGGTGGATACAGCGGGGGACAAAGCGGGACACAACGGGACACAGCGGGACACAGCGTGGACACTGCGGGGACACAGCTGCGGTCACAACGGGACACAGCAGGTGACACAGCAGGACAAAGCAGGGACACAAGGGGGACACAGTGGGAAACAGCAGGACACAGTAGGGGACAAAGCGGGAGACAGCGGAGGACACAGCAGGGGACACAGAAGGGACACAGCGGGACACAGCTGGGGACACAGCCAGGACACAGCGGGACACAGCGGGACACAGCAGGACACAGCGGGGACACAGCGTGTACACAGCAGGTGACACAGTGGGACACAGCGGGACACAGCACGGCACAGCGTGGGACACAGTGGGACACAGCGGGGACACAGCTGGACACAGCTTGATACACATTGGGACACAGCGGGGGACACAGCGGAGGTCACAGCGGGAAACAACCGGGGACACAGCGGGACAAACCCGGGACACAGCGGGGACACAGCGGGACACAGCAGGACACAGCGGGGACACAGCGGGACACAGCGGGGATACAGCGGGGACACAGCCCGGGACACAGCAGAACACAGTGGGGGACAGCGGGGACACAGCGGGATACAGCGGGGACACAGTGGGGGACAGCGGGGACACAACGGGACACAGCGGGACACATCGGGGACACAGCAGGGTCACAGCCGGGGACAGAGCGGGACAGCGTGGGGACACAGCCGGGACAAAGCGGGCACACAGCAGGACACAGGGTGACAGTGGGACTCAGCGGGGACACAGCGGGGGACACAGCGAGGACACAGCAGGACACAGCAGGACACAGCGAGACACAGCGGGTACACTTCGGGGACACACCAGGGGACAGCGGGGACACAGCGGGACACAGTGGGGGACAACAGGGACACAGTGGGGGACAGCGGGGACACAACGGGACACAGCTGGACACATCGGGGACACAGCAGGGTCACAGCGGGGGACAGAGCGGGACACAGCGGGGACACAGCGGGGGACACAGCGTGGGACACAGCGGGCACAAAGGGGGACACATCGAGGACACAGCGAGGACACAGCGGGATACAGCGGGACACATCGGGGACACAGTGGGGACACAGCCTGGGACACAGCGGGACACATCGGGGGACACAGCGAGGACACAGCGGGACAAAGCGGGGAACAAAGCGGGACATAGCGGGGACACAGCTATGACACAGCGGGACACTGCAGGACACTGCAGGACACAGCGGGACACAGCGGGGACACAGCGGGGGACAGTGGGGAAACAGCGGGTCACAGAGGGGACACAGCGGGGACACAGCGGGACACAGCGTGGACACAGCGTGTGACAGCGGGGACACAACGGGACACAGCGGGACACATCTGGGACACAGCAGGGTCACAGCAGGGACACAGCTCGACACAGCGGGGACACAGCTGGGACACAACGGGGACACAGCGGGGGACACAGAGGGGGAATCAGTGGGGAACACAGCGGGACACAGCGGGAACACAGTTGGACACAGCGGGATACAAAGCGGGACACATCGGGGACACAGCGAGGACACAGAGGGACACAGTGGGACTAAGCGGTACACAGCGGGACACAGCGGGGACACAACGGTGACACAGCAGCGGACACATCGGGACACAGCGAGACACAGCGTGACACAGCGGGGGACACTGCGGGACACAGAGGAGGACACAGCCCGACACAGAGGAGACACAGAAAGACAAAGTGGGGACACAGCAGGGACACAGAGGTACACAGCGGGGGAAACAGCCGGGGACATAGCGGGACACAACGGGGGACACAGCGGGACACAGCAGGACACAGCTGGACACAGCGGGTACACAGCGGGGGACACAGTGGGGGACACAGCAGGACACAACGGGGGACACAGCGAGGACACAGCGGGAAACAGCAGAGACACAGCGGGGACTCAGCGGGGGACACCGCGGGGGACATACCGGGATACCACGGGAAACAGCGGGACACAGCGGGACACAGGGGGAATACAGCGGGGACACAGCGAGGAAACAGTGGGACAGAGCGGGACACATCGAGGACACAGCGGCGACACAGCCCGGGGCACAGAGGGACACAGCGGGGGACACAGCGAGGATACAGCGGGAAACAGCGGCACACATCGGGGACACAGCGGGGACCCAGCCCGGAACACAGCGAGACACAGCAGGGACACAGCCAGGACCCAGCTGGACACAGTGGGATAAACAGCGGGACAAGCGGTTACACAGCGAGGACACAGCGGGACACAGTGGGACACAGCAAGGACACAGCGGGACACAGCAGGGTACTCAGCGGGACACAGCGGGACACAGCCGGGAACACAGCGGGACACAGCGGGGGACATAGAGTGACACAGCCGGGAACACAGCGGGACACAGCGGGGGTCATAGCGAGGACACATCGGTACACATCGGGGACACAGCGGGGACACAGCCGGGGAAAGAGCGGGACAGCGTGGGGACACAGCCGGGACAAAGCGGGGACACAGCAGGACACAGGGTGACACAGCGGGACTCAGCGGGGACACAGCAGGGGACACAGCGAGGACACAGCGGGACACAGCAGGACACAGCTAGACACAGCGGGGACACTTCGGGGACACTCCAGGGGAGAGCGGGGACACAGCGGGACACAGTGGATGACAGCAGGGACACAGCGGGTCACAGCGGGACACAGCGGAACACAGCGGGGGACAGCGGGGACACAGCGGGATACAGCGGGGACACAGTGGGGGACAGCGGGGACACAACGGGACACAGCGGGACACAGTGGGGTCACAGCAGGATACAGCGGGGACACTCGGGGGGACAGCGGGGACACAGCGTGACAGAGCGGGTAACAGCAGTACACAGCGGGACACAGCGGGGGACAGCGGGGCCACAGCGGGACACAGCGGGGGACACAGCGGTACACAGCATGGGACACAGTGGGACCCAGAAGGACACAGTGGGGACACAGCGGGACACAGCGGGGACACAGCGGGAACACTCCATGGGACAGCGGGGACAAAGTGTGACACAGCGGGGGACAGCAGGAACACAGCAGGTCACAGCGGGACACAGCGGGACAAAGCGGGGAAACAGCGGGGGACAGCGGGGAAACAGCGGGTCACAGAGGGGACACAGCGGGGACACAGCGAGACACAGCGGGGACACAGTGGGTGACAGCGGGGACACAACGGAACACTCAGGACACTGAGGGGACACAGCGGGGACACAGCGGGGACACAGCAGGGACACATCAGGGGACACAGCGGGGGAATGAGTGGGGAACACAGCGGGACACAGCGGGGACACAATTGGACATAGTGTGATAGACAGCGGGACAAATCGGGGACACAGCGAGGACACAGAGGGACACAGCGGGACAAAGCAGGACACAGCGGGACACAGCAGAGGACACAGCGGGACAGAGCGGGGACACAGAAGGACTCAGTGGGGACACAGCAGGGACACAGCGGTACACAGCGGGGGAAACAGCCAGGGACACTGCAGGACACACCGGGATACAGCGGGACAGAGCGGGACAGAGCGGGGACACAGCGGGGGACACAGAGGGGAACACAGCGGGACACAACGGGGACACAGCGGGGACTCAGAGGGAAACACAGCGGGGGACAAAGCGAGACACCACGGGAAACAGCGGGACACAGCGTGACACAGCGGGTCACAGCGGAGGACACAGCGGGACACAGCGGAGAACACAGTGGGACAGAGCGGGGACACAGCGGGGTGACAGCCCCAGACACAGAGGGAAACAGCAGGGGACACAGTGAGGACACAGCGGGACACAGCGGGACACAGCGGGGACACAGCTGTGACACAGCCTGGGACACAGCGAGACACAGCGGGGACACAGCGGGGACACAACAGGGGACACAGTGGGCCACAGCGGGGACACAGCAGGGAACACAGCGGGTAAACAGCGGGACACAGTGGGGGACACAGCGGGACACAGCGGGAAACAGCGGGACAGAGCTGGGGACAATGAGGGGGGACATAGTGGGACACAGCAGGGGACACAGGGAGGACACAGCGGGGGACACAGCGAGACACAGCGGGGGACACAGCAGGGACAAATCGGGACACAGCGGGACACAGCGGGGAACACAGTGGGGGACAGAGCGGGGAAACAGCGGGACACAGCGAGACACAGCATGGGACACAGCAGGACACAGCGGGGGACACAGCGAGACACAGCGGGGGACACAGCAGGGACAAATCGGGACACAGCCGGACAAATCGGGGGACACAGCTTGACACAACGGGATACACGCAGGACACAGCGGGGACAGAGCGAGGACACAGCGGGACACAGCGGGACACAGCGGGTCACAGCGGGCACAAGCGGGACACAGCGGCACACAGCGGGACACAGCGTGGGACACAGCAGGATACAGCGGTGGACACAGCGAGAAACAGCGGGGGACAGAGCAGGGACACATCAGGACACAGCCGGACAAATCGGGGGACACAGCTTGACACAACGGGATACACCGCAGGACACAGCGGGGACAGAGCGAGGACACAGCGGGACACAGCAGGACACAGCGGGACAAAGCGGGACACAGTGGGGACATAAGGGACACAGCGGGACACAGCGGGACACAGCAGGACACAGCGGGGGACACAGCGGGGGACACAGCAGGACACAGCGGGACATAGCCGGACACTGCGGGGGACACAGCGGGGGACATAGCGGGACACAGCGGGGGACACAGGGAGGACACAGCGGGACACAGTGGAATACAGGGGGACACAATGGGGACACAGCGGGGGACACAGAGAGAACACAGCGGGACACAGTGGGATACAGCGGAGACACAATGGGAACACAGCGGGGTACACAGCGAGGACACAACAGGACACAGCGGGACACAGCGGGACACAGTGGGACACTGCAGGGACACCACTGGGGACAGAGCGGGACACAGCGGGTTACACAGCGGGGGACACAACGGGACACAGCGGGGGACACAGCGGGGGACACGGGGGGGACATCGGTGACACAGCGCGGACACAGCGGGACACATCGGGGGACACAGCGGGACATGGCGGGACACATCGGGGGACACAGCTTGACACAGCGGGATACACGGCGGGACACAGCAGGGACACAGTGAGGACACAGCAGGCCACAGCAGGGACACATCGGTACACAGCAGGGGAGACAGCGGGACACAGCGGCACACAGCGGGACACAGCGTGGGACACAGCAGGACACAGCGAGACACAGCGGGGGACACAGCAGGGACAAATCGGGACACAGCGGGACACAGCGGGGAACACAGTGGGACACAGGGAACACAGTGGGACACAGCGGGGACACAGCGGGCACACAGCGGGACACAGCGGGACACAGCAGGGACACAGCAGTCACACAGCTGCACACAGCGGGACACTGTGGTGGACACAGAAAGCACACAGCAGGACAAATCTGGCACAGTGGGACACAGCGGGGACACAGCGGGGGACAAAGCGGGGAAACAGCGGGACACAGCGGGACACGTCGGGACACATCGGGAGACAGCAGTACACAGCGGGACACTGCGGGGGACACAGCGGGGATACAGCTGGGACACAGCAGGACACAGCGGGGACACATCGGGACACACCGGTGGACACAGTGGGACACAGCGGGGGACACAGCAAGACACAGCAGGGGACACAGCGGGACACAACGGGACACAGCGGGGGTCACAGCGGGACACAGCGGGACACAGCGGGAACACAGCGGGGACAGAGCAGGGACACATCAGGACATAGCGGGACACTGTGGAGGACACAGGGGGACACAGCGGGACACATCGGGTGACACAGCTTGACACAGCGGGATACATGGCAGGACAAAGCGGGGACACAGCGAGGACACAGCGGGACACATTGGGACACAGCGGGACACAGCGGGGACACAGGGGACACAGTGGGACACAGCGGGACACAGCGGGACACAGCAGGGAACACAGCGGGGGACACAGCGGGACACAGCGGGGACACAGCGGGGACACAGCGGGGACACAGCCAGGACACAGCAGGATACATCGGGACACTGCTGGGGACACAGCGAGGACATAGCGGGACACAGCGGGACACAGTGGGGGACACAGCGGGACGCAGATGGGACACTCGGGACACAGCGGGGGACACAGCGGGACTCAGCTTGACACAGCGGGAAACAGCGGGGACACAGCGGGACACAGCGAGACACAGCTGGGGACACAACAGGGACACATCAGGACGCAGCGGGGGACACAGCGGGTGAACAGCGGTAAACAGTGGGGGACACAGAGGGACACAGCGCGACACAGCGTGGGACACAGTGGGACACAGCTGGGGACAATGAGGGGGGACATAGCGGGACACAAAGCGGGACACAGGGAGGACACAGCGGGACACAGCGGCACACAGTGGGTCACAGCGTGGGACCCAGCGGGACTCAGCGGGGGACACAGCGAGACACAGCGGGGGACACAGTTGGGACACATCGGGTCACAGCTGGACACATCGGGGGACACAGCTTGACACCGCGGGATGCAGGGAGGGACAGATTCGGGACACCGCGAGGACACAGCGGGACACTGCGGGACACATTGGGACACAACGGGACACAGCAGGGGACACAGCGGGACACAGCGGGACACAGCGGGTACACAGCTGGACACAGCGGGACACTGTGGTGGACACAGCAAGGACACAGCAGGACAAAGCCGGCACAGTGGAACACAGCGGGGACACAGCGGGGTACATAGCGGGGAAACAGCGGGACACAGCGGGACACAGGGGGGGACACAGCGGTACATAGCGGGACACATCGGGACACAACGGGACACATCGGGACACATCGGGAGACAGCAGTACACAGCGGGAAACTGCGGGGGACACAGCGAGGACATAGTGGGACACAGCGTGGGACACAGCGGGACACAGCGGGGGACACAGCGAGACACAGCGTGGGACACAGCGGGGACACATCGGGACACAGCGGCGGACACAGCGGGGATACAGCTGGGACACAGCAGGACACAGCGGGGACACATCGGGACACAGCGGGGGACACAGCGGGGACACATCGGGACACAGCGGGGGTCACAGCGGGACACAGCGGGACACAGCGGGAACACAGCGGGGACACAGCGGGGACAGAGCAGGGACACATCAGGACATAGCGGGACACTGTGGAGGACACAGGGGGACACAGCGGGACACATCGGGTGACACAGCTTGACACAGCGGGATACATGCAGGACAAAGCGGGGACACAGCGAGGACACAGCGGGACACATTGGGACACAGCGGGACACAGCGGGGACACAGGGGACACAGTGGGACACAGCGGGGCACAGCGGGACACAGCAGGGAACACAGCGGGGGACACAGCGGGACACAACGGGGACACAGCGGGGACACAGCGGGACACAGCGGGGACACAGCCAGGACATAGCAGACACATCGGGACACTACAGGGGACACAGCGAGGACATAGCAGGACACAGCGGGACACAGGGAGGACACAGCGGGACACCGCGGCACACAGCGGGTCACAGCGTGGGACCCAGCGGGACTCAGAGGGGGACACAGTGAGACACAGCGGGGGACACAGTTGGGACACATCAGGTCACAGCAGGACACATCAGGGGACACAGCTTGACACAGCGGGATGCAGGGAGGGACAGAGTCGAGACACAGCGAGGACACAGCGGGACACCGTGGGACACATTGGGACACAGCGGGGATACAGGGGACACAGCGGGACACAGCGGGACACAGCGGGGACACAGCGGAACACATCGGGACACTTCGGGGACAGATCGGGACACAGCGGGGTACAGAGCAGGCCACAGCGGGGACACATCGGTACACAGCAGGGGACACAGCGGGACACAGCAGCACACAGCGGGACACAGCGTGGGACACAGCAGGACACAGCGGGGGACACAGCGAGACACAGCGGGGGACACAGCAGGGACAAATCGGGACACAGCGGGACATATCGGGGGACACAGCTTGACACAGCGAGATATTCGGCGGGAAACAGCGGGACACATCGGCACACATAGGGACACAGCGGGGACACAGGGGACAAAGCGGGACACAGCGGGGGACACAGCGGGTGACACAGCAGGACACAGCGGGGACACAGCGGGGACACAGAGGGGACACACCGGGACACAGAGGGGACACAGCGGGGACATAGCGGGACATAGCAGGACACTGAGGGGTACACAGCGAGGACAGAGCAGGACACAGCGGGACACAGTGGGACACAGCGGGGACACAGCGGGGGACACAGCGGGGAAACAGCAGGACACAGTGGGGGACACAGTGGGACACAGTGTTACACAGCGTGGGACACAGCGGGGATACAGCTGGGACACAGCAGGACACAGCGGGGACACATCAGGACACAGCGGGACACAGCGGGGGACACAGCGGGTGACACAGCAGGACACAGCGGGGACACAGCGGGGACACAGAGGGGACACACCGGGACACAGAGGGGACACAGCGGGGACATAGCGGGACATAGCAGGACACTGAGGGGTACACAGCGAGGACAGAGCAGGACACAGCGGGACACAGTGGGACACAGCGGGGACACAGCGGGGGACACAGCGGGGAAACAGCAGGACACAGTGGGGGACACAGTGGGACACAGTGTTACACAGCGTGGGACACAGCGGGGATACAGCTGGGACACAGCAGGACACAGCGGGGACACATCAGGACACAGCGGGACACAGTGGGGGACCAGGGGGACACAGCGGGTCACATCAGGGGACACAGCTTGACACAGCGGGATACATGGCAGGACACAGCGGGGACACATCGAGGACACAGCGGGACACATCGGGACACAGCGGAGACACTGGGGACACATAGGAACACAGGGGACAAAGCAGGACACAGCAGGGACATAGCGGGGACACAGCATGACACAGCGGGGACACAGCCAGGACACAGCAGGACACAGAGGGACACTGCGGGGGACACAGCGAGGACATAGCGGGACACATCGGGACACGTGGGACAAAGCGGGGACACAGCGGGGGACACAGTGGAGAAACAGTGGGACACAGCGGGACACTGTGGGGGATACAGAGGGACACAGCTAGGACACATCGGAACACAGCGGGACTCAGCGGGACACAGCAGGGACACATCGGGACACAGCGGGGGACACAGCAGGACAGAGCGGGGACACATCGGTACACAGCGGGGGCCACAGCAGGACACAGCGGCACACAGACGGACACAGCGTGGGACACAGCAGGACACAGCAGGGGACACAGTGAGACACAGCGGGGGACACAGCAGGGACACATCAGGACACAGACGGACACATCAGGGGACACAGCTTGACACAGCGGAAAACACCGCAGGACACAGCGGGGACAGAGCGAGGACACAACAGGACACAGCGGGACACATCGGGACACAGCGGGACACAGCAGGGACACAGGGGACATAGCGGGACACAGGAGGGACACAGCGGGACACAGTGGGGACACAGCAGGGACACAGCAGGACATAGCAGGACACTGCGGTGGACACAGGGGGTCACAGAGGGACACATCGGGTGACACAGCTTGACACAGCAGGATACATGGCAGGACACAGCGGGGACACAGCGAGGACACAGCGGGACACAGCGGAATCACTGCAGGGACACAGAGGACACAGTGGGACACAGCGCGACACAGCGGGACACAACAGGGAACACAGCGGTGGACACAGCGGGACACAGCGGTGACACAGCGGGGACACAGCGGGGACACAGCGGGGACACAGCGGGACACAGCGGGGACACAGCAGGAGACAGCGTGACACTGCGGGGGACACAGCGAGGACATAGCGTGACACAGCGGGACACAGTGGGGGACACAGCGGGACACTGATGGGACACATCGGGACACAGTGGGGGACACAGCGGGACTCAGCGGGACACAGCGGGACACAGTGGGGACACAGCGGGACACAGCGAGAAACAGCGGGGGACACAACAGGGACACATCAGGACACAGAGGGGGACACAGCGAGTAAACAGTGGGACACAGTGGGGGACACAGCGGTACACAGCGGGACACAGCATGGGACACAGCAGGCCAAAGCCGGGACACATCGGTACACAGCAGGGGACACAGCGGGACACAGCGGCACACAGCGAGACACAGCATGGGACACAGCAGGACACAGCGGGGGACACAGCGAGACACAGCGGGGGACACAGCAGGGACAAATCGGGACACAGCCGGACAAATCGGGGGACACAGCTTGACACAACGGGATACACGCAGGACACAGCGGGGACAGAGCGAGGACACAGCGGGACACAGCGGGACACAGCGGGTCACAGCGGGCACAAGCGGGACACAGCGGCACACAGCGGGACACAGCGTGGGACACAGCAGGATACAGCGGTGGACACAGCGAGAAACAGCGGGGGACAGAGCAGGGACACATCAGGACACAGCCGGACAAATCGGGGGACACAGCTTGACACAACGGGATACACCGCAGGACACAGCGGGGACAGAGCGAGGACACAGCGGGACACAGCAGGACACAGCGGGACAAAGCGGGACACAGTGGGGACATAAGGGACACAGCGGGACACAGCGGGACACAGCAGGACACAGCGGGGGACACAGCGGGGGACACAGCAGGACACAGCGGGACATAGCCGGACACTGCGGGGGACACAGCGGGGGACATAGCGGGACACAGCGGGGGACACAGGGAGGACACAGCGGGACACAGTGGAATACAGGGGGACACAATGGGGACACAGCGGGGGACACAGAGAGAACACAGCGGGACACAGTGGGATACAGCGGAGACACAATGGGAACACAGCGGGGTACACAGCGAGGACACAACAGGACACAGCGGGACACAGCGGGACACAGTGGGACACTGCAGGGACACCACTGGGGACAGAGCGGGACACAGCGGGTTACACAGCGGGGGACACAACGGGACACAGCGGGGGACACAGCGGGGGACACGGGGGGGACATCGGTGACACAGCGCGGACACAGCGGGACACATCGGGGGACACAGCGGGACATGGCGGGACACATCGGGGGACACAGCTTGACACAGCGGGATACACGGCGGGACACAGCAGGGACACAGTGAGGACACAGCAGGCCACAGCAGGGACACATCGGTACACAGCAGGGGAGACAGCGGGACACAGCGGCACACAGCGGGACACAGCGTGGGACACAGCAGGACACAGCGAGACACAGCGGGGGACACAGCAGGGACAAATCGGGACACAGCGGGACACAGCGGGGAACACAGTGGGACACAGGGAACACAGTGGGACACAGCGGGGACACAGCGGGCACACAGCGGGACACAGCGGGACACAGCAGGGACACAGCAGTCACACAGCTGCACACAGCGGGACACTGTGGTGGACACAGAAAGCACACAGCAGGACAAATCTGGCACAGTGGGACACAGCGGGGACACAGCGGGGGACAAAGCGGGGAAACAGCGGGACACAGCGGGACACGTCGGGACACATCGGGAGACAGCAGTACACAGCGGGACACTGCGGGGGACACAGCGGGGATACAGCTGGGACACAGCAGGACACAGCGGGGACACATCGGGACACACCGGTGGACACAGTGGGACACAGCGGGGGACACAGCAAGACACAGCAGGGGACACAGCGGGACACAACGGGACACAGCGGGGGTCACAGCGGGACACAGCGGGACACAGCGGGAACACAGCGGGGACAGAGCAGGGACACATCAGGACATAGCGGGACACTGTGGAGGACACAGGGGGACACAGCGGGACACATCGGGTGACACAGCTTGACACAGCGGGATACATGGCAGGACAAAGCGGGGACACAGCGAGGACACAGCGGGACACATTGGGACACAGCGGGACACAGCGGGGACACAGGGGACACAGTGGGACACAGCGGGACACAGCGGGACACAGCAGGGAACACAGCGGGGGACACAGCGGGACACAGCGGGGACACAGCGGGGACACAGCGGGGACACAGCCAGGACACAGCAGGATACATCGGGACACTGCTGGGGACACAGCGAGGACATAGCGGGACACAGCGGGACACAGTGGGGGACACAGCGGGACGCAGATGGGACACTCGGGACACAGCGGGGGACACAGCGGGACTCAGCTTGACACAGCGGGAAACAGCGGGGACACAGCGGGACACAGCGAGACACAGCTGGGGACACAACAGGGACACATCAGGACGCAGCGGGGGACACAGCGGGTGAACAGCGGTAAACAGTGGGGGACACAGAGGGACACAGCGCGACACAGCGTGGGACACAGTGGGACACAGCTGGGGACAATGAGGGGGGACATAGCGGGACACAAAGCGGGACACAGGGAGGACACAGCGGGACACAGCGGCACACAGTGGGTCACAGCGTGGGACCCAGCGGGACTCAGCGGGGGACACAGCGAGACACAGCGGGGGACACAGTTGGGACACATCGGGTCACAGCTGGACACATCGGGGGACACAGCTTGACACCGCGGGATGCAGGGAGGGACAGATTCGGGACACCGCGAGGACACAGCGGGACACTGCGGGACACATTGGGACACAACGGGACACAGCAGGGGACACAGCGGGACACAGCGGGTACACAGCTGGACACAGCGGGACACTGTGGTGGACACAGCAAGGACACAGCAGGACAAAGCCGGCACAGTGGAACACAGCGGGGACACAGCGGGGTACATAGCGGGGAAACAGCGGGACACAGCGGGACACAGGGGGGGACACAGCGGTACATAGCGGGACACATCGGGACACAACGGGACACATCGGGACACATCGGGAGACAGCAGTACACAGCGGGAAACTGCGGGGGACACAGCGAGGACATAGTGGGACACAGCGTGGGACACAGCGGGACACAGCGGGGGACACAGCGAGACACAGCGTGGGACACAGCGGGGACACATCGGGACACAGCGGCAGACACAGCGGGGATACAGCTGGGACACAGCAGGACACAGTGGGGACACATCGGGACACAGCGGGGGACACAGCGGGGACACATCGGGACACAGCGGGGGTCACAGCGGGACACATCGGGACACAGCGGGGGTCACAGCGGGACACAGCGGGACACAGCGGGAACACAGCGGGGACACAGCGGGGACAGAGCAGGGACACATCAGGACATAGCGGGACACTGTGGAGGACACGGGGGACACAGCGGGACACATCGGGTGACACAGCTTGACACAGCGGGATACATGGCAGGACAAAGCGGGGACACAGCGAGGACACAGCGGGACACATTGGGACACAGCGGGACACAGCGGGGACACAGGGGACACAGTGGGACACAGCAGGGAACACAGCGGGGGACACAGCGGGACACAACGGGGACACAGCGGGGACACAGCGGGACACAGCGGGGACACAGCCAGGACATAGCAGACACATCGGGACACTACAGGGGACACAGCGAGGACATAGCAGGACACAGCGGGACACAGGGAGGACACAGCGGGACACCGCGGCACACAGCGGGTCACAGCGTGGGACCCAGCGGGACTCAGAGGGGGACACAGTGAGACACAGCGGGGGACACAGTTGGGACACATCAGGTCACAGCAGGACACATCAGGGGACACAGCTTGACACAGCGGGATGCAGGGAGGGACAGAGTCGAGACACAGCGAGGACACAGCGGGACACCGTGGGACACATTGGGACACAGCGGGGATACAGGGGACACAGCGGGACACAGCGGGACACAGCGGGGACACAGCGGAACACATCGGGACACTTCGGGGACAGATCGGGACACAGCGGGGTACAGAGCAGGCCACAGCGGGGACACATCGGTACACAGCAGGGGACACAGCGGGACACAGCAGCACACAGCGGGACACAGCGTGGGACACAGCAGGACACAGCGGGGGACACAGCGAGACACAGCGGGGGACACAGCAGGGACAAATCGGGACACAGCGGGACATATCGGGGGACACAGCTTGACACAGCGAGATATTCGGCGGGAAACAGCGGGACACATCGGCACACATAGGGACACAGCGGGGACACAGGGGACAAAGCGGGACACAGCGGGACACAGCGGGGGACACAGCGGGTGACACAGCAGGACACAGCGGGGACACAGCGGGGACACAGAGGGGACACACCGGGACACAGAGGGGACACAGCGGGGACATAGCAGGACATAGCAGGACACTGAGGGGTACACAGCGAGGACAGAGCAGGACACAGCGGGACACAGTGGGACACAGCGGGGACACAGCGGGGGACACAGCGGGGAAACAGCAGGACACAGTGGGGGACACAGTGGGACACAGTGTTACACAGCGTGGGACACAGTGGGGATACAGCTGGGACACAGCAGGACACAGCGGGGACACATCAGGACACAGCGGGACACAGTGGGGGACCAGGGGGACACAGCGGGTCACATCAGGGGACACAGCTTGACACAGCGGGATACATGGCAGGACACAGCGGGGACACATCGAGGACACAGCGGGACACATCGGGACACAGTGGGACACAGCGGAGACACTGGGGACACATAGGAACACAGGGGACAAAGCAGGACACAGCAGGGACACAGCGGGGACACAGCATGACACAGCGGGGACACAGCCAGGACACAGCAGGACACAGAGGGACACTGCGGGGGACACAGCGAGGACATAGCGGGACACATCGGGACACGTGGGACAAAGCGGGGACACAGCGGGGGACACAGTGGAGAAACAGTGGGACACAGCGGGACACTGTGGGGGATACAGAGGGACACAGCTAGGACACATCGGAACACAGCGGCGGACACAGCGGGGATACAGCTGGGACACAGCAGGACACAGCGGGGACACATCGGGACACAGCGGGGGACACAGCGGGGACACATCGGTACACAGCGGGGGTCACAGCGGAACACAGCGGGACACAGCGGGAAAACAGCGGGGACACAGCGGGGACAGAGCAGGGACACATCAGGACATAGCGGGACACTGTGGAGGACACAGGGGGACACAGCGGGACACATCGGGTGACACAGCTTGACACAGCGGGATACATGGCAGGACAAAGCGGGGACACAGCGAGGACACAGCGGGACACATTGGGACACAGCGGGACACAGCGGGGACACAGGGGACACAGTGGGACACAGCGGGGCACAGCGGGACACATCAGGACACAGACGGACACATCAGGGGACACAGCTTGACACAGCGGAAAACACCGCAGGACACAGTGGGGACAGAGCGAGGACACAACAGGACACAGCGGGACACATCGGGACACAGCGGGACACAGCAGGGACACAGGGGACATAGCGGGACACAGGAGGGACACAGCGGGACACAGTGGGGACACAGCAGGGACACAGCAGGACATAGCAGGACACTGCGGTGGACACAGGGGGTCACAGAGGGACACATCGGGTGACACAGCTTGACACAGCAGGATACATGGCAGGACACAGCGGGGACACAGCGAGGACACAGCGGGACACAGCGGAATCACTGCAGGGACACAGAGGACACAGTGGGACACAGCGCGACACAGCGGGACACAACAGGGAACACAGCGGTGGACACAGCGGGACACAGCGGGGACACAGCGGGGACACAGCGGGGACACAGCGGGGACACAGCGGGACACAGCGGGGACACAGCAGGAGACAGCGTGACACTGCGGGGGACACAGCGAGGACATAGCGTGACACAGCGGGACACAGTGGGGGACACAGCGGGACACCGATGGGACACATCGGGACACAGTGGGGGACACAGCGGGACTCAGCGGGACACAGCGGGACACAGTGGGGACACAGCGGGACACAGCGAGAAACAGCGGGGGACACAACAGGGACACATCAGGACACAGAGGGGGACACAGCGAGTAAACAGTGGGACACAGTGGGGGACACAGCGGTACACAGCGGGACACAGCATGGGACACAGCAGGCCAAAGCCGGGACACATCGGTACACAGCAGGGGACACAGCGGGACACAGCGGCACACAGCGAGACACAGCATGGGACACAGCAGGACACAGCGGGGGACACAGCGAGACACAGCGGGGGACACAGCAGGGACAAATCGGGACACAGCCGGACAAATCGGGGGACACAGCTTGACACAACGGGATACACGCAGGACACAGCGGGGACAGAGCGAGGACACAGCGGGACACAGCGGGACACAGCGGGTCACAGCGGGCACAAGCGGGACACAGCGGCACACAGCGGGACACAGCGTGGGACACAGCAGGATACAGCGGTGGACACAGCGAGAAACAGCGGGGGACAGAGCAGGGACACATCAGGACACAGCCGGACAAATCGGGGGACACAGCTTGACACAACGGGATACACCGCAGGACACAGCGGGGACAGAGCGAGGACACAGCGGGACACAGCAGGACACAGCGGGACAAAGCGGGACACAGTGGGGACATAAGGGACACAGCGGGACACAGCGGGACACAGCAGGACACAGCGGGGGACACAGCGGGGGACACAGCAGGACACAGCGGGACATAGCCGGACACTGCGGGGGACACAGCGGGGGACATAGCGGGACACAGCGGGGGACACAGGGAGGACACAGCGGGACACAGTGGAATACAGGGGGACACAATGGGGACACAGCGGGGGACACAGAGAGAACACAGCGGGACACAGTGGGATACAGCGGAGACACAATGGGAACACAGCGGGGTACACAGCGAGGACACAACAGGACACAGCGGGACACAGCGGGACACAGTGGGACACTGCAGGGACACCACTGGGGACAGAGCGGGACACAGCGGGTTACACAGCGGGGGACACAACGGGACACAGCGGGGGACACAGCGGGGGACACGGGGGGGACATCGGTGACACAGCGCGGACACAGCGGGACACATCGGGGGACACAGCGGGACATGGCGGGACACATCGGGGGACACAGCTTGACACAGCGGGATACACGGCGGGACACAGCAGGGACACAGTGAGGACACAGCAGGCCACAGCAGGGACACATCGGTACACAGCAGGGGAGACAGCGGGACACAGCGGCACACAGCGGGACACAGCGTGGGACACAGCAGGACACAGCGAGACACAGCGGGGGACACAGCAGGGACAAATCGGGACACAGCGGGACACAGCGGGGAACACAGTGGGACACAGGGAACACAGTGGGACACAGCGGGGACACAGCGGGCACACAGCGGGACACAGCGGGACACAGCAGGGACACAGCAGTCACACAGCTGCACACAGCGGGACACTGTGGTGGACACAGAAAGCACACAGCAGGACAAATCTGGCACAGTGGGACACAGCGGGGACACAGCGGGGGACAAAGCGGGGAAACAGCGGGACACAGCGGGACACGTCGGGACACATCGGGAGACAGCAGTACACAGCGGGACACTGCGGGGGACACAGCGGGGATACAGCTGGGACACAGCAGGACACAGCGGGGACACATCGGGACACACCGGTGGACACAGTGGGACACAGCGGGGGACACAGCAAGACACAGCAGGGGACACAGCGGGACACAACGGGACACAGCGGGGGTCACAGCGGGACACAGCGGGACACAGCGGGAACACAGCGGGGACAGAGCAGGGACACATCAGGACATAGCGGGACACTGTGGAGGACACAGGGGGACACAGCGGGACACATCGGGTGACACAGCTTGACACAGCGGGATACATGGCAGGACAAAGCGGGGACACAGCGAGGACACAGCGGGACACATTGGGACACAGCGGGACACAGCGGGGACACAGGGGACACAGTGGGACACAGCGGGACACAGCGGGACACAGCAGGGAACACAGCGGGGGACACAGCGGGACACAGCGGGGACACAGCGGGGACACAGCGGGGACACAGCGGGACACAGCGGGGACACAGCCAGGACACAGCAGGATACATCGGGACACTGCTGGGGACACAGCGAGGACATAGCGGGACACAGCGGGACACAGTGGGGGACACAGCGGGACGCAGATGGGACACTCGGGACACAGCGGGGGACACAGCGGGACTCAGCTTGACACAGCGGGAAACAGCGGGGACACAGCGGGACACAGCGAGACACAGCTGGGGACACAACAGGGACACATCAGGACGCAGCGGGGGACACAGCGGGTGAACAGCGGTAAACAGTGGGGGACACAGAGGGACACAGCGCGACACAGCGTGGGACACAGTGGGACACAGCTGGGGACAATGAGGGGGGACATAGCGGGACACAAAGCGGGACACAGGGAGGACACAGCGGGACACAGCGGCACACAGTGGGTCACAGAGTGGGACACAGCGGGACTCAGCGGGGGACACAGCGAGACACAGCGGGGGACACAGTTGGGACACATCGGGTCACAGCTGGACACATCGGGGGACACAGCTTGACACCGCGGGATGCAGGGAGGGACAGATTTGGGACACCGCGAGGGCACAGCGGGACACTGCGGGACACATTGGGACACAACGGGACACAGCAGGGGACACAGCGGGACACAGCGGGACACAGCGGGTACACAGCTGGACACAGCGGGACACTGTGGTGGACACAGCAAGGACACAGCAGGACAAAGCCGGCACAGTGGAACACAGCGGGGACACAGCGGGGTACATAGCGGGGAAACAGCGGGACACAGCGGGACACAGCGGGACACAGGGGGGACACAGCAGGACACAGGGGGGGACACAGCGGGACACAGCGTGGGACACAGCGCTACACAGCGGGAAACACTGCGAGGACACAGCGGGACACAGCGGAATACACAGCTGGGGACGCAAAGGGAAACGGGGACACAGCAGTACACTGCGTGACACATCGTGGACACAGCGGGACACAGCGGGATACAACGGAGACACAGCGGGGACACAGCGGGGGACACAGCCGGACACAGAGGGGGACACAGCGGGCCACAGCAGGACACAGTGGTGACACAGCTGGGACACAGCTTGGGACACAGCGGGACACAGCGGGGGACACACCAAGGACACAGAGGGACACAGCGGGACACAGCAATAAGACAGAGGGGACACAGCGGGGCACAGCGAGGACACAGTGGGGATACAGCGAGGACACAGCGGGACACAGCGGGGGCCACAGCGGGAGACACCGGGGACACACCAGGGGACAGGAGGACTCAGCGGGACACAGCGGAACACAGCGGGGGACAGCGTGGACACAGCGGAACACAGCGGGACACAGCGGGCACACAGCGGGGGACATCGGGGTAAAAGCGGGGCACAGCGGGGGACACAGCGGGACACAGCGGGGACAGAGCTCGGACACAGCGTGGGACAGAGCAGGGACACAGCGGGACACAGCTGGGGACATAGCGGTGAAACAGCTGGGGACACCAAGGGGAAAAAGCAGGACACAGCGGGGAGAGAGGGGGGGATACAGTGGGACACAGCAGGGGACACAGCTGGGACACCGCGTGACTCAGCTGGGGACAGCGCGATGACACATTGGGACACAGCGGGGGACACAGCGGGGATACAGCGGGAAACAGTGGGGGATACAGCGAGGACACAGAGGGACACAGTGGGACACAGCGGGACACAGCGGGACACAGTGGGGGACACAGCGAGGACACAAGGGGGGGACACAGCGAGGACACAGCGGGACACAGCGGGACACAGTAGGAGACACAGCGGGGACACAACGGGACACAGCGCCGGACACAGCGGGACACAACGGGAACACAGCAGGACACATGAAGACACAACGGAGACACAGCGTGACACAGCGGGGGCCACAGCGGGACACAACGGGACACAGCGGGGGACACAGCAGGACACAGCAGGGACACAGCGGGACACAACGGGACAGAGCGGGACACAGTGGGGACACAGCGGGGGACACAGCGGGATACAGAGGGACACAGCAGGGGACAGAGCGGAACACAGTGGGGGACACAGCAGGGGACACAGCGGGACACAGCGGGGGACACACCAAGGACACAGTGGAACACAGCGGGACACAGCAGTCACACAGAGGGGACACAGCGGGGCACAGTGGGGACACAGTGGGGATACAGCGAGGACACATCGGGACACAGTGGGACACAGCGGGGGACACAGCGGGGGACAGCGGGGAAAAACCAGGGGACAGGGTGACTCAGCGGGACACAGCAGAACACAGCGGGGGACAGCATGGACACAGCGGGACACAGCGGGGACACAGGGAGACAGAGCGGTGACACAGCGGGACACAGCGGGACACAGCGGGGTCACAGCCGGACACAGCGGGGGATACAGCGGGACACAGCAGGACACAGCGGGACAAAGCGGGGGACACAGAGGGACACGGCGGTACAAGCGGGACACAGCGGGGACACAGCGCTACACAGAGTTGTACACAGCTGGGGACACAACAGGATACAGAGTGGAACACAGCGGGACACAGCGGGACACAGCGGGGCCAAAAAGGGAGACAAAGCGGGGGACAGATCGGGACACACCGGGGGACACAGGGAGTACACAGCGGGACACAGCGGGGACACAGCGGGGACTCAGCGGGGGACATAGCGGGGGACAAAGCAGACACCACGGGACACAGCACAACACAGTGGAACACAGTGGGGACACTGCGGGGACACAGCGGGACACAGCGGGGGACACAGCGGGACACAGCGGGACTCATCGGTGAACACAACGAAGACAGCGGGGGACAGAGCGGGGGACACAGCTGGACACAGTGGGGACACAGCGGGGACACTGCGGGAAACTGCGTGACACAACGTGGACACAGCGGGATACAGGGGAGACACATGGGGGACACTGCGGGGGACACAGCGGGGGACATAGTGAGGTCACAGAGGGACACAGCGGGACACAGCTGGGGACACAGTGCTACACAGCGGGAAACACAGCGAGGACAAAAAGGGACATAGCGAGCGACACAGCGAGAACACAGCGGGACACAGGGGAACACAGCGAGGACACAGCGGGACACCGCGGGGACACAGCGGGGGAAACAGCGAGGACACAGCGGGACACAGCTGGACTCAGCGGGGGACACAGCGGGAAACAGCGGGACACAGCGGGGACACAGCGGGACACAGTGGGGGACACAGCGCGAAACAGCGGGACACAGTGGGGGATACAGCAGGACACAGCTGGACACAGCGGGACACAGTGGGGACACAGGGGGGACATAGCGGGGAGCACAGCGGGACACAGTGGGGGACATAGCGGGGACACAGCTGGGACACAGCGGGGGACACACCAAGGACACAGAGGGACACAGCGGGACACAGCAAGACACAGCGGGGACACAGCTGGACACAGCGGGACACAGCGGGACACAGCAGGAGACACAGCGGGGACACAACGAGACAAAGCGCCAGACAGAGCGGGACACAACGACAACATAGCGGGACACATGAAGACACAGAGGAGACACAGCGGGACACAGCGGGGGCCACAGCGGGACATAACGGGACACAGCAGGGGAAACAGCGGGACACAGCGGGACACAGCAGGGTCACAGTGGGACACAGTGGGACGCAGAGGGACAGAGCGGGACCCAGCGGGGACCCAGCGGGTGACATCGTGGAAAAAGCGGGTCACAGCGGGGGACACAGCGGGACACAGCGGGGACACAGCCGAGACACAGCAGGGAACACAGCGGGGGACACAGCTGTATACAGTAGGAGACAGCGGGGACACAGCTGGGACAAAGCGGGACACAGCAGGATACAGCGGAGACACAGCCTGGGACAGCGGGGACACAGCGGGAGACAGAGGAGACAGAGCGGGGGACACAGCGGGGGACACAACGGGCCACAGAGGGGGACACAGCAGGACACAGCGAGACACAGCAGGGACACATCGGGACATAGCGGAGGACCCAGCGGGGGACACAGCAGGATACCGTGGAACACAGAGCGGGAGACACAGCGGGGGACATAGCAGGGACACAGAAGGACAGAGCGGGGACACAGTGGGACACAGCGGGGACACAGCGGGACACAGAAGGACACAGTGGGGACACAGCGGGACATAGCGTGTACACCGCGGGACACAGTGGGACTCAGCTGGACACAGCGGGGACACAGCGTGGACACAGCGGGACACAGTGGGACACAGCAGGAGACACAGCGGAACACAGCGGGGACACAGCGGGGACACAGCAGCACACAGCGGGGACACAGCGGAACACAGCGGGACACAGCGGGCACACAGCGGAGACACAGCGGGATACAACGTGGGACTCAGTTGGGACACAGCGGGGGACACAGTGAGGACACAGCTGAACATAGCGGGACACAGCGGGACACAGAAGGGGACACAGCTGGGGACACAGCGGGACACAGTGGGGGATACAGCGAGGACAAAGACGGACACAGTGGGACACAGCGGGACACAGCGAGGACACAGCGGGAAACAGCGAGACAGAGCGGGGACACAGTTGGGATACAGCGAGGACACAGCGGGACACAGCGAGACACAGCAGGGGCCACAGTGGGGGACAGCGGAAACACACCATGGGACAGGGGGACTCAGCGGGACACAGCGGAACACAGCGGGACACAGCGGGGACACAGCGGGTGACATCGTGGAAAAAGCGGGGCACAGCGGGGGACACAGTGGGAAACAGCGGGGACACAGCTGGGACACAGCGTGGGACACAGCAGGGACACAGCGGGACACAGCTGGGGACACAGTGGGGACACAGGTGGGTACAGCACGGGGACACAGCGGGACACAGCGGGGAGAGAGCGGGGGACACAGCGGGATACAGCGGGGGACACAGCGGGGGCACAGCGTTACTCAGCTGGGGACAGCACGATGACACATTGGGACACAGCGGGGGACACAGCGGGGATTCAGCAGGACACAGTGGGGGTTACAGCGAGGACACAGAGGGACACAGTGGGACACAGCGGGACACAGCGGGACACATTGGGGTCCACAGGGAGGACACAGCGGGACACAGCAGGGGACACAGTGAGGACACAGCAGGACACAACGGGACACAGCGGGGACACAGCAGGACACAGCGGGGGACACAGCATGACACAGCTGGGACACAGCGGGTACACAGCGGGACACTGCGTGACACAGCGGAGGACACTGCGGGGAAACAGCGGGACACAGTGGGACCCAGCGGGGGACAGCGGGACACAGCGGAGGACACAGCGGGGAAACAGCGGGACACAGTGGGACACAGCGGGGGACACTGCGGGAAAGAGCGGGGAACACTTCGGGGGACACAGGGAGGACACAGCGGGACACAGCGGGGACACAGCGGGGACTCAGCGGGGGACATAGCGGGGGCAAAGCAGGACACCACGGGACACAGCGGAACACAGCGGAACACAGTGGGGGACACAGAGAGGTACACAGCGGGACACAGCGGGACACAGCGAGGACACAGATTAACACAGTGGGACACATCGGTGACACAGCGAGCGACACAGCAGGGGACACAGCGGCACACAGCGGGGACACAGCGGGGACTCAGCCCGGGACATAGCGGGGGACAAAGCAGGACACCACGGGACACAGCAGAACACAGGGAAACAGAGTGGGGACACTGCGGGGACACAGCGGGACACAGCGGGGGACACAGCGGGACTCATTGGTGAAGACAACGGAACACAGCGGGGGACAGAGCGGGGGACACAGCGGGACACAGCGGGGACTCAGCTGAACACAGCGTGGTATACAGCGTGACACAGCAGGGACACAGCGGGGAAACAGCGGGACACTGCGTGACACATGGGGGACACAGCGGGACACAGCGGGACACAGCGGGAGACACAGCGCTACACAGCGGGAAACACAGCGAGGACACAGCGGGACACAGCGGGGTACACAGCTGAGGACACAAAGAGAAACAGCGGAGACACAGCAGGATACTGCGTGATACATCGTGGACACAGCGGGACACAGCAGGACACAGAAGAGACACAGCGGGACACAGCGGGGACACAACAGAACACAGCGGGGACACAGCGAGACCCAGCGGGACACAGCGGGACACAGCGAAAGACACAGCGGGGACACAGCGGGGAGCACAGCGGGACACAGCTGGGACAGAGCGGGACACAGCGGGGTCACAGCGGGACACAGCCGGGGGCACAGCGGGACACAGCAGGACACAGCGGAACAAAGCGGGGGACAGAGTGGGACACAGCGGGACGCAGCGCGGACACAGCAGGAAAAAGCAGTGAACACAGCTGGGGACACAACGGGACACAGAGTAGGACACAGCAGGACACAGCGGGACACAGCGGGGACAAAGCGTGAGACACAGTGGGGTACAGACTGGGACACAGCGGGGCACACAGGGAGGACACAGCGGGAAACAGAGGGGACATAGAAGGGACTCAGCGAGGGACATAGCAGGGAACAAAGCAGGACACCACGGGCCCCAGCAGAACACAGCGGAACACAGTGGGGACACTGCGGGGACACAGCGGGACTCATCGGTGAACACAACGGAACACAGCGGGGGACATAGCGGGGGACACAGCGGGACACAGCGGGGACTCAGCTGGACACAGCGTGGTATACAGCGTGACACCACGGGGACACAGCGGGACACTGCGTGACACATCGGGGACACAGCGGGACACAGCGGGACACAGCGGGACACAGCGGAACACAGCGCTACACAGCGGGAAACACAAGGAGGACACAACGGGACATAGCGAGCGACACAGCTAGAACACAGCGGGACACAGTGGAACAGAGAGAGGACACAGCGGGACACCACGGGGACACAGCGGGGGACACAGCGGGACACAGCGGGGGAAACAGCGAGGACACTGCGGGACACAGCGGGACTCAGCGGGGGACACAGGGAGGACACAGCGGGACACAGCGGGGACACAGCGAGGACACAGCGGGACACAGCGGGACACAGCGGGACACAGCGGGGACAAAGCAGGACACAGCGGGGACACAGCGGGACACAGTGGGGGACACAGCGGGACACAGCGGGACACAGTGCGGGACACAGCAGGACACAGCGGGTCACAGAGGGACACAGCGGGGACGCAGCGGGGACACAGGGGGACACAGCGGGACACAGCGGGATACAACGGGGGAAAAAGGGAGGACACAGCGGGACACAGCGGGACAAAGCGGGGGACACAGCGGGACACAGCGGGACATAGTGGAGACAGCAGGACAAAGCGGTGAACACAGCTGTGGACACAATGAGACACAGTGTTGGACACAGCGGGACACAGCTGGGACAAAGCGGGAGACACAGCGGGGGACAGAGCGGGACACAGCGCGGGACACAGGGAGGACACAGCGGGGTACAGCGTGGACACAGCGGGGACTCAGCGGGGGACATAGCGGGGGACAAAGCAGGACACCACGGGACACAGCGGAACACAGCGGAACACAGTGGGGACACTGCGGGAACACAGCGGGACACAGCGGGGGACACTGCGGGACTCATTGGTGAACACAACAGAACACAGCGGGGGACAGAGCGGGGGACACAGCGGGACACAGCGGGGACTCAGCTGGACACAGCGTGGTATACAGCGTGACACAGCGGGGACACAGCGGGGAAACAGCGGGACACTGCGTGACACATCGGGCACACAGGTGGACACAGCGGGGGACACAGTGCTACACAGCGGGAAACACAGCGAGGACACAGCGGGACACAGCGGGGTACAGAGCTGGGGACACAAAGGGAAACAGCGGAGATACAGCAGGACACTGTGTGACACATCGTGGACACAGCAGGACACAGCGGGACACAGCGGAGACACAGCGAGGACACAGAGGTGGACACAGCGAGGACAAAGCGGGACACAGCGGGGGACACAGCGCTACACAGCGGGAAACACAGCGAGGACACAGCGGGACCCAGCAGGGGACACAGCGAGAACACAGCGGGACACAGCGGAACACAGCGAGGACACAGCGGGACACCGTGGGGACACAGCGGGGGACACAGGGGGACACAGCGGGGGACACAGCCGTGGACACATCAGGACACACCAGGACATAGTGGGGACAGAGCGGGGACACAGCAGTGACTCAGCTGGACACAGCGTGGTATACAGCGTGACACAGCGGGAACACAGAGATACACTGCGTGACACATCGGGGACACAACGGCACACAGCGGGACACAGCGGGACACAGTGGGGGACACAGCGCTACACAGCAGGAAACACAGCGAGGACACAGTGGGACACAGCGGGGTACACAGCTGGGGACACAAAGGGAAACAGCGGAGACACAGCAGGACACTGCGTGACACATCGTGGACACAGCGAAGACACAGCGGGACACAGCGGGGTACACATCTGGGGACACAAAGGGAAACAGCACAGACACAGCAGGACACTGCGTGACACAACGTGGACACAGGGAAGACACAACGGGGGACACAGCGGGGGACATAGCGAGAACACAGCGGGACACAGCGGGACACAGGGGGGGACAAAGCGCTACACAGCGGGGAACACAGCGAGGACACAGCGGGACACAGCGGGGGACACAGCGAGAACACAGCGGGACACAGCGGAACACAGCGTGCACACAGTGCGACACCGAGGGGACACAATGGGGGACACAGCGGACACAGCAGGGGAACCAGCGAGGACACAGGGGGATACAGCGGGATACAGTGCGGGACACAGTGGGACACAGTGGGACACAGCGGGACACAGCGGGGCACAGCGGGGACACAGCGGAACACAGCGGGACACAGCGGGACACAGCGGGGGACACAGCAGAGGACACAGCGTGGGACACAGCGAGAACACAGCGGGACCCAGAGAGACACAGCTTCGATACAGCGGGGACACAGCGGGACAAAGCAGTGTACACAGCTGGGGACACAAGGGGACATAGCGGGGAACACAGCGGGACACAGCGGGACACAGGAAGGACAAAGCGGGGACTCAGCGGTGGATACAGCATGGGACAAATCGGGACACCACGGGACACAGTGGGACACAGCGGGGACACTACGGGGACACAGCGGGACACAGCTGGGGACACAACGGGTACACAGCGGGACACTGCGTGACACAGCGGAGGACACAGCGGGGAAACAGCGGGACACGGTGGGACACAGCGGGGGACAGCGGGACACAGCGCAGGACACAGCGGGGAAACAGCGGGACAAAGTAGGACACAGCGGGGGACACTGCGGGACAGAGGAGGAAACACAGCGGGGGACACAGGGAGGACACGGGGGACACAGCGGGGACACAGTGGGGACTCAGCGGGGGACATAGTGGGGGACAAAGCAGGACACCACGCGACACAACGGAACACAGCGGAACACAGAGGGGGACACAGCGAGGTACACAGCAGGACACAGCGGGACACAGCGAGCACACAGCGGAACACAGGGGGACACAGCGGTGACACAGCGAGGGACACAGCGCGGGACACAGCGGGACACAGCGGGAATACAGTGGGGACTGAGCGGGGGACATAGCGGGGGACAAAGCAGGACACCACGGGACACAAGGGAACACAGCGGAACACAGATGTGGACACAGCGAGTTACATAGCGGGACACAGCGGGACACAGCGAGGACACAGCGGAACACAGGGGGACACAGCGGTGACACAGCGGGACACAGCTGGGTCACAGCCGGACACAGCGGGGGACACAGCAGGACACAGCGGGACAAAGCGGGGGACACAGCGGGACACAGCGGGACAAGCGGGACACAGTGGGGGACAAAGCGGGGACATAGCGGGGACACAGCGGGACATAGCGGGGACACAGCGGGACACAGCAGGACACAGCAGGACACAGCGGGGACACAACGGGAAACAGTGAGGGACAGCGGGGACACAGCAGGACACAGCGGGGACACAGCGGGACACAGTAGGGGACACAGCGGGACACAGCGGGACACAGCTGGGACAAAGAGGGAATCACAGCGGGGGATAGAGCGGGACACAGAGGGAGACACAGGGAGGACACAGCGGGACACAGCGGAGGACACAGGGGGAAACAGCGAGACACAGTGGGACACAGCACTACACAGCAGGAAACACAGCGAGGACACAGCGGGACACAGCGGGGTACACAGCTGGTGACACAAAGGGAAATAGCGGAGACACAGCAGGACACTGTGTGAAACATCGTGGACACAGCAGGACACAGCGGGACACAGCGGAGACACAGCGGGGACACAGCGGGTGACACAGCGAGGACACA
Organism: Dipodomys merriami; assembly: GCF_024711535.1. NCBI lineage: Eukaryota > Metazoa > Chordata > Mammalia > Rodentia > Heteromyidae > Dipodomys > Dipodomys merriami. The sequence goes on from NW_027206380.1 coordinate 278,090, forward strand.
GCGGGACACAGTGGGACACAGCGGGGGACACAGCGCGACACAGCAGGGAACACAGCGAGGACACAGCGGGACCCAGCGGGGGACACAGTGAGAACACAGCGGGACACAGCAGAACACAGCGAGGACACAGCAGGACACCGTGGGGACACAGCGGGGGACACAGCGGGACACAGCGGGACATAGCGGGGACACAGCAGGGACACAGCCGGGAACACAGCGGGTGACACAAAGGGACACAGATGAACACAGCGGGACACAGAGCGGACACAGCAGGGACACAGCGGGAGACACAGCAGGACACAATGGGACACAGCAGGGGACACAGCGGGACAGTGCAGGGTACACAGCTGGGGACACAAAGGGAAACAGCGGGGACACAGCAGGACACTGTGTGACACATCGTGGACACAGCGGGACACAGCGGGACACAGAGGGGGACACAGTGAGGACACAGTGGGACACAGCGGGGGACACAGCCAGGGACACTGCAGGACACAGCGGGGGACACAGCGAGGACACAACGGAACACAGCGGGGAAACAACAGGGAAACAGCGGGGGACACAGCGGGTGACACAGCTGGATACAGCGGGACACAGTGGGACACAGCGGTCACAGCAGGGACACAGAATGGGACTCAGCCGGACACAGCGGGACACAGCGGGGGACACAGCGAAACACAGCTGGGACACAGAGGGACACAGTGGGGGCAAAGCGGGGACACAGCGGGACACAGCGGGGGACACAGCGGGTGACACAGCGAGGACACAGCGGGACACAGCGGAGGACACAGGGGGAAACAGCGAGACACAGTGGGACACAGCGGGGGACCCTGCAGCCAGAGCGGGGGACACAGCGGGGGACACAGGGAGGACACAGCGGGACACAGCGGGGAATCAGCGGGGGACATAGCGGGGGACAAAGAAGGACACCACGGGACAGAGCAGAACACAGGGGAACACAGGGGGAAACAGCGGTGACACAGCGAGGGACACAGCAGAGGACACAGCGGGACAAGCAGGACACAGCAGGGACACAGCGCTACATAGCGGTGTGCACAGCTGGGGACACAACGGGACACAGAGTGGGACACAGCAGGACACAGCGGGACACAGTGGGACACAGCGGGGACAAAGCGTGAGACACAGCGGGGGACAGATCGGGACACAGCGGGGGACACAGCGGGACACAGCGGGGGACACAGCGGGACACAGTGGGACTCATCGGTGAACACACCGGAACACAGTGGGGGACAGAGCGGGGGACACAGCGAAACACAGCGGGGACAAAGCGGGGACACAGCGGGACACTGAGTGAAACATCGTAGACACAGTGGGACACAGCGGGACACAGCGGAGACACAGCGGAACACTGCGTGACACATCGGGGACAGAGTGGGACACAGCGGGACAGAGCGGGACACAGCGGGGGACACAGCGCTACACAGCGGGAAACACAGCGAGGACACAGTGGGACACAGTGGGGTACACAGCTGGGGAAACAAAGGGAAACAGCGGGGAAACAGTAGGACACTGCGTGACACATCGTGGACACAGCGGGATACAGCGGAGACACAGCGGGGACACAGCGGGGGACACAGCTAGGACACAGAGGGACACAGCGGGACACAGCTGGGGACACAGCGCTACACAGCGGGGAACACAGCAAGGACACAGCGGGACATAGCGGGGGACACAGCGAGAACATAGCGGGACACAGCGGAACACAGCGAGGACACAGCGGGACACCGCGGGGACCCAGCGGGGGACACAGCAGGACACAGGGGGGAAACAGCGAGGATACAGCGGGACACAGCGGGACACATCGGGGGACACATCGGGACACAGCAGGGACACAGCGGGACACAGCGGGGACACAGCGGGACACAGCGGGACACAGCAGGGTCACAGCAGGACACAGCGGGAACACAGCGGGACACAATGGGGGACACAGCGGGACACAGCGGGACACAGCGGGGGACACAGCAGGACACAGCAGCTAGCACAGCGGGACACAGTGGGGGATATAGCGGGGACACAGCTGGGACACAGCGGGACACAGATCGGTCACAGCGGGACACAGCGGGGGACACAGCGAGGACAAAGCAGGACACAGCGGGACACAGCGGGGACACAGTGTGGACACAGCGAGACACAGCGGGACACAGCGGGACACAGAGGGGACACAGCGTGACACAGTGGGGGACACAGCAGGACACAGCGGGACACAGCAGGGGACAAAGCACGACACAGCGCGACACAGCTGGACACAGCGGGGACACAGCTGCGACACAGCGGGACAGAGCGGGACACAGCGGGGACACAGCGGGGACACAGTGGGACACAGCGGGACACAGGGGGGACACAGCAGGGACACAGCGGGAGACAGCGGGGACACAGCGGAGATACAGCAGGACACAGAGGGGGCCACAGCGGGACACAAGGGGACATAGCGGGGGACACAGTGGGGACATAGAGGAGGACCCAGCGAGGACACAACGGGACACAGTGGCACACAGCGGGACTCAGTGGGGTACATAGCAGGGAACAGCAGGTACACACCGGGTACAGCGGGGACACAGCTGAATATAGCAGGACACAGCGGGACACAGCAGGGGACACAGCTGGGGACACAGCGGGACACAGTGGGGGATACAGCGAGGACACAGACGGACACAGTGGGACACAGCGGGACACAGCGGGACACAGTGGGGGACACAGCGAGGACACAGCGGGACACAGCGGGAGACACAGCGTTAAACAGAGGGGAAACAGCAGCTTCCCCATGGGACACAGCGGTAACACAGCTGGCGACATTGGGGAAACGGGGACACAGCGTGGGACACAGGTGGACATAGCGGGGGACAGCGGGGACACAGCAGGACACAGCGGGGGACACAGCGGGGATACAGCTGGGACACAGCGGGGAACACAGCGGGACACAGCGGGGGACACACCAAGGACACAGCGGGACACAGCAGGACACAGCAGTGACACAGAGGGGACACAGCGGGGACACATTTGGGATACAGCGAGGACACAGTGGGACACTGCGGGACACAGAGGGGGCCACAGTGGGGTCAGTGGAGAAACACCATGGGACAGGGGGACACAGCGGGACACAGCGGAACACAGCGGGACACAGCTGGGACACAGCGGGTGACATCGTGGAAAAAGCGGGGCACAGCGGGGGACACAGCGGGACACAGCGGGGACACAGCTGGGACACAGCGTAGGACACAGCAGGGACACAGCGGGACACAGCTGGGGACACAGCGGGGACACAGGTGGGGACAGCGCGGGGACACAGCGGGACAGAGCGGGGAGAGAGCGGGGGACACAGCGGGATACAGCGGGGGACACAGCGGGGAAACAGCATTACTCAGCTGGGGACAGGGCGATGACACATTGGGACACAGCGGGGGACACAGCGGGGATACAGCGGGACACAGTGGGGGATACAGCGAGGACACAGAGGGACACAGTGTGACACAGCGGGACACAGCGGGGCACATTGGGGTACACAGCGAGGACACAGCGGGACACAGCGGGGGACACAGTAAGGACACAGCAGGACACAGCGGGACACAGCGGGGACACAGCAGGACACAGCGGGGGACACAGCGTGACACAGCGGGGACACAGCGGGTACACAGCGGGACACTGCGTGACACAGCGGAGGACACTGCGGGGAAACAGCGGGACACAGTGGGACCCAGCGGGGGACAGCGGGACACAGCGGAGGACACTGCGGGACAGAGCGGGAACACTTCGGGGGACACAGGGAGGACACAGCGGGACACAGCGGGGACACAGCGGGGACTCAGCGGGGGACATAGCGGGGGACAAAGCAGGACACCACGGGACACAGCGGAACACAGCGGAACACAGCGGAACACAGTGGGAGACACAGCGAGGTACACAACGGGACACAGCGGGACATAGCGAGGACACAGCGGAACACAGGGGGAAACAGCGGTGACACAGCCAGCAACACAGCGGGGGAAACAGCGGCACACAGCGGGGACAAAGCGGGGACTCAGCGGGGGACATAGCGGGGGACAAAGCAGGACACCACGGGACACAGCAGAACACAGCGGAACACAGTGGGGACACTGCGGGGACACAGCGGGACAGAGCGGGGGACACAGCGGGACACAGCAAGACTCATCGGTGAACACAACGGAACACAGCGGGGGACAGAGCGGGGGACACAGCGGGGACACAGCGGGGACACTGCATGACACATCGTAGACACAGTGGGACTCAGCGGGACATAGTGAGGACACAGCGGGACACCGCTTGGATACAGCAGGGGAAACAGCGAGGACACAGCGGGACATGGGGGTAACACAGCAGGGACTCAGCGGGGGACACAGCGGGACACAGCAGGACAGAGCGGGAGACACAGCGGGACACAGCAGGGTCACAGCGGGACACAGTGGGACGCAGCGGGACAGAGCGGGACACAGCGGGGACACAGCGGGTGACATCATGGAAAAAACGGGGCACAGAGGGGGACAAAGCGGGACACATCGGGGACACAGCTGGGACACAGCGTGGGACACAGCAGGGACACAACGGGACACAGCGGGGATACAGCTGGGACACAGCGTGGGACACAGCGGGACACAGCGGGGGACACACCAAGGACACAGAGGGACACAGCGGGACACAGCAATAAGACAGAGGGGACACAGCGGGGCACAGCGGGGACACAGTGGGGATACAGCGAGGACACAGCGGGACACAGCGCGACACAGCGGGGGCCACAGCGGGGGACAGCAGGGACACACCAGGGGACAGGGGGACTCAGCGGGACACAGCGGAACACAGCGGGGGACAGCGTGGACACAGCGCAACACAGCGGGACACAGCGGGGACACAGTTGGGGACATCGGGGTAAAAGGGGGCACAGGAGGGGACACAGCGGGACACAGCGTGGGACAGAGCAGGGACACAGCGGGACACACTGGGGACACAGCGGTGACACAGCTGGGGACAGCGTGGGGACACAGCGGGGAGAGAGCGGGGGATACAGCGGGGGACACAGCGGGGATACAGCGGGCGACACAGCGGGACACAACGGGGACACAGCCGAGACACAGCAGGGGACACAGCGGGGGACACAGCTGGACACAGTAGGACACAGCGGGGACACAGCGGGGACAAAGCGGGACACAGCAGGATACAGCGGAGACACAGCTGGGGACACAGCGGGAGACAGCGGAGACACAACGGGGGACACAGCGGGACACAGAGGGGGACACAGCGGGACACAGCGAGACACAGCGGGGACACATCGGGACATAGCGGAGGACACAGCGGGGGACACAGCAGGATACAGTGGAGCACAGAGCGGGAGACACAGCGGGGGAAACAGCATGAACACAGAAGGACACAGCTGGGACACAGCGGGACACAGCGGGGACACAGCGGGACACAGAAGGACACAGCGGGGACACAGCGGGCATTGCGGTTACACAGCAGGACACAGCAGGACTCAGCTGGACACAGCGGGGACACAGCGTGGACACAGCGGGACACAGTGGGACACAGCGGGGGACACAGCGGAACACAGCGGGGACCCAGAGGGGACACAGCAGCACACAGCAGAGACACAGCAGGACACAACGTGGGACTCAGTTGGGACACAGAAGAGGACACAGTGAGGACACAGCAGTACACAGCGGGACACAGCGGGACACATCGGGACATAGCGGGGTACACAGCCGGGGACAGTGGTGACAAAACGGGGAACAGCGGGGACACAGCGGGACACAGCAGGGGACAGCGGGGACACAGTGGGACATATCGTGGGACACAGCGTGGGACACAGCGGGAGACACAGCGTTAAACAGCGGGGAAACAGCAGCTTCCCCATGGGACACAGCGGTAACACAGCTGGCGACATTGGGGAAACAGGGGGACATAGCGGGGGACAGCGGGGACACAGCGGGACACAGCGGGGGACACAGCTAGGACACAGAGGGACACAGCAGGACACAGCTGGGGACACAGCGCTACACAGCGGGGAACACAGCGAGGACACAGCGGGAAATAGCGGAGGACACAGCGGGGGACACAGCGGGACAAAGGGGGGAAACAGCGAGGACACAGCGGGACACAGCGGGACACATCGGGGGACACAGCGGGACACAGCAGCGACACAGCGGGACACAGCGGGGACACAGCGGGCCACAGCGGGCCACAGCGGGATCACAGCAGGACACAGCGGGGACACAGCGGGACACAATGGGGGACACAGCGGGACACAGCGGGACACAGCGGGGGACACAGTGGGACCCAGTGGGGTCACAGCTAGGACAAAGCGGTACCCAGCGGGACACAGCGTCGATACAGCGGGGACACAAAGGGACACAGCGGGGTACACAGCTGGGGACACAAAGGGACACAGAGAGGGACACAGCGGGACACAGCGGGACACAACGGGACACAGCAGTGACAAAGTGGGAATCACAGCAGGGTATAGAGCGGGACACAGCGAGGGACACAGGTAGGACACAGTGGGACACAGCGGGGACACAGCTGGACACAGCGGGATACAGAAGGAGACACAGCGGGGACACAACGGGACACAGGGCGGGACACAGCGGGACACAGCAGGGACACAGCGGGACAGAGCGGGGACACAGCGGAGACACAGCGGGACACAACAGGGGCCACAGCGGGACACAAGGGGACACAGCGGGGGACACAGTGGGGACATAGAAGGGGACCCAGCGAGGACACAACGGGACACAGCGGGACACAGCGGGACACAGTGGGGTATAGAGCGGGACACAGCGGGGGACACAGGGAGGACACAGCGGGACACAGCTGGACAAAGCAGGATACAGAAGGAGACACAGATGGACACAACGGGACACAGGGCGGGACACAGCGGGACACAGCAGGGACACAGCAGAGACACAGCAGAACACAGCAGGGGCCACAGCAGGAAACAAGGGGACACAGCGGGGTACACAGCTGGGGACACAAAGGGAAACAGCGGAGACACAGCAGGACACTGCGTGATACATCGTGGACACAGCGGGACACAGCGAGACACAGCAGAGACACAGCGGGACACAGCGGGGACACAGCGGGACACAGCGAAAGACAGCGGGGACACAGCGGGGAGCAGAGCGGGACACAGCGTGGGACATAGTGGGGACACAGCTTGGACACAGCGCGACACAGCGGGGTCACAGCAGGACACAGCGGGGGGCAAAGTGGAACACAGCAGGACATAGCGGGACAAAGCGGGGGACAGAGCGGGACACAGCGGGACACAGCACGGACACAGCGGAAAACAGCAGTGTACACAGCTGGGGACACAGAGTAGGACACAGCGGGACACAGCGGGACACAGCGGGAACAAAGCGGGAGACACAGTGGGGGACAGACCGGGACACAGCGGGGGACACAGGGAGGACACAGCGGGACACAGAGGGGACACAGCGGGCACTCAGCGTGGGAAATAGCGGGGGACAAAGCAGGACACCACGAGACACAGCGGAACACAGCGGAACACAGTGGGGACACTGGGGGGACACAGCGGGACTCATCAGTGAACACAACGGAACACAGCGGGGGACATAGTGGAGGACACAGCGGGACACAGCGGGGACTCAGCTGGACACAGCGTGGTATACAGCGTGACACAGCGGGGACACAGCGGGACAATGCGTGACACATCGGGGACACAGCGGGACACAGCGGGACACAGCGGGACACAGTGGGGGACACAGCGCTACACAGCGGGAAACACAGCGAGGACACAGTGGGACACAGCGGGGTACACAGCTGGGGACACAAAGGGAAACAGCGGAGACACAGGAGGACACTGCGAGACACATCTTGGACACAGCGAGGAAACAGCGGGACACAGCGGGGTACACAGCTGGGGACACAAAGGAAACAGCGCAGACACAGCAGAACAACGCGTGACACATCGTGGACACAGGGCGACACAGCGGGATACCGCAAAGACACATTGGGGACACAGCAGGGGACACAGCGAGGACACAGCGGGACACAGCGGGGGACACAGCGCTACACAGCGGGGAACACAGCGAGGACACAGCGGGACACAGCGGGGGACACAGCGAGAACACAGCGGGACACAGCGGAACACAGCGCTACACAGCGGGAAACACAGCGAGGACACAAGGGGACATAGCGAGCGACACAGCGAGAACACAGCGGGACACAGCGGAAGACAGCAAGGACACAACGGGACACCGCCGGGGCACAGCGGAAGACATAGCGGGACACAGCGGGGAAAACCGCGAGGACACAGCGGGACACAGCGGGACTCAGCGGGGGACACAGCGGGAAAAAGCGGGACACAGCGGGGACACAGCCGGACACAGCGGGGACAGAGCGGGACAGAGCGGTACACAGCGGGGACACACCAGGACACAGCGGGGACACAACGGGACACAGTGGGGGATACAGCGGGACACAGCGGGACACAGTGGGGGACACAGCGAGGTACACAGCGGGACACAGCGGGACACAGCGAGGACACAGCGGAACACAGCGGGACACAGCGGTGACACAGCCAGCGACACAGCGGGGGAAACAGCGGCACACAGCGGGGACAAAGCAGGACACCACGGGACACAGCAGAACACAGTGGAACACAGTGGGGACACTGCGGGGACACAGCGGGACACAGCGGGGGACACAGCGGGACACAGCGGGACTCATCGGTGAACACAACGGAACACAGCGGGGGACAGAGCAGGGGACACAGCGGGGACACAGCGGGACACAGCGGGACACAGTGGGGACACAGCTGGACACAGCGGGATACAGAAGGAGACACAGCGGGGACACAACGGGACACCGGGCGGGACACAGCGGGACACAGCAGGGACACAGCGGGACACAGCGGGGACACAGCGGAGACACAGCGGTACACAGCAGGAGCCACAGCGGGACACAAGGGGACACAGCGGGGGACACAGTGGGGACATAGAAGGGGACCCGGCGAGGACACAGCGGGACACAGCGGGGACACAGCGGGGACACAGCGGGACACAGCAAAAGACACAAAGGGAAACAAGGGAGACACAGCAGGACACTGCGAGACACATCGTGGACACAGCGAGGAAACAGCGGTACACAGCGGGGTACACAGCTGGGGACACAAAGGAAACAGCGCAGACACAGCAGAACACTGCGTGACACATCGTGGACAAAGGGGGACACAGCGGGATACTGCAAAGACACAGCGGGGACACAGCAGGGGACACAGTAGGGGACACAGCGGGACACAGCAGGACAAAGCGTGACACAGCGTGGGACACAGCGCTCCACAACGGGAAACACCGCGAGGACACAGTGGAACACAGCTGGGGACACAACGGGACACAGAGTAGGACACAGCGGGAAACAGCGGGACACAGCAGGACACAGCGGGGACAAAGCGGGAGACAAAGCGGAGGACAGAGCGGGACACAGCGGGGACACAGCGGGGACACAGCAGCACACAGCGGGGACACAGCGGAACACAGCGGGACACAGCGGGCACACAAGGGAGACACAGCGGGACACAACATGGGACTCAGTGGGGACACAGCGGGGGACACAGTGAGGACACAGCGGAACACAGCGGGACACAGCGGGAACACAGCGGAGACACAGCAGGACACAACGTGGGACTCAGTTGGGACACAGCGGAGGACACAGCGGGACACAGCGGAACTCAGCGGGGAACACAGCGGAACACAGCGGGGGACAGAGCGGGGGACACAGCGGGGACTGTGTTGGACACAGCGGGGGACACAGTGTGACACAGCGGGGACACAGCGGGGACACAGCGGGACATTGAATGACACATTGGGGACATAGCGGGACACAGCGGGACACAGCGGGTGACACAGCGCTACACAGCGGGGAACACAGTGAGGACACAGCGGGACACAGCGGGACACAGCGGGACACAGCGGGGACAAAGCGGGAGACATAGCGGGGGACAGAGCGGGACACAGTGGGGACACAGCGGGGACACAGCAGCACACAGCGGGGACACAGCGGAACACAGCGGGACACAGCGGGCGCACAGGGAAGACACAGCGGGACACAACATGGGACTCAGTGGGGACACAGCGGGGGACACAGTGAGGACACAGCGGTACACAGCGGGACACAGCGGGGACACAGCGGGGACACAGCGGAACACAGCGGGACACAGCGGGCACACAGCGGAGACACAGCGGGACACAACGTGGGACTCAGTTGGGACACTGGAGGACACAGCGGGACACAGCGGAACTCAGCGGGGAACACAGCGGAACACAGCGGGGGACAGAGCGGGGGACACAGCGGGGACTGTGTTGGACACAGCGGGGGACACAGTGTGACACAGCAGGGACACAGCGGGGACACAGCGGGACATTGAATGACACATTGGGGACACAGCGGGACACCGCGGGTGACACAGCGCTACACAGCGGGGAACACAGTGAGGACACAGCGGGACACAGCGGGGGACACAGCGAGAACACAGTGGGACTCAGCGGGACATAGTGAGGACACAGCGGGACACCGCTTGGACACAGCGGGGTCACAGCGGGACACAACGGGGGAAACAGCGAGGACACAGCGGGACACGGGGGGAACACAGCAGGGACACAGCGGGGGACACAGCGGGACACAGCAGGACAGAGCGGGGGTCACAGCGAGAAACAGCTAGGACACAGCGGTACACAGCGGAGGACACAGCGGGGAAACAGAGGGACATATGGGACAGAGCGGGGGACACTGAGGGACAGAGCGGGGGACACAGCCGGGGACACAGCGAGAGCAAAGTGGGATAGAGCGTGACATAGCGGGACACAGCAGGACACAGCAGGGGACACAGCTGGGGACACAGCGGGACACAGTGCGGGATACAGCGAGGACACAGAGGGACACAGTGGGACACAGCAGACACAGCGGGACACATTGGGGGACACAGCGAGGACACAGCGGGACACAGCAGAGACACAGCTGGACACAGAGGGGACACAGCGGGACACAGCAGGAGACACAGCGGGGACACAAAGGGACACAGCGCCAGACACAGCGGGACACAACGGCAACACAGCGGGACACATGAAGACACAGCGGAGACACAGCGGGACACAGTGGGGGCCACAGCGGGACATAACGGGACACAGCGGGTGACACAGCGGGACACAGCAGGGTCACAGCGGGACACAGTGGGACACAGTGGGACAGAGCGGGACACAGCGGGGACACAGCGGGTGACATCGTGGAAAAAGCGGGGCACAGCGGGGGACACAGCGGGACACATCGGGGACACAGCTGGGACACAGCGTGGGACACAGCAGGGACACAGCAGGACACAGCGGGGACACAGCGGGACACAGCAGGGGACACACCAAGGACACAGAGGGACACAGCGGGACACAGCAATAAGACAGAGGGGACACAGCGGGGCACAGCGGGGACACAGTGGGGATACAGCGAGGACACAGCGGGAAACAGCAGGACACGGTGGGACACAGCGGGGGACAGCGGGACACAGCGCAGGACACAGCGGGGAAACAGCGGGACAAAGTAGGACACAGCGGGGGACACTGCAGGACAGAGGAGGGAACACAGCGGGGGACACAGGGAGGACACGGCGGGACACAGCGGGGACACAGTGGGGACTCAGTGGGGGACATAGCGGGGGACAAAGCAGAACACCACGCGACACAACGGAACACAGCGGAACACAGAGGGGGACACAGCGAGGTACACAGCAGGACACAGCGGGACACAGCGAGCACACAGCGGAACACAGGGGGACACAGCGGTGACACAGCGAGGGACACAGCGCGGGACACAGCGGGACACAGCGGGAATACAGTGGGGACTCAGCAGAGGACATAGCAGGGGACAAAGCAGGACACCACGGGACACAAGGGAACACAGCGGAACACAGATGTGGACACAGCGAGTTACATAGCGGGACACAGCGGGACACAGCGAGGACACAGCGGAACACAGGGGGACACAGCGGTGACACAGCGGGACACAGCGGGACACAGCTGGGTCACAGCCGGACACAGCGGGGGACACAGCGGGACACAGCAGGACACAGCGGGACAAAGCGGGGGACACAACGGGACACAGCGGTACAAGCGGGACACAGTGGGGACACAGCGCTACACAGCGATGTACACAGCTGGGGACACAACGGGATACAGAGTGGGACACAGCGGGACACAGCGGGGCCAAAAAGGGAGACACAGCAGGGGACAGATCGGGACACAGCGGGGGACACAGGGAGGACACAGCGGGACAGAGCAGGGACACAGCGGGGACTCAGCGGGGGACATAGCGGGGGACAAAGCAGGACACCACGGGCCAGAGCAGAACACAGCGGAACACAGTGGGGTCACTGCGGGGACACAGCGGGACTCAGCGGGGGACACAGCGGGACACAGCGCGACTCATTGGTGAACACAACGAAGACAGCGTTGGACAGAGCGGGTGACACAGCTGGACACAGCGGGGACACAGCGGGGACACAGCGGGACACTGCGTGACACAACCTTGACACAGGGGGACACAGCGAGACACATCGGAGACAGCAGGACACTGCGTGACACATCAGGGACACAGCGGGACACAGCGGGACACAGCGGGAAACACCGCGAGGACACAGCGGGACACAGCGTGATACATAGCTGGGGACACAAAGGGAAACAGCGGGGACACAGCAGGATACTGCGTGACACATCGTGGACACAGCGGGGACACAGCGGGGGACACAGCGGGACACAGCAGGACACAGCGGGACAAAGCGGGGGACACAGCGGGACACGGTGGGACAAGTGGGACACAGCGGGGACACAGCGCTACACAGAGGTGTACACAGCTGGGGACACAACGGGATACAGAGTGGGACACAGCGGGACACAGCGGGGCCAAAAAGGGAGACACAGCGGGGGACAGATCGGGACACATTGGGGGACATAGGGAGGACACAGCGGGACACAGCGGGGACACAGCGGGGACTCAGCGGGGGACATAGCGGGGGACAAAGCAGGACACAACGGGACACAGCACAACACAGCGGAACACAGTGGGGACACTGCGGGGACACAGCCTGACACAGCGGGGTCACAGCGGGACACAGCGGGGGACACAGTGAGGACACAGCGGGACACAGCGGGACAAAGCAGGAGAGAGCAGGGACACAGCATGACACAGTGGGGGACACAGCGGGTCACAGCGGGACATAGCGGGACACAGGGTGGACACAGCAGTGACACAGAGGTGGACACAGCGGGACACAGCGGGAAACAGCGGGGGACACAGCGGGACACAGTGCGGACACATCGGGACACAGCGGGACACAGCAGGACACAAAGGGACACAGTGGGGACAAAGCGGGAGACACAGCGGGGGACAGAGCAGGACACAGCGGGGGACACAGGGAAGACCCAGCGGGACACATCGGGGACACAGCGGGGACTCAGCGCTATCCCACTTTGTTCTCGCTGTGTCCCCGGCTGTGTCCTCCGCTCTGTCCCTCAGTGTCCCCCGCTCTGTCCCACTGTGTCCCTCGGTTTCCCCGCTGTGTCCTCCGCTGTGTACCGCTGTGTCCTAGCTGTTTCTCGCTGTGTCCCCCGCTCTGTCCTGCTGTGTCCCGCTGTGTCCCCCGCTGTGTCCCTGCTGTGTTCCCCCCGTGTCCCGCTTTGTCCTCGCTGTTTCCCCCGTTGTGTCCCGCTGTGACCCCGCTGTGTCCAAGCGGTGTCCCGCTGTGTCCTCACTATGTCCCTCTGAGTCCCACTGTGTTCTCGCTGTGTCCCCCTCTGTGTCCCGCTGTGTCCTCGCTGTGTTCCCCGCTGTGTAGCGCTGTGTCACCCGCTGTGTCCCGCTGTGTCCCGCTGTGTCCCCAATGTGTCATGCAATGTCCTGCTGTGTCCCCGCTGTGTCCCCGCTGTGTCACACTGTGTTCCCCGCTGTGTCCAAGAGAGTCCCCGCTGTGTCCCCCGCTCTGTTTTCCGCTGTGTTCCGCTGTGTTCCCCGCTGAGTCCCACTGTGTCCCGCAGTGTCCTCCGCTGTGTCCCGCTGTGTTCCGCTGTGTCCTGTGGTGTCCTGCTTTATCACCCGCGGTGTCGCCCGCTGAGTCCCGGCTGTGTCCCCGCTGTGTCCCGCTATGTCCTCCCTGTGTCCCCCGCTGTGTCCCGCTCTATCCCCCGCTGTGATTCCCTCTTTGTCCCAGCTTTGTCCCGCTGTGTCCCGCTGTGTCCCTCACTGTTTCCCGTTGTGTCCCCGCTGTGTCCTGCTGTGTCCCGCTGTTTCCCCGCTGTGTCCCGCTGTGTCCCCCTGTGTCACCGCTATGTCCCCGCTTTGTCCCCCGCTGAGTCCCCGCTGTGTCCACGCTGTGTCCCGCTGTGTCCTCCCTGTGTCCCCCGCTATGTCCCGCTCTATACCCCGCTGTGATTCCCGCTTTGTCACTGCTGTGTCCCGCTGTGTCCCGCTGTGTCCCACTGTGTTCTCGCTGTGTCCCCCGCTGTATCCCGCTGTGTCCTCGCTGTGTTCCCCACTGTGTAGCGCTGTGTCACCCGCTGTGTCCCGCTGTGTCCCGCTGTGTCCCCAATTTGTCACGCAGTGTCCCGCTGTGTCCCCGCTGTGTCCCGCTGTGTCCTCCCTGTGTCCCCTGCTGTGTCCCGCTCTATCCCCCGCTGTGATTCTCGCTTTGTCACTGCTTTGTCCCACTGAGTCCCACTGTGTTCTCGATGTGTCCCCCTCTGTGTCCCGCTGTGTCCTCGCTGTGTTCCCCGCTGTGTAGTGCTGTGTCACCCGCGGTGTCCCGCTGTGTCCCGCTGTGTCCCCAATGTGTCATGCAATGTCCCGCTGTGTCCCCGCTGTGTCCCCGCTGTGTCACACTGTGTTCCCCGCTGTGTCCAACACAGTCCCCGCTGTGTCCCCCGCTCTGTCCCCCGCTGGGTTGAGCTGTGTTCCCCGCTGAGTCTCGCTGTGTCCCGCTGTGTCCCCCTCTGTGTCCCGTTGTGTCCCCAGCTGTGTACCCCTCTGTGTCCCGCTGTGTCCCCGCTGTGTCCCACTGTGTCCAACGCTTTGTCCCGCTGGGTCGTGCTATGTCCCGCTGTGTCCCCCGCTGTGTCTCGCTGTGAACCCGCTGTGGCCCGCTGTGTCCCAGCTTGTCCCCGCTATGTCCCCCGCTGTGTCCCGCTGTGCTCCCCGCTGTGTCCCCGCTGTGTCTCTCGCTGTGTCCCACGGTGTCCCTGCTGTGTCCCGCTGTGTCCCGCTGTGTCCTCGCTGTGTCCCCGCTGTGTCCCGCTGTGTCCCCGCTGTGTCCCACTGTGTCCCCGCTGTGTCCCGATGTAGCCCCGCTGTGTCCCCGCTGTTGTCCCCTTCTGTGTCCCCCGCTGTGTCCCCGCTGTGTCCAAAGCTGTGTCTCACGCGCTGTATTGCTGTGTCTCCGCTGTGTCCCACTGTGTCCCGCTGTGTCCCCGCTGTGTCCCCGCTGTGTCCCACTGTGTCCCCGCTGTGTCCCGATGTAGTCCCGCTGTGTCCCCGCTGTGTCCCACTGTGTCCCCGCTGTGTCCCGATGTAGTCCCGCTGTGTCCCCGCTGTGTGCCCACTGTGTGCCCGCTGTGTCCCCTTCTGTGTCCCCGCTGTGTCCCACGCTGTGTCTCTCGCTGTGTCCCGCTGTGTAACCGCTGTGTCCCACTCTGTTCCGCTGTGTCCCCGCTGTGTCCACGCTGTGTCCCGCTGTGACCCGCTGTGTCCCCGCTGTGTCCCTGCTGTGTCCCGCTGTGTACCAGCTGTGTCCCTGCTGTGTCCCCAACTGTGTTACCCCGTGTGTCCCGCTGGATCCCGCTGTGTCCTCGCTGTGTCCCCTGCTGTGTCCTGCTGTGTCCCCACTGTTTCCCCCGTTGTGTCCCGCTGTGTCCCACTGTGTCCTCACTGTGTTTCCCGCTGTGTAGCGCTGTGACCCCCCGCTGTGTCCCGCTGTGTTCGGCTGTGTCCCCGATGTGTCACACAGTGTCCCGCTGTGTCCCCGCTGTGTCCCCGCTCTGTCACGCTGTATACCCCGCTGTGTCCAGCTGAGTCCCCGCTGTGTCCCGCTTTCTCCCCTGCTATGTCCCCCGCTGTGTTCCGTTGTGTTCAGCGATGAGTCCCGCTGTGTCCCGGTGTGTCCCCCGCTGTGTCCCGGTGTGTCCCCGCCGTGTACCCACTGTGTCCCGTGGTGTCCTGCTTTTGTCCCCCGCTATGTCCCCCGCTGAGTCCCCGCTGTGTCCCCGTTGTGTCCTCCCTGTGTCCCCCACTCTGTCCCCCGCTGTGTCTCCCGCTTTGTCCCCACTGTGTCCCGCTGTGTCCTGCTGTGTCACGCTGTGTCCCACTCTGTGTCCCGTTGTGTCCCCAGCTGTGTACACCGCTGTGTCCAGCTGTGTCCCCGCTGTGTCCCCGTGTCCAATGCTTTGTCCCGCTGTGTCGTGCTATGTTCCTCTGTGTCCCACGCTGTGTCCCGCTGTGACCCCGTTGTGTCCCGCTGTGTCCCCGCTGTGTCCCCGCTATGTCCCCCGCTGTGTCCCCATTGTGTCCCCGCTGTGTCCCGCTGTGACCCGCTGTGTCCCGCTATGTCCCCGCTTTGTCCCGCTGTGTACCCGCTGTGTCCCCGTTGTTTCCCCAACTGTGTCCCCCCTGTGTCCCGCTGTATCACGCTGTGTCCTCGCTGTGTCCCCCGCTGTGTCCTGCTGGGTCCACACTGTGTCCCCCGCTATGTCCTCGCTGTGTCCCACTGTTTCCCCCGCTGTGTCCTGCTGTGTCCCGCTGTGTTCTCGCTGTGTGTCCCGCTGTGTAGCGCTGTGTCCCCTGCTATGTCCTGCTGTGTCCGGCTGTGTCCCTGATGTGTCACACAGTGTCCCGCTGTGTCCCCACTGTGTCACGCTGTATACCCCGGTGTGTCCAGCTGAGTCCCCGCTGTGTCCTGCTGTGTCCTCCGCTGTGTCCCCGCAGTGTCCCCACTGTGTTACGCTGTGTTCCGCTGTGTCCCGTGGTGTCCTGCTTTGTCCCCCGCTATGTTCCCCGCTGAGTCCCCACTCTGTCCCCGCTGTGTCCTGCTGGGTCCTTACTGTGTCCCCCGCTGTGTACCGCTCTGTCCCCCACTGTGTCTCCCGCTTTGTCCCAATTGTGTACCGCTGTGTCCCGCTGTGTCCCGTTGTGTCCCACTCTGTGTCCAGTGGTGTCCCCAGCTGTGTACACCGCTGAGTCCCGCTGTGTCCCGCTGTGTCCCGCTGTGTCCCGCTGTGTCCCCACTGTGCCCCGCTGTGTTCGAATGTGGCCCCGCTGTGCCCCGCTGTGACCCGCTGTGTCCCGCTGTGTCCCGCTCTATCCCACTCTGTGTACCGTTGTGTCCCCAGCTGTGTACAACGCTATGTCCCGCTGTGTCCCGCTGTGTCCCGTGGTGTCCTGCTTTGTCCCCCGCTATGTCCCCCACTGAGTCCCCGCTGTGTCCCCGCTGTGTCCCGCTGGGTCCTCCCTGTGTCCCCAGCTGTGTCCCGCTCTGTCCCCCGCTGTGTCTCCCGCTTTGTCCCCACTGTGTCCCGCTGTGTCCTGCTGTGTCCCGCTGTGTGCCACTCTGTGTCCCGTTGTGTCCCCAGCTGTGTACACCGTTGTGTCCCGCTGTGTCCCCCGCTGTGTCCCGCTGTGTCCAACGCTTTGTCCCGCTGTGTCGTGCTATGTCCCACTGTGTCCCCCGCTGTGTCCCGCTGTGAACCCGCTGTGGCCCGCTGTGTCCCAGCTGTGTCCCCGCTATGTCCCCCGCTGTGTCCCGCTGTGCTCCCCGCTGTGTCCCCGCTGTGTCTCTCGCTGTGTCCCACGGTGTCCCTGCTGTGTCCCGCTGTGTCCAGCTGTGTCCTCGCTGTGTCCCCGCTGTGTCCCGCTGTGTCCCGCTGTGTCCCCGCTGTTGTCCCCTACTGTGTCCCCCGCTGTGTCCCCACTGTGTCCAACGCTGTGTCTCTCGCTGTGTCCTGCTGTGTCTCCTCTGTGTCCCACTGTGTCCCGCTGTGTCCCCGCTGTGTCCCTGCTGTGTCCCACTGTGTCCCCGCTATGTCCCGATGTAGCGCCGCTCTGTCCCCGCTGTGTCCCCTTCTGTGTCCCCCGCTGTGTCCCCGCTGTGTCCCATGCTGTGTCTCTCGCTGTGTCCCGCTGTGTAACCGCTGTGTCCCACTCTGTCCCGCTGTGTCCCCGCTGTGTCCCGCTGTGGCCCTCTCTGTCCCAGCTTTGTCCCCGCTATGTCCCCCGCTGTGTCCCGCTGTGCTCCCCGCTGTGTCCCCGCTGTGTCTCTCACTGTGTCCCACGGTGTTCCTGCTGTGTCCCGCTGTGTCCTGCCTTGTCCTCGCTGTGTTTCCTGCTGTGTAGCGCTGTGACCCCCGCTGTGTCCCGCTGTGTTCGGCTGTGTCCCCGATGTGTCACACAGTGTCCCGCTGTGTCCCCGCTGTGTCCCTGCTCTGTCACGCTGTATACCCCGCTGTGTCCAGCTGAGTCCCCGCTGTGTCCCGTTTTCTCCCCCGCTATGTCCCCCGCTGTGTTCCGTTGTGTTCAGCGATGAGTCCCGCTGTGTCCTGCTGTGTCCCTCGCTGTGTCCCGCTGTGTCCCCGCCGTGTACCCACTGTCTTCCGCTGTGTTCCGCTGTGTCCCGGGGAGTCCTGCTTTGTCCCCCGCTATGTCCCCCGCTGAGTCTCCGCTGTGTCCCCGCTGTGTCCTCCCTGTGTCCCCCGCTGTGTTCCGCTCTGTCCCCCGCTGTGTCTCCCGCTTTGTCCCCACTGTGTCCTGCTGTGTCCCGCTGTGTCCCACTCTGTGTCCCGTTGTGTCCCCAGCTGTGTACACCACTGTGTCCCGCTGTTTCCCTGCTGTGTCCCCCTGTGTCCAATGCTTTGTCCCGCTGTGTCGTGCTATGTCCCTCTGTGTCCCCCTCTGTGTCCTGCTGGGACCCCGTTTTGTCCCCGCTGTGTCCCCGCTATGTACCCCGCTGTGTCCCCGCTATGTCCCCGCTGTGTCCCGCTGTGACCCGCTGTGTCCCGCTGTGTCCCGCTGTGTCCCCGCTGTGTCCCGCTGTGTACCCGCTGTGTCCCCGTTGTTTCCCCAACTGTGTTCCCCCCCTGTGTCCCGCTGTATCCCTCTGTGTCCTCGCTGTGTCCCCCGCTGTGTCCCGCTGTGTCCACATTGTGTCCCCCGCTATGTCCTCGCTGTGTCCCACTGTTTCCCCCGCTGTGTCCTGCTGTGTCCCACTGTGTCCTCGCTGTGTTTCCCGCTGTGTAGCGCTGTGTCCCCCACTTTGTCCCGCTGTGTCCGGCTGTGTCCCCGATGTGTCACACAGTGTCCCGCTGTGTCCCCGCTGTGTCCCCGCTGTGTCATGCTGTATACCCCGCTGTGTCCAGCTGAGTCCCCGCTGTGTCCTGCTGTGTCCTCCGCTGTGTCCCCGCAGTGTCCCCACTGTGTTACGCTGTGTTCCACTGTGTCCCGTGGTGTCATGCTTTGTCCCCCGCTATGTCCCCCGCTGAGTCCCCGCTGTGTCCCCGCTGTGTCCTCCCTGTGTCCCCCTCTGTGTCCCGCTCTGTCCCCCGCTGTGTCTCCCGCTTTGTCCCCACTGTGTCCCGCTGTGTCACGCTGTATACCCCGCTGTGTCCAGCTGAGTCCCCGCTGTGTCCTACTGTGTCCTCCACTGTGTCCCCGCAGTGTCCCCACTGTGTTACGCTGTGATCCGCTGTGTCCCGTGGTGTCCTGCTTTGTCCCCCGCTATGTCCCCCGCTGAGTCCCCGCTGTGTCCCCGCTGTGTCCTGCCTGTGTCCCCCTCTGTGTCCCGCTCTATCCCCCGCTGTGTCTCCCGCTTTGTCCCCACTGTGTCCCTTTGTGTCCTGCTGTGTCCCGCTGTGTCCCACTCTGTGTCCCGTTGTGTCCCCAGCTGTGTACACCGCTGTGTCCCGCTGTGTCCCAGCTGTGTCCCCCTGTGTCCAATGCTTTGTCCCGCTGTGTCGTGCTATGTCCCTCTGTGTCCCCCGCTGTGTCCCCCTGTGACCCCGTTGTGTCCCGCTGTGTCCCCGCTGTGTCTCCGCTGTGTCCACGCTATGTCCCCCGCTGGGTCCCCACTCTGTCCCCGCTGTGTCCCGCTGTGACCCGCTGTGTGCTGCTGTGTGCCGCTGTGTCCCACTGTGTCTCCGCTGTGTCCCGCTGTGTACCTGCTGTGTCCCCGTTGTTTCCCCAACTGTGTCCCCCCCTGTGTCCCGCTGTATCCCGCTGTGTCCTAGCTGTGTCCCCCGCTGTGTCCTGCTGTGTCCACACTGTGTCCCCCGCTATGACCTCGCTGTGTCCCACTGTTTCCCTTGCTGTGTCCTGCTGTCTCCCGCTGTGTCCTCGCTGTGTTTCCCGCTGTGTAGCGCTGTGTCCCCCGCTGTGTCCCGCTGTGTCCGTCTGTGTCCCCGATGTGTCACACAGTGTCCCGCTGTGTCTCCGCTGTGTCCCCGCTGTGTCACGCTGTATACCCCGCTGTGTCCAGCTGAGTCCATGCTGTGTCCTGCTGTGTCCTCCGCTGTGTCCCCGCAGTGTCCCCATTGTGTTCCGCTGTGTTCCGCTGTGTCCCGTGGTGTCCTGCTTTGTCCCCCGCTATGTTCAACGCTGAGTCCCCGCTCTGTCCCCGATGTGTCCCGCTGGGTCCTCACTGTGTCCCCCGCTGTGTCCCGCTCTGTCTTCCACTGTGTCTCCCGCTTTGTCCCAATTGTGTACCGCTGGGACCCGCTGTGTCCCGTTGTGTCCCACTCTGTGTCCCGTGGTGTCCCCAGCTGTGTACACTGCTGAGTCCCGCTGTGTCACCGCTGTGTCCAGCTGTGTCCCGCTGTGTCCCACGCTTTTTCCCGCTGTGTCCTGCTATGTCCCGCTGTGTCCCCCGCTGTGTCCCGCTGTGACCCCGCTGTGTCGCCGCTGTGTCTTTCGCTGTGTCCCACTGTGTCCCCGCTGTGTCCCGCTGTGTCCCAATGTGGCCCCGCTGTGTCACGCTGTGTCACGCTGTGTCCCGCTGTGTCCTGCTCTATCCCACTCTGTGTACCGTTGTGTCCCCAGCTGTGTACAACGCTATGTCCCGCTGTGTCCCGCTGTGTCCCACTGTGTCCCACCCTTTATCCCGCTGTGTCCTGCTATGTCCCGCTGTGTCCCGCTGTGTCCTCGCTGTGTCCCCCGCTGTGTCCCCCGCTGTGTCCCGCTGTGTCCCCGCTCTGTGCTGGTTGTGTCCTCCTTTGTACCCCGCTGTGTCCCGCTGTGTCCCCGCTGTGTCCCCCACACTGTCCCCCGCTGTGTCCCGCTGTGTCCCCTGCTGTGTCCCACGCTGTGTCTCGCTGTGTACCTACAGTGTCCCCGCTGTGTTCCGCTGTGTACTGCTGTGTTCCGTGGTGTCCCGCTTTGTCCCCCGCTGTGTCCCCCGCTGAATCCCCGCTGTATCCCCGCTGTGTCCCGTTATGTCCCCAGCTGTGTACCCTGCTGTGTCCTGCTGTGTCCACAGCTGTGTCCCGTTGTGTCCCTGTTGTGTCCCCCGCTGTGTCTCCGCTGTGTCCCGCTGTGTCCCCCCTTGTTCCGCTGTGCTCCCTGCTGTGTCGCCGCTGTGTCTCTCGCTGTGTCCCACTGTGTCCCCGCTGTGTCCCGCTGTGTCCCAATGTGTCCCCGCTGTTTCCCCGCTGTGTCTCTCGCTGTGTCCCGCTGTGTCCCGCTCTATCCCACTCTGTGTCCCGTTGTGTCCCCAGCTGTGTACACCGCTATGTCCCGCTGTGTCCCCGCTGTGTCCTGCTGTGTACCGCTCTGTTCCACTGTGTCCCACACTTTGTCCCGCTGTGTCCTGCTATGTCCCGCTGTGTCCCCCGCTGTGTCCCGCTGTGACCCCGCTATGTCCCGCTGTGTCCCAGCTGTGTCCCCGCTGTTTCTCTCGCTGTGTCCTACTGTGTCCCCGCTGTGTCCCGCTGTGTCCCGCTGTGACCCCGCTGTGTGCCCCGCTGTGTCCCGCTGTGTCCCGCTGTGTCCCCTGCTTTGTCCCGCTGTGTCCCTGCAGTGTCACATCTGTGTCCCCCTGTTTCCCGCTGTTACCCGTGGTGTCCAGCTTTGTCCCCCGCTGTGACCCGCGCTGAATCCTCACTGTGTCCCGCTGTGTCATGTCTGTGTCCGCGGCTTTCCCCCGCTTTGTCCCCCGCTGTGTCCCGCTGTGTCCCCCGCTGTGTCCCGCTGTGTCCCGCTGTGTCCTCGCGGTTTCCACCGCTGTGTTCACCGCTGTGTAATGCTGTGCCCCCCGATGTGTCCCGCTGTGTCCCGCTGTGTCCTTGCTGTGTCCCCCGCTGTGAACCCCGCTGTGTCCCCGCTTGTCTCCGCTGTGTCCCGCTGTGTCCTGCTGTTTCCAGCTGTGTCCTCGCTGTGTCCCCAGCTATGTCCCCCGCTGTGTCCCGCTGTGTCCCACTGTGTCCCCGATGTGTCACACAGTGTCCCGCTGTGTCCCCGCTGTGTCCCCGCTCTGTCACGCTGTATACCCCGCTGTGTCCAGCTGAGTCCCCGTTGTGTCCCGCTGTGTCCCCCGCTGTGTCCCCCTCTGTGTTCCGTTGTGTTCACCAATGAGTCCCGCTGTGTCTCGCTGTGACCCTGCTGTGTCCCGCTGTGTCCCCCGCTGTGTCCAGCTGTGTGCCACTGTGTCCCCCAGTGTGTCCTGATGTGTCCCGGCTGTGTCCTGCTGTGTCCAAGTTGTGTCCCCGCTAGGTCCCCCGCTGTGTCCCTCTGTGTCCCGCTGTGTCCCCCGCTGTGTCCTGATGTGTCCCCGCTGTGTCCTGATGTGTCCCCGCTGTATCCCCGCTGAGTCCTCCGCTGTGACCCGATGTGTCACAGCTGTGTCCCCCGCTGTGTCTCACTGTGTCCCCCGCTGTGTCCTGCTGTGTCCCATGCTGTGTCCCGCTGTGTGCTGCTGTGTCCCGCTGTGTCTCCCGCTGTGTAGCGATGTGTCCCCGCGGTGTCTCGCTCTGTCACACTGTTTCCCCGCTGTGTCCCCGCTGAGTCCCACTGTGTCCCGCTGCGTCCCTGCTGTGTCCCTCTGTGTTCCCTCTGTGTCCCCGCTGTGTCCCCGCTGTGTCCCCCGCTGAGTCCCGCTGTATCCCCTGTGTCCCCGCTGTATCCCGATGTGTCCCAATGTGTCCCGCAGTGACCCGATGTGTCCTCGCTTTGTGCCTGCTGTGTCCCGCCGTGTATCCCGATGTGTCAAGCTGTGTCCCCCAATGTGCCCCGCTGTGTCCCCCGCTGTGTCCCACTGTGTCCCCGCTGTGGCCCCGCTGTGGCCCGCTTTGTCCTGGTGTGTCTCGCTGTGTCCCCCGCTGTGTCCCGCTGTGTCCCCCGCTAGATCCCGCTGTGTCCCCCGCTAGATCCCGCTGTGTCCTCCGCTGTGTCCCGCTGTGTCCCATGCTGTGTCCCGCTGTGTCCTCTCTGTGTCCCCCTCTGTGTCCCGCTGGGTCCCCGCTGTGTCCCGCTGTGTCCCACGCTGTGTCCCGCTGAGTCTCCTGCTGTGTCCTGCTGTGTCCCGCTGTGTCCCCGCTTTTTCCCCCTGTCCCCCCTGTGTTCTCCGCTGTATCCCCCGCTTTGTCCCGCTGTGTCCCCCGCTGTGTCCCGCTGTGTCCCCAGCGGTGTCCCTGCTGTGTCCCGCTCTTTCGCGCTGTGTCCCGCTCTGTCCTGCTGTGTTCTCGCTGTGTCCCCCGCTGTGTCCCCATTGTGTCCCCGCTGTATCCCGCTGTGTCCCTCTGTGTTCTCTCTGTGTCCCCCGCTGTGTCCCCGTTGTGACCCCGCTGTATCCCGCTGTGTCCCGCTGTGTCCTCACTGTGTCCCCCGCTGTGTGCCGCTATGTCCCCCGCAGTGTCTCCTGCTGTGTCCCGCTGTTTCCCACGCTGTGTCCCTCTGTGTCCCGCTGTGTCCCACACTGTGTCCCGCTGTTTCCCCGCTGTATCCCCCGCTGTCTCCCCACTGTGTCCCACTGTGTCCCGCTGTGTCCCGCTTTGTCCTCGATGTGTCCCCCTCATTGTCCCGCTATGTCCCGCTGTATCCCCGCTGTGTCCCCGCTGTGTCACACTGTGTCCCCACTGTGTCCACGCTGTCTCCCCGCTGTTACCCGCTGTGTCACCCGCTGTGTCCCCCGCTGTGTCCCGCTGTGTCCCGCTGTGTCCCATGTGTCCCCGCTGTGTCCCGCTTTGTCCCGATGTGTCCTGCTGTGTCCCGCTGTGTCCTCGCTGTGTCCCCGCTGTGTCCCTCCGTGTATCCCCCTGTGTCAAGGTCTGTCCCCCGATGTGTCCCGCTGTTTCCCGATTTGTCCCTGCTGTGTCCCCCGCTGTGTCTCGCTATGTCCCCCGCTGTGTACTGCTGTGTCCCGCTGTGTGCTGCTGTGTCCCGCTGTGTTCCCCGCCGTGTACCGATGTGTCCCCGTTGTGTCCTGCTGTGTCTCCCGCTGTTTCCCGATATGTCCCCGCAGTTTCCCGCTATGTCCCGCTGTGTCCCCGCTGTGTCCCGCTGTGTCCTGCTGTGTCCCCTGTGTCCCCGCTGTGTCCCGCTGTGTCCCAATGTGTCCCGCGGTGTCTCGCTGTGTCCTTGCTGTGTCCACGCTCTGTCCCTCCGTGTATCCCGCTTTGTCAAGCTGTGTCCCCCGATGTGTCCCGCTGTGTCCTGATATGTCTCCACTGTGTCCCCCGCTGTGTCCCGCTGTGTCCCCCGCTGTGTACCGATGTGTCCCCGCTGAGTCCTGCTTTGTCCCACGCTGTGTCACGATGTGTCCCCGCTGTGTCCGGCTGTGTCCCGCTGTGTCCCCCGCTGTGTCCCGATGTGTCCCAGCTGTGTCCCACTGTGTTCCGCTGTGTCCCCCACTGTGTCACACTGTGTCCTGCTGTTTCCCTGCTGTGTCCCCACTGTGTCCCCTCTGTGTCCTGCTGTGTCCACGGTGTGTCCCCGCTTTGTCCCCGCTGTGTCCCGCTGTGTACCCCGCTGTGTCCCCCGCTGTGTCCCGCTGTGTACCGCTGTGTCCCGCTATGTCCCCTGTGTCCCCGCTGTGTCCCGCTGAGTCCCGATGTGTCCCGCTGTGTCCCCCTGTGTCCTCGCTGTGTCCCCGCTGTGTCCCACCGTCTATCCCGCTGGGTCTAGCTGTGTCCCCGCTGTGTCCCCCGCAGTATCTCGCTGTGTCCCCCGCTGTGTCCCACTATGTCCCGCTTTGTCCCACTATGTCCCCGCTGTGATCCCCTGTGTCCCCGCTGTGTCCCCCCTGTGTCCCCCGCTGTGTCCCGCTGTGTCCCGCTGTGTCCCGCTGTGTCCCCTGTGTCCCCCCTGTGTCCCCCCTGTGTCCCCCGCTGTGTCCCGCAGTGTCCCATTGTGTCCTGATGTGTCCTCGCTGTGTGCCCGCTGTGTCCCGCCGTGTATCCCGCTGTGTCAAGCTCTGTCCCCTGATGTGTCCCGCTGTGTCCCCCGCTGTGTCCCGCTGTGTCCCCGCTGTGTCCCGCTGTGTCCCGGTGTGTCTCGCTGTGTCCCTTCTGTGTCCCACTGTTTCCCCCGCTGTGTCCTACTGTCCACGCTGTGTCCTCGCTGTGTTTCCCGCTGTGTAGCGCTGTGTCCCCCGCTGTGTCCCGCTGTGTCCCGTTGTGTCCCGCTTTGTCCCCCGCTGTGTCCCTGCTGAGTTCCGCTGTGTCCCAGCTGTGTCCCGCTGTGTCCTCGCTTGTCCCCCGCTGTGTTTCGCTCTGTCATCTGCTGTGTCCCCCGCTTTGTCCCGCTGTGTCCCGCTTTGTCCCCCACTGTGTCCCGTTGTGTCCCGCTGTGTCCCCTGCTGTGTTCCCCCCTTGTCCCGTTGTGTCTCGCTGTGTCCCCTGCTGTGTCCCCAGCTGTGTCCTGCTGTGTCCCCAGCTGTGTCCCCCGCTCTCTCCCGCTTTGTCCCCCGCTGTGTCCCTCTGTGTCCCGCTATGTCCTCGCTGTGTCCCCCGTTGTGTCCCGCTGTGACCCCGCTGTGTCCCGCTGTGTCCCAGGTGTGTCCGTGCTATGTCCCCCACTGTGTCCTGCTGTGCTCCCCGCTGTGTTCCCTCTGTGTCCCCATTGTGTCGCGCTGTGTCCTGCTCTGTCCCGCTGTGTCGCGCTGTGTCCTGCTGTATCCCCAGCTGTGTCCCCATTGTGTCGCGCTGTGTCCTGCTGTGTCCCGCTGTGTCGCGCTGTGTCCTGCTGTATCCCCAGCTGTGTCCCTCTATGTCACGTTGTGTGCCCCCTGTGTCCCGCTGTGTTGCCGCTCTGTTCCGCTGTGTCCCGCTGTGTTCCCCGCTGTGTACCCACTCTGTCTCTCCCTGTGTGCTGCTGTGTCACCGCTGTGTCCCTCTGTGTCCCGCTGTGTCCCCACTTTGTCCCCCGCTGTGTCCCGCTCTGTCCCCACTGTGTCCTGCTGTGTCCCCGCTGTCCCGGGTGTGTCCCTGCTCTTCCCCGCTATGTACCCCACTGTGTCCCGCTGTGTCCCCCTGTCTCCCGTTGTGTCCTCGCTGGGTCCCCCTATATGTCTCCACTGTGCCCCCCCGCTGTGTCCTGTTGTATCCCGCTGTGTCTCTGCTTTGTCCCGCTGTGTCCCCCGCTGTGTCCCGTTGTGTCCCTGCTGTGCCTCCTGCTGTATCCCGCTGTGTCCAGCTGTGTCCCCTCTGTGTCCTGCTGTGTCCACTGTGTCCTCGCTTTGTCCCCCGCTGTTTCCCGCTTTGTCCTGGCTGTTTCCCCAGCTGTGTACCGCTGTGTCCCACTGTGTCCCCGCTGTGTCCCCTTCTGTGTCCCCCGCTGTCTCCCGCTTTGTGCCCCGCTGTGTCCCGCTGTTTCCCACTGTGTCCCCGCTGTGTGCCCGCTGTGTCCCGCTGTGTCCCCGCTGTGTCACCTGCTGTGTCCCGTGGTGTCCCGGTTTGTCCCCCGCTGTATCCACACCTGAGTCCCCGCTTTGTCCCCGCTGTGTCCCGTTGTGTCCTCCCTGTGTCCCCCGCTGTGTCCCGCTCTGTCCCCTGCTTTGTCCCCCGCTTTGTCCCTGCTGTGTCCCGCTGTGTCCCCGCTGTTTCCCGCTGTGTCCTCCCTGTGTCCCCTGATGTGTCCCCCGCTCTGTCCCTCAATGTCCCCCGCTGTGTCCCACTGTGTCCCGCTGATTCCCCGCTGCGTCCTCGCTGTGTCCCTGCTGTGCCCCCCTGTGTCCCACTGTGTCCTCGCTGTTTCCCCCGTTGTGTCCCGCTGTGTCCACCGCTTTGTCCCCGTGGTGTCCCTTTGTGTCCTCGCTGTGTCCCGCTGTGTCCCACTGTGTTCTCGCTGTGTCCCACGCTGTGTCCCACTGTGTCCTCGCTGTGTCTCCCGCTGTGTCGCGCTGTGTCCTGCTGTGTCCCGCTGTGTCGCGCTGTGTCCTGCTGTATCCCCAGCTGTGTCCCCTGCTGTGTCCCGCTGTGTCCCTCTATGTCACGTTGTGTGCCCCGCTGTGTCCCGCTGTGTCGCCGCTCTGTCCAGCTGTGTCCCGCTGTGTTCCCCGCTGTGTACCCACTGTGTTTCTCCCTGTGTGCCGCTGTGTCACCGCTGTGTCCCTCTGTGTCCCGCTGTGTCCCCGCTTTGTCCCCCGCTGTGTCCCGCTGTGTCCCCACTGTGTCCTGCTGTGTCCCCGCTGTCCCGGGTGTGTCCCTGCTCTTCCCCGCTGTGTACCCCACTGTGTCCCCGCTGTGTCCCGCTGTGTACTCGCTGTGTCCTCCGTTGTGTCCCCGCTGTGTCCCCGCTCTGTCCCCGCTCTTTCCCTGATGTGTCACGCTGTGTCCTCACTAAGTCCCCCGCTGTGTCCCTCTGTGTCCCCCGCTGTGTCCAGCTGTGTCCCCTGCTGTGTCCTGCTGTGTCCGGGCTGTGTCCCCGCTGTGTCCCCGATGTGTCCCGCTGTGTCCCGCTGTGTCCTCGCTGTGTCTCCCACTGTGTCCCTCTGTTTCCTCGCTGTGTCCCCGCTTTATCCCTGCTGTGTCCCGTTGTGTCCCGCTGTTTCCCGTGGTGTCCCGGTTTGACGCCCTGTGTGTTGCCCGCTGAGTCCCCTCAGTTTCCCCCCGTGTCCCTCTGTTTCCCACGCTGTGTCCCGCTGTGTCCCGGGCTGTGTCCCCGCTATGTCCTCGATGTGTCCTGCAGTGTCCCGCTCTTTCCTCGCTGTGGCCCCCGCTCTGTCCTGCTGTGTCCCACGCTGTGTCCCCGCTGTGTCCCTGCTGTGTCCCGCTGTGTCCCGCTGTTTCCCGTGTTGTCCCGGTATGTCCCCCGATGTGTCCCCCGCTGAGTCCCCTCTGTGTCTCCGCTGTGTCCCGCTGTGTTCTCACTGTGTCCCCGATTGTGTCCCGCTGTGTGCCCCGCTGTGTTCCCCGCTGTGTCCCCGCTGTGTCCCCGCTGTGTCCCGCTGTGTCCCGCTGTGTCCCGCATTGTGTCCCGCTGTGTCCCCGGCTGTTTCCCCCGCTCTGTACCGCTGTGTCGCTGCTGTGTCCCCACTGTGTTCTTCTGTGTCCCCGCTGTGTCCTACTGTGACCTCCGCTGTGTTCCGCTGTGTCCCCCGCTGTGTCACCCTGTGTATCGCTGTGTCCCCGATGTGTCCGCTGCTGTGTCCCCCCTGTGTCCTGCTGTGTCCCGCTTAGTCTCACTGTGTCCCTCTGTGTCCTCGCTGTGTCCCCGATGTGTCCCGCTGTGTATCCAGCTGTGTCCAACTGTGTCCCCGCTGTGTCCCGCTGTGTTCCCCACTGTTTGCCCCACTGTGTCCCCCACTGTGTCCCCGCTGTGTCCACGCTGTGACCCTGCAGTGTAGAGCTGTGTCCCCGCTGTGACCCTGCTGTGTCCCCGATGTGTCCCGCTGTGTCCCATTGAGTCCCCGCTGTCACCCACTGTGTCCCCGCTGTGTCCCGCTGTGTTCCCGCTGTGTCCCCTCTGTGTCCCGCTGTTTCCACACTGTCCCCCGCTGTGTACCCGCTGTGTCCCGCTGTGACCCGCTGTGTCCCTGCTGTCCCCAGCTGTGTCCTGCTGTGTCCCGGCTGTCCCCTGGAGTGTCCCCGCTGTGTCCCGTTGTATCCCGCTGTGTCCTCACTGTGTCCCCGCAGTGTCCCGCTGTGTATCCCGCTGTGTCCAGCTGTGTTCCCGCTGTGTCGCTGCTGTGTCCTGCTGTGTCCCGCTGTGTCATAGCTGTGACCCCGCTATGTACCGCTGTGTATCCCGCTGTGACCCTGCTGTGTCCCCGATGTGTCCCGCTGTGTCCCGTTTTGTCCCTGCTGTCCTCCACTGTTTTCCCTCTGTGTCCCTCTGTGTACCCGCTGTCCCCTGCTGTGTTCTGCTGTGTCCCGCTGTGACCCGCTGTGTCCCTGCTGTCCCCAACTGTGTCCCGCTGTGTCCCTGCTGTCCCATGGAATGTCCCCGCAGTGTCCCTGCTCTGTCTCACGGTGTCCTGCTGTGTCATGCTGTGTCCTCGCAGTGTCCCCCGTTGTGCCCCCACTGTGTCCCGCTGTGTCACCCTGTGTCCTGCTGTTTCCCCGCTGTGTACCCGAGGTGTCTCGCTGTGTCCCGGGCTGTGTCCCGCTGTGTATCACGCTGTGTCCAACTGTGTCCCCGCTATTTCCCCCCTGTGTCCCAACTGTGTCTCGCTGTGTCCCGGGCTGTGTCCCGCTGTGTATCACGCTGTGTCCAACTGTGTCCCCGCTATTTCCCCCCTGTGTCCCAACTGTGTCTCGCTGTGTCCCCGCTGTGTCCCCGCTGTGTCCTGCTGTGTCCCCCGCTGTGTCCCTGCTTTGTCCCTCTGTGTCCCGCTGTGTCCACAGCTGTGTCCCCGCTGTGTCCCTCTGTATCCCCGCTATATTCTGCAATGTTCTGCTGTGTCCTCCCTGTGTTCCCCGATTTGTCCACCACTGTGTCCCCCGCTGTGTCCCGCTGTGTCCTGGTGTGTCCTCTGTTGTGTCCCGCTGTGTCCCCCCTGTGTCCCCCCTGTGTCCCGCTGTGTCCCCACTGTGTCCCGCTGTGTCCCGCTGTGTCCCCGCTGTGTCCCACTGTGTCCCGCTGTGTCCCACTGTGTCCCCTGGTTTCCCACTCTGTCCCGCTGTGTCCACCGCTTTGTCCCGCTGTGTCCACTATATGTCCCGCTGTGTTGCACGCTGTGTCCCCGCTGTGTCCCCGCTGTGTCCCCGCTGTGTCCCCGCTGTGTCCCGCTGTGTCCTCGCTGTGTCCCCTGCTGTGTCCCGCTGTGTCCTCGCTGTGTCCCCGCTGTGGCCCGCTGTGTATCCGCCTGTGTCCAGCTGTGTCCTCGCTGTGTACCCGCTGTGTCCCTGCTTTGTCCCTCTGTGTCCCCCCATGTGTCCCTGCTGTGTCCCCGATGTGTCCCGCTGTGTCCCGCTGAGTCCTTGCTGTGTCCCCCACTGTGTCTCGGTGTGTCCCCCGCTGTGTCCTGCTTTGTCTCCCGGTGTGTCCCGCTGTGTCCCGCTGTGTCCTAATCTGTCCCCCACTCTGTTCGGCAATGTCAGGCTGTCACCGCTGTGTTCCACTGTGTCTCACGCTGTGTCCCACTGTGTCCCGCTGTGTCCCACTGTGTCCCCTGCTGTGTCCCCCGCTGTGTCCCGCTGTGTCCCCGTTGTGTCCCCACTGTGTCCTGCTGTGTCCCCGCTGTTTCCCGCTGTGTCCCCCGCTGTGTCCAGCTGTGTCCCTGCTGTGCCCCCATGTGTCCCCGCTCTACCCAGCTATGTCCCCGCTGTGTCCCGCTGTGTCCCCGCTGTGTCCCCGCTGTGTCCCGCTGTGTCCCCCGTTGTGTCCCAATGTGACACCCGCTGTGTCCCCCGCTGTGTCCCGCTGTGTCCCCGCTGTGTCCCGCTGTGTCCCCCGCTCTGTACCCGCTTTGTCCCGCTGTGTCCCCGCTCTGTCCCCGCTGTGTCTCGCTGTGTCCCGCTTTGTCCCCCGTTTTGTCCCGCTCTATACCACGCTGTGTCCCCCGCTCTGTACCACTGTGATCCTGCTGTGTCCTCCTGTGTACCCGCTGTCCCCCGCTGTGTCCCCGCTTTCCCACGGTGTGTCCCTTCTGTCCCCCGCTGTGTCTGGCTGTGTCCCGCTGGGTCCCCCGCTGTGTCCTGCTGTGTCCCACGGTGTGTGCCTCTGTGTCCCGCTGTGTTCCCTCTGTGTCCCCCTCTGTGTCCCGCTCTGTCACCGCTGTGTCCTCCGCTGTGGCCCCGCTGTGACCCGTTGTATTCCGCTGTGTACCCGCTTTCCCCCTTTTTGTCCCCACTGTGTCCCCGGTGTGTCCCGCTGTGTCCTGCTGTGTCCTGCTGTGTCCCCCAATGTATCCAACTGTCTCCCTCGCTGTGTCCCCCGCTGTGTCCCGCGGTGTCCCGCTGTGTCCCGAAGTGTCCCCTGCTGTGTCCCCGCTGTGTCCCCGCTGTGTCCCGCTTTGTCCCGATGTGTCCCGCTGTATCCCACTCTGTCCTCGCTGTGTCCTTGCTTTATCCCGCTATATATCCCGCTGTGTCCAGCTGTGTCCCCACTGTTTCCCGCTGTGTTCCCCGCTGTGTCCCCCTCTGTGTCCCCGCTGAATCCCGCTCTGTCCCTGCTCTGTCCCCACTGTGTCCCACTGTGTCCCCCTGTGTGTCCCGCTGTGTTCCACGCTGTTCCCCGCTGTATCCCGCTGTGTCCTGCTTTGTCCCGCTGTGTCACCTGCTTTGTCCCCGCTGTGTCCCCGCTGCGTCCCTCTGTGTCCCGCTGTGTACCAGCTGTGTCCTGCTGTGTTCCGCTGTGTCCCCCCCTGTTTTCCCTGCTGTGTCCATGCTGTGTCCCGCCGTGTCCCGCTTTGTCCCCGCTGTATCCCCGCCTTTTCACCCGCTGTTTCCTGCTGTGTCCCCGCTGTGTCCCTTCTGTGTCCCGCTATGTCCCCGTTGTTTCCCGCTGTGTCCCCCGCTGTGTCCCGCTGTGTATCTAGCTGTGTCCAGCTGTGTCCCCACTGTGTCCCGCTGTGTCCCACGCTGTGCCCCGCTGTGTCCCGCTGTGTCCCGCTGTGTCACCTGCTGTGTCCACGCTGTGTCCCCGCTGTGTCCTGATCTGTCCTGCTGTATCTCACTGTGTCCAGCTGTGTCCTCGCTATGTCCGCGCTGTGTCCCGCTGTGTCCCCGGTTTATCCCCCGCTGTGTCCCCGCTGTGTCTTGCTGTGTCCCGCTGTGTCCCGCTGTGTCCCCCGTTGGGTCCCGCTGTGTCTCTCCCTGTGTCCCCCGCTGTGTCACCTGCTGTATCCCCCGCTGTGTCCCCGCTGTGTCCCCGCTGTGTCCCGTTGTGTCCCGCTGTGTCCCCTCTGTCCCCCTTTGTGTCTTCGCTGTGTCCCGCTGTGTCCCCGCTGTCCCCAGCTGTATCCCTGCTGTATCCCGCTGTGTCAAGCTGTGTCCTGCTGTGTACCCGCTGTCCCCCACTGTGTCCCACTGTGTCCCCGCTGTCCCCCGGAGTGTCCCCACTGTGTCCCCGCTGTGTCCCGCTGTGTCCTGCTGTATCCCACTCTGTCCCATGCTGTGTCCCACTGTCTTCCCCGCTGTGTCCCCCACTGTGTCCCCCTGGGTCCTGCTGGGTCCCGCTGTGTCCCCTGCTGTGTCCCCGCTGTGACCCCACTCTTTCCCGCTGTGTCCCGATGTGTCCTGCTGTGTACCCGCTGTCACCCGCTGTGTCCCGCTGTGTCCCCGCTGTCCCCCGGAGTGTCTCCACTGTGTCCCCGCTGTGTCCCCTGCTGTGTCCCCGCTGTGTCCCCGCTGTGTCGCGCTATGTCCCGATGTGTCCTTCTGTGTACCTGTTGTCCCCCGCTGTGTCCTGCTGTGTCCCCAATGTTCCCCAGAGTCTCCCCACTGTGTCCCCGCTGTGTCCCGCTGTGTCCTGCTGTGTCAAGCTGTGTACCCCGCTGTGTCCCACTGTCTCCCCTGCTGTGTCCTCCGCTCTGTCCCGCTCTGTCCCGCTCTGTCCCGATGTGTCCCCTGCTGTGTCCCCACTGTGTCACGGCTGTGCCCCGCCTTGTCCCAATGTGTCCCGCTGTGTCCCGCTTTGTCGTCGCTGTGTCCCCGATGTGTGCTGCTGTGTACCTGCTGTGTCCAGCTGAGTCCCCGCTGTGTCCCGCTGTGTTCCCCGCTGTGTCCCCCGCTGTGTTTCCCCACTGTGTCCCCTGCTGTGGCCCCCGCTGTGTCCCCGCTGTGTCCCAGTGTGTCCCCGCTGAATCCCGCTGTGTCCCCGCTGTGTCCCCACTGTGTCCCTCTGTGTCCCCGTTGTGTCCCGTTGTGTCCACCGCTGTGTCCCGCTGTGTCCCACGCTGTGTCCCGCTGTGTCCCCACTGAATCCCGCTGTGTCCCTGCTGTGTCCCGCTGTGTTCCCCGCTGAGTCCCCCGCTTTGTCCCTCACTGTGTCCCCCGCTGTGTCCCCCACTGTGTCCCCTGCTGTATCCCCCTCTGTATCCCGCTGTGTCCCCGCTGTGTCCCCCGCTGTGTTCCCCACTGTGTCCCGCTGTGTCCTGCTGTGTCCCGCTGTGTCCCGTTTGTCCCCGTTGTATCCCCGCTGTTTCCCCCTCTGTGTCCCTGCTGTGTTCCCGCTGTGTCCCGCTGTGTCCCTTGTTGTGTCCCGCTGGAACACCCGCTGTGTCCCACGCTGTGTCCAGCTGTGTCCCTGATGTGTCCCGCTGTGTCCCTGCTCTGTCCCAACTGTGTCCCGCTGTGTCCCCGCTGTGTCCCGCTGTGTCCCGTTGTGTCCCACTGTGTCCCTCTGTGTCCTCGCTGTGTCCTCGCTGTGTCACCGATGTGTCCTGCTGTGTATGCCGCTTCCAACTGTGTCCCCGCTGTGTCCCGCTGTGTTCCCCACTGTTTCCATCGCTGTGTCACCTGCTGTGTCCACGCTGAGTCCCCACTGTGTCTTGCTGTGTCCCCGCTGAGTCCCCGCTGAGTCCCCGCTGTGTCCCGCTGTGTCCCCGCTGTGGCCCCTGCTCTGTCCACGCTGTGTCCTGCTGTGTCCCGGCTCTGTCCCCAGCTCTGTCCACGCTGTGTCCTGCTGTGTATCCTGCTATGTCCCCGCTGTGTCCTCGCTGTGTCTCGGGCTGTGTCCCGCTGTGTCCCCCGCTGTGTCCCCCGCTGTGTCCCGCTGTGTCCTCGCTGGTTCCCCCATGTGTCCTGCTGTGTATCCCGCTGTGTCCAGCTCTGTCCCCGCTGTGTCCCACTGTGTTCTCCGCTGTGTCCCCCACTGTGTCCCCCGCTGTGTCCCCAGATGTGTCCCCTCTGTTTCCCACTGTGTCCCCGCTGTATTCCGCTATGTCCCCGCTGTGTCCCCACGGTGTCCTGCTGTGTCCCCACTGTGTTCTCCGCTTTGTCTCTCTGTGTCCCCCCTGTGCCCCACGCTGTGTCCCGCTGTGTCCTCGCTGTCTCGCCGATGTGTCCCGCAGTGTATCCCTCTGTGTCCAACTGTGTCCCCACTGTGTCCCGCTGTGTTCCTCACTGATTTCCCTGCTGTTTCCCCCGCTGTGTCCCGCTGTGTCCAGCTGTGTCCCCGTTGTGTCCCGATGTGTCCCTGCTGTGTCCCCCTTTGTCCCCGCTGTATCCCGCTGTATCATCGCTGTTTCCCCACTGTGTCCTGCTGTTTCCCCGCTGTGTCCCGTTGTGTCACCCGCTGTGTCCCCCGCTGTGTCACCTGCTGTGTCCCGCTGTGTCCTGCTGTGTCCCGCTGTGTCTGCTGCTGTGTCCCCGCTGTGTTCAAGCTGTGTTCCGATGTGTCCTCCTGTGTCCCGATGTGTCCCGCTGTGTCCTCGCTCTGTCCCCACTGTGTCCCGCTGTGTATCTCATTGTGTCCCGCTGTGTCCTCGCTGTGTCCCTCTGTGTCCCCCGCTGTGTCCCGCAGTGTCCCCCGCTGTGTCAGGCTGTGTCCCTTTGTGTACAGCTGTGTTCCTGCTGTTTCCCCTGTGTCTAGCTGTGTCCCGCTGTGTCCTCGCTGTGTATCCCGCTGTGTCCAGGTGTGTACCTGCTGTGTCCCCGCTGTGTTCCCCCTGTTTCCCGCTGTGTCCCCCACTCTGTACCCGCTGTGTCCTGCTGTGTCCCCACTCTGTCCCCGCTGTATCCCGCTGTGTCGGTGATGTGTCCCGCTGTGTCCCCACTGTGTCTCCGCTGTGTCCTCGCTGTGTCCTGCACTGTGTCTCGCTGTGTCCCCTGTTGTGTCCCCCAATGTGTCCCGCTGTATCCTTGCTCTGTCCCCGCTGTGTCCCGGTGTGTATCTCGCTATGTCCAGCTGTGTCCCTGCTGTGTCCCGCTGTGTTCCCCGCTGTGTCCCCCACTGTGTCCCCCACTGTGTTCCCAATGTGTCCCCCGCTGTGTCCCCGCTGTGTCCCGCTGTGTCCACGCTCTCCCCCGCTGTGTACCCGCTCTCCCCCGCTGTGTCCCCGCTCTCCCCCGCTGTGTCCCCGCTCTCCCCCGCTGTGTCCTCAGTGTCCCGCTCTGTCCCAGCTGTGTCCCGCTGTGACCCCGCTGTGTCCCGCTGTGTCCCGCTGTGTCCTCGCTGTGTCCCCGCTGTGTCCCGCTGTGTATCGCGCTGTGTCCAGCTGTGTCCGGCTCTATCCCCGCTGTGTCCTGCTGTGGTCCGCTGTGTCCCTGCTGTGTCTCCGTTGTGTCCCCCTCTGTTCTCTGCTGTGTCCCGCTCTGTCCCCCGCTGTGTCCCGCTGTGTCCCGCTGTGTCCCGCTGTGTCAGCTGCTGTGTCCCCGCTGTATCCCCGCTGTGTCCCGCTGTGTCCCGTTATGTCCCGCTGTGTCCCGCTTTGTCCTCTCTGTGTCCCATATGTGTCCCGCTCTGTACCCCGCTGAGTCCAACTGTGTCCCCGCTGTGTCCCGCTGT
Organism: Dipodomys merriami; assembly: GCF_024711535.1. Classification (NCBI taxonomy): domain Eukaryota; kingdom Metazoa; phylum Chordata; class Mammalia; order Rodentia; family Heteromyidae; genus Dipodomys; species Dipodomys merriami. Next base: position 313,970 of record NW_027206380.1, read on the forward strand.
GTTCCCCACTGTTTCCCCAGCTTTGTCCCCCCCTGAGTCCCCCGCTGTGTACCGGCTGTGTCCCGCTGTGTCCCTGCTGTATCACCCGGTGTCTCCGCTGTGTCTCCACTGTGCCCTGCTGTGTCCCCGCTGTGTCCTGCTGTGTCCTCTGCTGTGACCCGCTGTGTCCCCCGCTGTGTCCCGCTGTGTACCGCTGTGTCCCGCTGTTTCCCTTGGTGTCCCGCTTTGTCCCTCGCTGTGTCCCCCTCTGAGTCCCCACTCTGTCCCTGCTGTGTCTCCCTGTGTCCTCGCTGTGCCCCCCGCTGTGTCCCCCGCTGTGTCCCCCGCTGTGTCCACGCTGTGTAACGCTGTGTCCTGCTGTGTCCCTCTTTGTCCCGCTGTGTCCCCGCTGTGTCCCACTGTGTCCCGCTGTGTTCCGCTGTGTCCTCGCTGTGTCCCCGCTGTGACCCGCTGTGTTTCCCGTTGTGTCCAGCTGTGTCTCGCTGTATCCCCGCTGTGTCCTGCTGTGGCCCCCTGTGTCCCCGCTGTGTCCCCGCTGTGTCCTCGCTGTGTCCCCCGCTGTGTCCCGCTGTGTCCTCGCTCTGTCCCCTCTGTGTGCCACTGTGTATACTGCTGTATCCAGGTCTGTCTCCGCTGTGTCCCACTGTGTTCCCCGCTATGTCCCCCACTGTGTCCCCCGCTGTGTCCCCTGCTGTGTCCCCTCTGTGTCCCGCTCTGTCCTTGCTGTATCCCGCTGTGTCCCAGCTGTGTCCCCACGGTGTCCTGCTGTGTCCCCACTGTGTCCCGCTGTGTTCTCCGCTGTGTCCCGGTGTGTCCCCCGCTGTCCCCCGCTGTGTCCCGCTGTGTCCCGCTGGGTTCCGCTGTGTCCGCTGCTGTGTCCCCGTTGTGTCCCCGCTGTGTCCCGCTGTGTCCCCCGCTGTGTCCCCGCTTTGTCCCCGTTGTGTCCCTGCGGATTCCCTCTCTGTATACCGCTGTGTCCCCCGCTGTGTCCCCCACTATGTCCCCGTTGTGTCCCGCTGTGTCCCTGCTGTATCCCCCTGTGTCCCTGCTGTGTCCACTCTGTGTCCTGTTGTGTCCCCGCTGTGTCCCGCTGTGTCCTCTGCTGTGTCCCGCTGTGTCCCCCGCTGTGTCCCGCTGTGTACCGCTGTGTCCCGCTGTTTCCCGTGGTGTCCCACTTTTTCCCCTGCTGTGTCCCCCTCTGAGTCCCCACTGTGTCCCCACTGTGTCCCGCTGTGTTCTCGCTGTGTCAGCCACTGTGTCCCGCTCTGTCCCCCGCTGTGTCCCCGCTGTGTCCCGCTGTGTCCCGCTGTGTCCCCCGCTCTGTCCCACTGTGTCACGCTGTGTCCCCGCTGTCCCCCACTGTGTCCCCACTCTGTCCCGCTGTGTCCCTGCTCTCCCCCGCTGTGTCCCCGCTGTGTCACGCTGTGTCCTCACTGTGTCCCGCTGTGTCCTCACTGTGTCCCGCTGTGTCACCGCTGTGTCCCGGTGTGTACCCACTGTGTCCCGCTGTGTCCCGCTGTGTCCCCGCTGTGTCCCCGTTGTGACCCGCTGTGTATTCCGCTGTGTATTCCGCTGCGTCCCGCTGTATCCCTGCTGTGTCCCGCTGTGTCCCGCTGTGTCCCCGCTGTGTCCCCGCTGTGTCCTCGCTGTGTCCCACGCTGTGTCCCGCTGTGTCCCCCGCTGTGTCCCCCACTGTGTCCCCCGCTTTGTCCCGCTGTATCCTGCTGTGTCCCGTTGTGTATCCCGCTGTGTCCAGCTGTGTCCCTGCTGTGTCCCGCTGTATTCCCCGCTGTGTCCCCCGCTGTGTACCGCTGTGTCCCCCGCTGTGTCCCCCGCTGTGTCCGTGCTGTGTCCGCGCTGTGTCCCCTCTGTGTCCCGCTGTTTATCCTGCTGTGTCCAGGTGTGTCCCTGCTGTGTCCTGCTGTGTTCTCCGCTATGTCCCCTGCTGTGTCCCCCGGTGTGTGCCCCGCTGTGTCCTCCGGTGTGTCCCGCTGTGTACCCCGCTGTGTCCCGCTGTGTCTCGCTGTGTTCCGATGTGTCCGCTGCTGTGTCCCCGCTGTGTCCACCTTGTGTCTCGCTGTGTCCTGCTTTGTCCCGCTCTGTCCCGTTGTGTCCTCGCTGTGTCCCCGATGTGTCCCGCTGTGTATCCCGCTGTGTCCAACTGTGTCCCCACTGTGTCCCGCTGTGTTCCCCACTGATTCCCCCGCTGTGTCTTCGCTGGGTCCCCGCTGGGTCCCGCTGTGTTCCCCGCTGTGTCCCCCACTGTGTCACCAGCTGTGTTCCACGCTTTGTCTCCTTTTTTTCCCGCTGTGTCGCCGCTGTATCCCGCTTTTTCCCCGCTGTGTCCCCGATGTGTCCCTCTGTGTATCCCGCTGTGTCCCCCGCTGTGTCGCCACTCTGTCCCCGCTGTGTCCCCGCTGAGTCCCCCACTGTGTCCCACACTATGTTCCCATTGTGACCCGCTGTGTCACCACGGTATCCCCCTGTGTCCCCGCTGTATCCCCCTGTGTCCCCACTGTGTCCCCTCTGTGTCCTGCTGTGTCCCCGCTGTGTCCCGCTGTATCCTCCGCTGTGTCCCGCTGTGTCCCCCGCTGTGTCCTGCTGTGTACCGCTGTGTCCCGCTGTTTCCCGTGGTGTCCCGCTTTGTCCCCCGCTGTGTCCCCATCTGAATCCCCACTGTGTCCCCGCTGTGTCCCGCTGTGTCCTCGCTGTGTCAACCAATGTGTCCCGCTGTGTCCCCCGCTGTGTCCCCCGCTGTGTCCCTCCTGTGTCCCGCTATGTCCCGCTGTGTCCCGCTGTGTCCCCCGCTCTGTCCCGCTGTGTCACGCTGTGTCCCAGCTGTCCCCCACTGTGTCCCCAATGTGTCCCGCTGTGTCCCCACTCTCCGCCTCTGTGTCACTGCTGTTTTCCGCTTTGTCCCCGGTCTCCCCCACTGTGTCCTCATTGTGTCCCGCTGTGTCACCGCTGTGTCCCGCTGTGTTCCGCTGTGTCCTGCTGTGTCCTCGCTGTGTCCCCGCTTTGACCCTCTGTGTATTCCGCTGTGTCCAGCTGTGTCCCGCTGTATCCCCGCTGTGGCCCACTGTGGCCCCGCTGTGTCCTGCTATCCCCCGCTGTGTCCCCCGCTGTGTGCCCCGCTGTGTCCCCGCTGTGTCCCGCTGTGTCCCCGCTGTATCCTGCTTTGTCCCCGCTGTTTTCCCACTGTGTCCTGCTGTGTCCCCGCTGTGTCCCGCTGTGTCTTCCGCTGTGTCCCGCTGTGTACCCCGCTGTGTCCCGCTGTGTCTCGCTGTGTCCCGATGTGTCTGCTGCTGTGTCCCCTTTGTGTCTCGCTGTGTCCCGCTTTGTCCCGCTGTGTCCCGCTGTGTCCTCGCTGTCTCCCCGATGTGTCCCGCAGTGTATCCCGCTGTGTCCAACTGTGTCCCCGCTGTGTCCCGCTGTGTTCCCCACTGATTTCCCTGCTGTTTCCCCCGCTGTGTCCCGCTGAGTCCAGCTGTGTCCCCGTTGTGTCCCGATGTGTCCCTGCTGTGTCCCCCTTTGTCCCCGCTGTATCCCGCTGTGTCATCGCTGTGTAACGCTGTGTCCCGCTGTGTCCCTCTTTGTCCCGCTGTGTCCCCGCTGTGTCCCCCTGTGTCCCGCTGTGTCCTCGCTGTGTCCCCGCTGTGACCCGCTGTGTTTCCCGCTGTGTCCAGCTGTGTCCCACTGTATCCCCGCTGTGTTCCGCTGTGGCCCCCTGTGTCCCCTCTGTGTCCCCGCTTTGTCCTCGCTGTGTCCCCCGCTGTGTCCCGCTTTGTCCTTGCTCTGTCCCCACTGTGTGCCGCTGTGTATACTGCTGTATCCAGGTGTGTCTCCGCTGTGTCCCGCTGTGTTCCCCGCTATGTCCCCCACTGTCCCCCGCTGTGTCCCCCGCTGTGTCCCACTGTGTCCCGCTGTGCCCCGCTGTGTCCCCCGCTCTGTCCCGCTGTGTCCCGCTGTGTCCCCGCTGTCCCCCACTGTGTCCCCAATGTGTCCCGCTGTGTCCCCGCTCTCCCCCGCTGTGTCCCTGCTGTGTCCCGCTTTGTCCCCGGTCTCCCCCACTGTGTCCACACTGTGTCCCGCTGTGTCACCGCTGTGTCCTGCTGTGTTCCGCTGTGTCCCGCTGTGTCCTCGCTGTGTCCCCGCTGTGACCCGCTGTGTATTCCGCTGTGTCCAGCTGTGTCCCGCTGTATCCCCGCTGTGGCCCGCTGTGGCCCCGCTGTGTCCTGCTATCCCCGGCTGTGTCCCCCGCTGTGTGCGCCACTGTGTCCCCGCTGTGCCCCGCTGTGTCCCCGCTGTATCCTGCTGTGTCCCTGCTGTGTTCCCACTGTGTCCTGCTGTGTCCCCGCTGTGTCCCGCTGTGTCCTCCTCTGTGTCCCGCTGTGTACCCCGCTTTGTCTCGCTTGTCTCGCTGTGTCCCGATGTGTCCGCTGCTGTTTCCCAGATGTGTCTCCGTTGTGTCTTGCTGTGTCCCGCTTTGTTCCACTGTGTCCCGCTGTGTCCTCGCTGTGTCCACGATGTGTCCCGCTGTGTATCCCGCTGTGTCCAACTGTATCCCGCTGTGTTCCCCACCGATTCCCCCGCTGAGTCCCCCGCTGTGTACCGCTGAGTCCCTCGCTGTGTCCCCCGCTGTGTCCTGCTGTGTCCTCGCTGTGTCCCTGCTGTGTCCCGCTGAGTATCCCGCGGTGTCCAGGTGTGTCCCCGCTGTGTCCTGCTGTGTTCCCTGCTCTGTCCCCTGCTGTGTCCCGTGCTGTGTGCCCCGCTGTGTACTCCGCTGTCCCGCTCTGTACCCCGCTGTGTCCCGCTGTGTCCCGCTGTGTCTTGCTGTGTCCCGATGTGTCCGCTGCTGTGTCCCCTTTGTGTCTCGCTGTGTCCTGCTTTGTCCCGCTGTGTCCCGCTGTGTCCTCGCTGTCTCCCCGATGTGTCCCGCAGTGTATCCCGCTGTGTCCAACTGTGTCCCCGCTGTGTCCCGCTGTGTTCCCCACTGATTTCCCTGCTGTTTCCCCCACTGTGTCCCGCTGTGTCCAGCTGTGTCCCCGTTGTGTCCCGATGTGTCCCTGCTGTGTCCCCCTTTGTCCCGGCTGTATCCCGCTGTGTCATCGCTGTGTCCCCACTGTGTCCTGCTGTTTCCCCGCTGTGTGCCGCTGTGTCCCCCGCTGTGTCCCCCGCTGTGTCCCGATGTGTCCTGCTGTGTCCCGTTGTGTCCGCTGCTGTGTCCCCGCTGTGTTCAAGCTGTGTTCCGCTGTGTCCTGCTGTGTCCTGATGTGTCCCGCTGTGTCCTCGCTCTGTCCCCGTTGTGTCCCGCTGTGTATCTCATTGTGTCCCGCTGTGTCCTCGCTGTGTCCCTCTGTGTCCCCCGCTGTATCCCGCAGTGTCCCCCGCTGTGTCAGAATGTGTCCCGCTGTGTACAGCTGTGTCCCTGCTGTGTTCCTCTGTGTCTAGCTGTGTCCCGCTGTGTCCCGCTGTGTCCTCGCTGTGTATTCCGCTGTGTCCAGGTGTGTCCCTGCTGTGTCCCCGCTGTGTTCCCCCTGTGTCCCGCTGTGTCCCCCACTCTGTCCCCGCTGTGTCCTGCTGTGTCCCCGCTCTGTCCCTGCTGTATCCCGCTGTGGCGGAGATGTGTCCCGCTGTGTCCTCGCTGTGTCCCCGCTGTGTCCTGCTGTGTCCTCGCTCTGTCACTGCTGTGTTCCGCTGTGTATCTCGCTTTGTCCAGGTGTGTCCCCGCTGTGACCCGCTGTGTTCCCCGCTGTGTCCCCCACTGTGTCCCCCGCTGTTTCCCCGCAGTGTCCCGCTGTGTCCCTGCTATATCCTGCTGTGTCCCCCGCTGTGTCCAGCTGTGTCTTGCTGTGGCCCCGCTGTGACCCGATGTGTTCTCCGCTGTGTCCCACTGTGTCTCCCGCTGTGTCCCGCTGTGTCCCGCTCTGTCCCGCTGTGTCCGCTGCTGTGTCCCCGCTTTGTCCCCACTGTGTCCCGCTGTGTCCCGTTGTGTCCCGCTCTGTCCCGTTGTGTAGTCGCTGTGTCCTTGCTGTGTCCCCGATGTGTCCCGCTGTTTATCCTGCTGTGTCCACCTGTGTCCCCGCTGTGTCCCGCTGTGTTCCCCACTGTTTCCCGTGCTGTCTCCCCCGCTGTGTCCCCGCTGTGTCCCCGCTGTTTCCCCGCTGAATCCCCCGCTGTGTACCGCTGTGTCTCCCTCTGTGTCCCCCACTGTGTCCTGCTGTGTCCTCACTGTTTCCCCGCTGTGTCCTGCTGTGTATCCCGCTGTATCCAGGTGTGTCCCCGCTGTGTCCTGCTGTGTTCCCCGCTCTGTCCCCTGCTGTCCCCCACTGTGTGCCCCGCTGTGTCCTCCACTGTGTCCCACTGTGTACACCGCTGTGTCCCGCTGTGTCTCGCTGTGTCCTGATGTGTCCCGTGCTGTGTCCGCTGTGTCCCCGTTGTGTCTCGCTGTGTCCCGCTTTGTCCCGCTGTGTCCCACTGTGTCCTCGCTGTGTCCCCGATGTGTCCCGCTGTGTATCCCGCTGTGTCCAACTGTGTCCCCGCTGTGTCCCGCTGGGTTCCCCACTGATTCCCCCGCTGTGTCCCCCGCTGTGTCCAGCTGTGTCCTGCTGTGGCCCCGCTGTGTCCCGATGTGTCCCCGCTGTGTTCCTTTTGTCCCCGCTGTATCCCGCTGTGTCCCCACTGTGTCCTGCTGTTTCCCCGCTGTGTCCCGCTGTGTCACCCACTGTGTCCCCCGCTGTTTCCCCGCTGTTTCCCGCTGTGTCCTGCTGTGTCCCGCTGTGTCCGCTGCTGTGTCTCTGCTGTGTTCCCGCTGTGTTCCGCTGTGTCCTGATGTGTCCCGATGTATCCCGCTGTGTCCTTGCTCTGTCCCCGCTGTGTCCCGCTGTGTATTTCGCTGTGTCCCGCTGTGTCCTTGCTCTGTCCCTCTGTATCCCCCGCTGTGTCCCCCGCTGTGTCCCGCTGTGTCCCGCTGTGTTCAGCTGTGTCCCGCTGTGTCTCACTGTGTCGTCGCTGTGTATCCCGCTGTGTCCAGGTGTGTCCCTGCTGTGTCCCCGATGTGTTCCCCCTGTGTCCCGCTCTGTCGCCCGCTCTGTCCCCGCTGTGTCCTGCTGTGACCCCGCTCTGTTCTGCTGTGTCACGCTGTGTCCCCGCTGTGTCCCGCTGTGTCCCCCGCTGTGCCCTGCTGTGTCCCGCTGTGTCCACTACTGTATCCCCGCTGTGTTCCCGCTGTGTTCCACTGTGTCCTGTTGTGTCCCGATGTGTCCCGCTGTGTCCTCGCTCTGTCCCCGCTGTGTCCAGCTATGTATCTCATTGTGTCCCGCTGTGTCCTCGCTGTGTCCCTCTGTGTCCCCCGCTGTGTCCAGCGGTGTCCCCCGCTATGTCAGGCTGTGTTCCGCTGTGTACAGCTGTGTCCCTGCTGTGTCCCGCTGTGTCTAGCTGTGTCCCTCTGTGTCCCTCTGTGTCCTCGCTGTGTATCCCGCTGTGTCCAGGTGTGTCCTTGCTGTGTGCCCGCTGTGTTCCCCCTGTGTCCCGCTGTGTCCCCCACTCTGTCCCCACTGTGTCCTGCTGTGTCCCCGCTCTGTCCCTGCTGTATCCCGCTGTGGCGGCGATGTGTCCCGCTGTGTCCCGCTGTGTCCCCCGCTGTGTACTGCTGTGTCCCCACTCTGTCACGCTGTGTCACGCTTTGTCCCGCTGTTTCCCACTGTGTCCCCCGCTGTGTCCCCGTTGTGTCCCCTGCTGTGTCCCTGCTCTCCCCCGTTGTGTCCTCACTGTGTCCCGCTGTGTCTCCGCTGTGTCCCGCTGTGTCCCCGCTGTGTCCCGCTGTATCCCCCTGTGTCCCACTGTGTCCCGCTGTGTCATCGCTGTGTCCCCACTGTGTCCTGCTGTTTCCCCGCTGTGTCCCGCTGTGTCCCCCGCTGTGTCCCCCGCTGTGTACCCCGCTGTGTCCTGATGTGTCCCGCTGTTTACAGCTGTGTTCCCGCTGTGTCCCGCTGTGTCGTCGCTGTGTATTCCGCTGTGTCCAGGTGTGTCCCTGCTGTGTCCCGGATGTGTTCCCCCTGATCCCGCTCTGTAGCCCGCTCTGTCCCCACTGTGTCCCGCTGTGTCCCGGCTGTGTCCCGGCTGTGTCCCGCTGTGTCCCCGCTGTGTTCCCCGCTGTGTCCCGCTGTGTCCCCCATTGTGTCCCGCTGTGTCCCCTGCTGTGTCCCCCGCTGTGTCCCGGCTGTGTCCCGCTGTGTCCCGCTGTGTCCCGCTCTGTCCCCCGTTGTGTCCCGCTGTGTCCCCGTCTGTGTCCCCTGCTGTGACCTGCTGTGTCCCTGCTGTGTCCCGCATTGTCTTGCTGTGTTCCCCTCTCAGTCCCTGCTGTGTCCTGCTGTGTCCTCGCTCTGTACCCGCTGAGTCCCACTGTGTCCTCGCTGTGTCCCTGCTGTGGCCCGTTGTGCATCCGACTGTGTCCAGCTGTGTCCCCGCTGTGTACCTGCTGTTTCCCCGTTGTGTCCCGCAGTGTCCCTCGCTGTGTTCCCGCTGTTTCCCCGATGTGTCCCGCTGTGTCCATGCTGTGTCCCCCACTGTGTCATGCTTTGTCCCCCGCTGTGTCCTGCTCTGTGTCCCGCTGTGTCCCGCTGTGTCCCACTGTGTCCCCCGCTCTGTACCGCTGTGTCATGCTGTGTCCCGCTGTGTCCTCGCTGTTTCCCCTGCTGTGACCCGGTGTGTCCCACTGTGTCCAGCTGTGTCCCGATATGTCCCCGCTTTGTCCTGCTGTTTCGCCCGCTGTGTCCACGCTTTGTCGCGCTGTGTCCCGCTGTGTACCCCTATGTCCCGCTGTGTCCCACGCTGTGTCCCCCGCTTTGTCCCACGCTGTGTCCCCCACTGTGTCCGGATGTGTCCCCCGTTGTGTCCCACTGTGCCCACAGCTGTGTCTGTGCTGTGTCCCTCTGTGTCCCCGCTATGTCCCGCTGTGTCCTGCTGTGTCCCGGTCTGTCCCCCGTTGTGTCCCGCTGTGTTCCCCCCTGTGTCCCCCGCTGTGTCCCACTGTGTCTCCACTGTGTCCCACTGTGTCCTGCTGTGTCCTCCGCTGTGTCCCCGCTGTGTCCCCGCTGTGTCCCCGATGTGTCCCGCTGTGTCCTGCTGTGTCCTCGCTGTGTCCCCCGCTGTGTCCCGCTGCTTCCTCGCTGTGTCCTCGCTGTATCCCCGCTGTGTCCCGGTGTGTCCCACTGTTTCCCTTGGTGTCCTGGTTTGTCCCCCACTGTGTCGCCCGCTGAGTCCCCGCTGTTTCCCCGCCGTGTCCTGCTGTTTCCCCCGCTGTGTCCCGCTGTGTCCCGGGCTGTGTCCCCGCTGTGTCCCCGATGTGTCCCGCAGTGTCCCGCTCTTTCCTCGCTGTGTCCCTCGCTGTGTCCCTCTGTGTCCCACGCTGTTTAACCGCTGTGTCCCGCTGTTTCCCGTGATGTCCCGGTATGTCCCCCGTTGTGTCCCCCACTGAGTCCCCGCTGTGTCTCCGCTGTGTCCCGCTGTGTCCTCACTGTGTCCCCCGTTGTGTCCCGCTGTGTCCCCCACTGTGTCCCCCGCTGTGTCCCAGCTGTGTCCTGCTGTGTCCCGCTGTGTCCCGATGTGTACCGCGTTGTGTCCTGCTGTGTCCCCGGCTGTTTCCCCCGCTGTGTACCGCTGTTTCCCTGCTGTGTCCCCACTGTGTCCTTCTGTGTCCCCGCTGTGTCCCGCTGTGTCCTCCGCTGTGTCCCACTGTGTACCCCGTTGTGTCACGCAGTGTCTCGCTTTGTTCCGATGTGTCCGCTGCTGTGTCCCCGCTGTGTCCCACTGTGTCCCCGCTGTGGCCCGATGTAGCCCCGCTGTGTCCCCGCTGTGTCCCCTTCTGTGCCCCCGCTGTGTCCCACGCTGTGTCCCGCTGTGTCCGCGCTGTGTCCCACTGTGTCCCGCTGTGTCCCCGCTGTGTCCCCGCTGTGTCCCGCTGTGTACCCCGTTGTGTCAGGCAGTGTCTCGAAGTCTTCCGATGTGTCCGCTGCTGTGTCCCCGCTGTGTCCCACTGTGTCCCGCTTAGTCCCACTGTGTGCCTCTGTGTCCTCGCTGTGTCCCCGATGTATCCCGCTGTGTATCCCGCTGTGTCCAACTGTGTCCCCGCTGTGTACCACTGTGTTCCCCACTGATGCCCCCGCTGTGTCCAGCTGAGTCCCCGCTGTGTCCCGCTGTGTCCCCCGCGGTGTCCCCCTCTGTGTTCCGTTGTGTTCACCAATGAGTCCCACTGTGTCCCCCGCTGTGTCCCGCTGTGTCCCGCTGTGTCTCCGCAGTGTACCCACTGTGTTCCGCTGTGTTCCGCTGTGTCCCGTGGTGTCCTGCTTTGTCCCCCGCTGAGTCCACACTGTGTCCGCGCTGTGTCCCGCTGGGTCCTCCCTGCGTCCCCCAGTGTGTCCCGCTCTGTCCCCCGCTGTGTCTCCCGCTTTGTCCCCACTGTGTCCGGCTGTGTCCCACTCTGTGTCCCGTTGTGTCCCCAGCTGTGTACACCGCTGTGTCCCGCTGTGTCCCCGCTGTGTCCCGCTCTGTCCCACGCTGTGCACCGCTATGACCCCGCTGTGTCCCATGTGTCCCAGATTTGTCCCCACTATGTCCCCCGCTGTGTCCCCGCTGTGTCCCCAATGTGTCCCGCTGTGTCCTGCTGTGTCCTCGCTGTGTCCCCCGCTGTGTCCCGCTGCTTCCTCGCTGTGTCCTCGCTGTATCCCCGCTGTGTCCCGGTGTGTCCCACTGTTTCCCGTAGTGTCCCGGTTTGTCTCCCGCTGTGTCGCCCGTTGAGTCCCCGCTGTTTCCCCACCGTGTCCCGCTGTTTCCCCCCCTGTGTCCCGCTGTGTCCCGGGCTGTGTCCCCGCTGTGTCCCCGATGTGTCCCGCAGTGTCCCGCTCTTTCCTCGCTGTGTCCCCCGCTGTGTCCCTCTGTGTCCCACGCTGTGTAACCGCTGTGTCCTTGCTGTGTCGCCCTGTGTCCCGCTGTTTCCCGTCGTGTCCCGGTATGTCCCCCGTTGTGTCCCCCACTGAGTCCCCGCTCTGTCCCCGATGTATCCCGCTGGGTCCTCACTGTGTCCCCCGCTGTGTCCCCCGCTGTGTCCCGCTGTGTCCCCGCTCTGTGCTGGTTGTGTCCTCCTTTGTACCCCGCTGTGTCCCGCTGTGTCCCCGCTGTGTCCCCCACACTGTCCCCTGCTGTGTCCCGCTGTGTCCCCTGCTGTGTCCCACGCTGTGTCCCGCTGTGTCCCTACAGTGTCCCCGCTGTGTTCCGCTGTGTACTGCTGTGTTCCGTGGTGTCCCGCTTTGTCCCCCGCTGTGTCCCCTGCTGAATCCCCGCTCTATCCCCGCTGTGTCCCGTTGTGTCCCCAGCTGTGTACCCTGCTGTGTCCTGCTGTGTCCCCGATGTGTCACACAGTGTCCCGCTGTGTCCCCGCTATGTCCCCGCTGTGTCACGCTGTATACCCCGCTGTGTCCAGCTGAGTCCCCGCTGTGTCCCGCTGTGTCCCCCGCTGTGTCCCGCTGTGTCCCCGCAGTGTCCCCACTGTGTTCCGCTGTGTTCCTCTGTGTCAGGTGGTGTCCTGCTTTGTCCCCCACTATGTCCCCCGCTGAGTCCCCGCTCTGTCCCCGCTGTATCCCGCTGGGTCCTCCCTGTGTCCCTCGATGTGTCCCGCTCTGTCCCCCACTGTGTCTCCCGCTTTGTCCCCACTGTGTCCTGCTGTGTCCCGCTGTGTCCAACTCTGTGTCCCGTTGTGTCCCCAGCTGTGTACACCGCTGAGTCCCGCTGTGTCCCCAATCTGTCCCGCTGTGTCCCGTTTTGTTCCCGCTGTCACCCATTGTGTCCGTGCTGTGTCCCGCTGTGTCCCCGCTGTGTCCCCTCTGTGTCCCGCTGTTTCCCCACTGTCCCCCGCTGTGTCCCTGCTGTGTCCCGTTGTGACCCGCTGTGTCCGGCTGTGTCCCGCTGTCCCGTGGAGTGTCCCCGCTGTGTCCCGTTGTGTCCCGCTGTTTCCTCGCTGTGTCTCCGCTGTGTCCCGCTGGGTATCCGGCTGTGTCCAGCTGTGTTCCCGCTGTGTCGCCGCTGTGTCGTCTGTGTCCCGCTGTGTCCCCCGCTCTGTCCCGCTGTGTTCTGCTGTGTCCCGCTGTGTCCCGTTGTGTCCCCCGCTCTGTCCCGCTGTGCCCTGCTGTGTCCCGCTGTGTCATAGCTGTGTCCTCGCTATGTCCCGCTGTGTATCCCGCTTAGTCCAGCTGTGTCCCCGCTGTCCCCTTGAGTGTCCCCGCTGTGTGCCCGCTGTGTCTCACTGTTTCCTGTTGTGTCCCGCAGTGTCCTCGCTGTGTCCCCCTCTTTGTCCCCGCTGTGTCCTGCTGTGTCACCTGCTGTGTCCACGCTGTGTCCCTGCTGTGTCCTGCTCTGTCCCACTGTGTCCCGCTGTGTCCCGCTGTGTCCTCCCTGTGTCCCGGCTGTGTCCCACTGTGTCCCCGCTGTGTTCCCCGCTGTGTCCCCGCTGTGTCCCGCTGTGTCCCGCTGTGTCCCGCTGTGTCCCCCGTTGTGTCCCACTGTGTCCCCTGCTGTGTCCCCCGCTGTGTCCCGGCTGTGTCCCGCTGTGTCCCGCTCTGTCCCCCGTTGTGTCCCGCTGTGTCCCCGTCTGTGTCCCCCGCTGTGACCTGCTGTGTCCCTGCTGTGTCCCGCAATGTCTTGCTGTGTCCCCCTCTCTGTCCCAGCTTTGACCTGCTGTGTCCTCGCTCTGTACCCGCTGAGTCCCACTGTGTCCTCGCTGTGTCCCTGCTGTGGCCCGTTGTGCATCCGACTGTGTCCAGCTGTGTCCCCGCTGTGTACCTGCTGTTTCCCCGTTGTGTCCCGCAGTGTCCCTCGCTGTGTTCCCGCTGTTTCCCCGATGTGTCCCGCTGTGTCCATGCTGTGTCCCCCACTGTGTCATGCTTTGTCCCCCGCTGTGTCCTGCTCTGTGTCCCGCTGTGTCCCGCTGTGTCCCACTGTGTCCCCCGCTCTGTACCGCTGTGTCATGCTGTGTCCCGCTGTGTCCTCGCTGTTTCCCCTGCTGTGACCCGGTGTGTCCCACTGTGTCCAGCTGTGTCCCGATATGTCCCCGCTTTGTCCTGCTGTTTCGCCCGCTGTGTCCCCGCTTTGTCGCGCTGTGTCCCGCTGTGTACCCCTATGCCCCGCTGTGTCCCACGCTGTGTCCCCCGCTTTGTCCCACGCTGTGTCCCCCACTGTGTCCGGATGTGTCCCCCGTTGTGTCCCACTGTGCCCACAGCTGTGTCTGTGCTGTGTCCCTCTGTGTCCCCGCTATGTCCCGCTGTGTCCTGCTGTGTCCCGGTCTGTCCCCCGTTGTGTCCCGCTGTGTTCCCCCCTGTGTCCCCCGCTGTGTCCCACTGTGTCTCCACTGTGTCCCACTGTGTCCTGCTGTGTCCTCCGCTGTGTCCCCGCTGTGTCCCCGATGTGTCCCGCTGTGTCCTGCTGTGTCCTCGCTGTGTCCCCCGCTGTGTCCCGCTGCTTCCTCGCTGTGTCCTCGCTGTATCCCCGCTGTGTCCCGGTGTGTCCCACTGTTTCCCGTAGTGTCCCGGTTTGTCTCCCGCTGTGTCGCCCGTTGAGTCCCCGCTGTTTCCCCGCCGTGTCCCGCTGTTTCCCCCGCTGTGTCCCGCTGTGTCCCGGGCTGTGTCCCCGCTGTGTCCCCGATGTGTCCCGCAGTGTCCTGCTGTTTCCTCGCTGTGTCCCCCGCTGTGTCCCGCTGTGTCCCACGCTGTGTAACCGCTGTGTCCCTGCTGTGTCCCGCTGTGTCCCGCTGTTTCCCGTCATGTCCCGGTATGTCCCCCGTTGTGTCCCCCACTGAGTCCCCGCTGTGTCTGAGCTGTGTCCCGCTGTGTCCTCGCTGTGTCCACCGTTGTGTCCCGCTGTGTCCCCCACTGTGTCCCCCGCTGTGTCCCAGCTGTGTCCCCACTGTGTCCCTCTGTGTCCCGCTGTGTCCCCCGCTGTGTCCCCGCTTGTCCCCGCTGTGTCCCTGTCTGTGTCCCCCGCTGTGTCCCAGCTGTGTCCTGCTGTGTCCCGCAATGTCTTGCTGTGTCCCCCTCTCTGTCCCTGCTGTGTCCTGCTGTGTCCTCGCTCTGTACCCACTGTGTCCCACTGTGTCCTTGCTGTGTCCCCGCTGTGGCCCGTTGTGAATCCGACTGTGTCCAGCTGTGTCCCCGCTGTGTACCTGCTGTGTCCCCGCTGTGTCCCCCGCTGTGTCCCCGCTGTGTCCCCAATGTGTCCCGCTGTATCCCGCTGTGTCCCGCTGTTTCCGGCTGTGTCCCCGATGTGTCCCGCTGTGTCCTGCTGTGTCCTCGCTGTGTCCCCCGCTGTGTACCGCTGCTTCCTCGCTGTGTCCTCGCTGTATCCCCGCTGTGTCCCGGTGTGTCCCACTGTTTCCCGTAGTGTCCCGGTTTGTCCCCCGCTGTGTCGCCCGCTGAGTCCCCGCTGTTTTCCCGACGTGTCCCGCTGTTTCCCCTCCTGTGTCCCGCTGTGTCCCGGGCTGTGTCCCCGCTGTGTCCCCGATGTGTCCCGCAGTGTCCCGCTCTTTCCTCGCTGTGTCCCCCGCTGTGTCCCTCTGTGTCCCACGCTGTGTAACCGCTGTGTCCCTGCTGTGTCGCACTGTGTCCCGCTGTTTCCCGTCGTGTCCCGGTATGTCCCCCGTTGTGTCCCCCACTGAGTCCCCGCTGTGTCTCCGCTGTGTCCCGCTGTGTCCTCGCTGTGTCCACTGTTGTGTCCCGCTGTGTCCCCCGCTGTGTCCCAGCTGTGTCCTGCTGTGTCCCGCAATGTCTTGCTGTGTCGCCCTCTCTGTCCCTGCTGTGTCCTGCTGTGTCCTCGCTCTGTACCCACTGTGTCCCACTGTGTCCTTGCTGTGTCACCGCTGTGGCCCGTTGTGTATCCGACTGTGTCCAGCTGTGTCCCCGCTGTGTCCCCGCTTTGTTCCCGCTGTGTCCCGCTGTGTTCCCGCTGTGTCCCCGCTGTGTCCCGCTGTCACCCGCTGTGTCCCCGCTGTGTCCCGCTGTGTCCCCGCTGTGTCCCGCTGTTTACCCGCTGTGTCCCCGCTGTGTCCCCAACTGTGTCCCCCTCTGTGTCCCGCTGTATCCCGCTGTGTCCTCGCTGTGTCCCCTGCTGTGTCCTCGCTGTGTCCCACTGTTTCCACCGCTGTGTCCCGCTATGTCCCGCTGTGTCCTGCTGTGTCCACGCCTTGTCCCCCGCTGTGTCCACCACTGTGTCCCCCGCTGTGTCCCGCTGTGTCCCGGTCTGTCCCCCGTTGTGTCCCGCTGTGTTCCCCCCTGTGTCCCCCGCTGTGTCCCGCTGTGTCCCCACTGTGTCCCACTGTGTCCCGCTGAGTCCCCCGCTGTGTCTCCGCTGTGTCCCCGATGTGTCCCGCTGTGTCCTGCTGTGTCCTCGCTGTGTCCCCCCTGTGTCCCGCTGCTTCCTCGCTGTGTCCTCGCTGTATCCCCGCTGTGTCCCGGTGTGTCCCACTGTTTCCCGTGGTGTCCCGGTTTGTCCCCCGCTGTGTCGCCCGCTGAGTCCCCGCTGTTTCCCCGACGTGTCCCGCTGTTTCCCCCGCTGTGTCCCGCTGTGTCCCGGGCTGTGTCCCCGCTGTGTCCCTGCTGTGTCCCGCAGTGTCCCGCTCTTTCCTCGCTGTGTCCCCCGCTGTGTTCCGCTGTGTCGCTCGCTGTGTCCCCGCTGTGTCCCTGCTGTGTCCTGCTGTTTCTCGTGGTGTCCCGGTATGTCCCCCGTTGTGTCCCCCACTGAGTCCCCGCTGTGTCTCCGCTGTGTCCCGCTGTGTCCTCACTGTGTCCCCCGTTGTGTCCCCCGTTGTGTCCCGCTGTGTCGCCCGCTGTGTCCCCGCTGTGTCCTGCTGTGTCCCGCTGTGTCCCGCTGTGTCCCGCGTTGTGTCCCGCTGTATCCCGGCTGTTTCCCCCGCTGTGTACCGCTGTTTCCCTGCTGTGTCCCCACTGTGTCCTTCTGTGTCCTCCGCTGTGTCCCGCTGTGTACCCCGTTGTGTCACGCAGTGTCTCGCTGTGTTCTGATGTGTCCGCTGCTGTGTCCTCGCTGTGTCCCCGCTGTGTCCCGCTGTGTCCCGCTTAGTCCCACTGTGTCCCTCTGTGTCCTCGCTGTGTCCCCGATGTGTCCCGCTGTGTATCCCGCTGTGTCCCGCTGTGTCCCCGCTGTGTCCCGCTGTGTACCAGCTGTGTCCCCGCTGTGTCCCCAACTGTGTCGCCCGCTGTGTCCCGCTATATCCCGCTGTGTCTCGCTGTGTCCCCACTGTGTCCCCCGGTATGTTCTCGCTGTGTCCCTTTGTGTCCCGCTGTGTCCTCGTTGTGTTTCCCGCTGTGTAGCGCTGTGTCCCTCGCTGTGTCCCGCTGTGTCCGGCTGTGTCCCTGATGTGTCACAGTGTCCCGCTGTGTCCCCGCTGTGTCCCCGATGTGTCCCGCTGTGTTCCCGCTGTGTCCCGCTGTGTCCTGCTGTGTAATAGCTGTGTCCCTGCTGTGTCCTGCTGTGTCCCGCTGTGTCCCCGCTGTGTCCCACTGTGTCCCCGTTGTGGCCCGATGTAGGCCCGCTGTGTCCCCGCTGTGTCCCCTTCTGTGCCCCCGCTGTGTCCCCCGCTGTTTCCCGGCTGTGTCCCGCTGTGTCCCGCTGTGTCCCGCTCTGTCCCCCGTTGTGTCCCGCTGTGTCCCAATCTGTGTCCCCGGCTGTGACCTGCTGTGTCCCTGCTGTGTCCCGCAATGTCTTGCTGTGTCCCCCTCTCTGTCCCTGCTGTGTCCTGCTGTGTCCTCGTTCTGGACCCCCTGAGTCCCACTGTGTCCTCGCTGTGTCCCCGCTGTGGTCCGTTGTGAATCTGACTGTGTCCAGCTGTGTCCCCGCTGTGTACCTGCTCTGTCCCCGCTGTGTCCCAAAGTGTCCCCCGCTGTGTCCCCGCTGTGTCCCGATGTGTCCACGCTGTGTCCCCCACTGTGTCTTGCTTTGTCCCCCGCTGTGTCCTGCTCTGTCTCCCGCTGTGTCCCGCTGTGTCCCACTGTGTCCCCCGCTCTGTCCCGCTGTGTCATGCTGTGTCACGCTGTGCCTCGCTGTTTCCCCTGCTGTGAACCGGTGTGTCCCACTGTGTCCCGCTGTGTCCCGCTCTGTCCTCGCTTTGTCCTGCTGTATCGCCCGCTGTGTCCCCACTTTGTCCCGCTGTGTCCCGCTGTGTCCCCACTATGTCCCGCTGTGTCCTGCTGTGCCCTCGCTTTGTCCCCTGCTGTGTCCACCACTGTGTTCCCCTCTGTGTCCCGGTTTGTCCCCCGTTGTGTCCCGCTTTGTTCCCCCCTGTGTCCCCCGCGGTGTCCTGCTGTGTCCCCACTGTGTCCCACTGTGTCCCGCTGTGTCCCCCCCTGTGTCCCCGCTGTGTCCCCGATGTGTCCCGCTGTTTCCTCGCTGTGTCCTCGCTGTATCCCCTCTGTGTCCCGGTGTGTCCCACTGTTTCCCGTGGTGTCCCGGTTTGTCCCCCGCTGTGTCACCCGCTGTGTCACCCGCTGTGTCCCCGCTGTTTCCCCGCCGTGTCCCGCTGTTTTCCCGCTGTGTCCCGCTGTGTCCCCGATGTGTCTCCGATGTGTCCCGCAGTGTCCCGCTCTTTCCTCGCTGTGTCCCCCGCTGTGTTCCGCTGTGTCCCACGCTGTGTATCCGCTGTGTCCCTGCTGTGTCCCGCTGTGTCCCGCTGTTTCCCGTGGTGTCCCGGTTTGTCCCCCGTTGTGTCCCCCGCGGAGTCCCCGCTGTGTCTCCGCTGTGTCCCGCTGTGTCCTCGCTGTGTCCCCCGTTGTGTCCCGCTGTGTCCCCCACTGTGTCCCCACTGTGTCCCACTGTGTCCCGCTGTGTCCCCCGCTGTGTCTCTCGCTGTGTCCCACTGTTTCCCGTGGTGTCCCTGTTTGTCCTCCGCTGTGTCGCCCGCTGATTCCCCGCTGTTTCCCCGCCGTGTCCCGCTGATTATCCCGCTGTGTCCCGCTGGGTCCTCCCTGCGTCCCCTGCTGTGTCCCGCTCTCTCCTCTGCTGTGTCTCCCGCTTTGTCCCCACTGTGTCCCGCTGTGTCCAGCTGTGTCCCACTCTGTGTCCCGTTGTGTCCCCAGCTGTGTACACCGCTGTGTCCCGCTGTGTCCAACGCTTTGTCCCGCTGTGTCGTGTTATGTCCCGCTGTGTCTCCCGCTGTGTCCCGCTGTGTCCCGCTGTGTCCCGCTGTGTCCCAGCTGTGTCCCCGCTATGTCCCCCGCTGTGTGCCGCTGTGCTCCCCTTTCTGTCCCCGCTGTGTCTCTCGCTGTCTCCCGCTGTGTTCCCGCTATGTCCAGCTGTGTCCCGCTGTATCTTCGCAGTGTCCCACTGTGTCCCCAGCTCTGTCCCGCTGTGTCATGCTGTGTCCCACTGTGTCCTCGCTGTTTCCCCTGCTGTGACCCGGTGTGTCCCACTGTGTCCCGCTGTGTCCCGCTCTGTCCCCGCTTTGTCCTGCTGTGTCCCGCTGTGTACCCCTATGTCCCACTGTGTCCCACGCTGTGTCCCCCGCTGTGTCCCCCGCTGTGTCCGGATGTGTCCCCCGCTGTGTCCCGCTGTGTCCACAGCTTTGTCCGTGCTGTGTCCCTTTGTGACCCCGCTATGTCCCGCTGTGTCCCGCTGTGTACCTCGCTGTGTCCCCCGCTGTGTCCCGCTCTGTCCTTGATGTGTCCCCCGCTGTGTAGCGCTGTGTCCCCCGCTGTGTCCCCGATGTGTCCGGCTGTGTCCCTCTGTGTCCTCGCTGTGTCCCCCACTGTGTCTTGCTTTGTCCCCCGCTGTGTCCTGCTCTGTGTCCCGCTGTGTCCCGCTGTGTCCCACTTTGTCCCCAGCTCTGTCCCGCTGTGTCATGCTGTGTCCCGCTGTGTCCTCGCTGTTTCCCCTGCTGTGTCCCACTGTGTCCAGCTGTGTCCCCACTTTGTCCTGCTGTGTCGCCCGCTGTTTCTACGCTTTGTCCCGCTGTGTCTATCTGTGTACCCCTATGTCCCGTTGTGTCCCACGCTGTGTCCCCCGCTGTGTACGGATGTTTCCCCCGCTGTGTCCCGCTGTGTCCACAGCTGTGTCCGTGCTGTGTCCCTCTGTGTCCCCGCTATGTCCCGCTGTGTCCTGCTGTGTCCTCGCTTTGTCCCCCGCTGTGTCCACCACTGTGTCCCCCGCTGTGTCCCGCTGTGTCCCGGTCTGTCCCCCGTTGTGTCCCGCTGTGTTCCCCCCTGTGTCCCCCGCTGTGTCCCGCTGTGTCTCCACTGTGTCCCACTGTGTCCCGCTGTGTCCCCCGCTGTGTCTCTCGCTGTGTCCCACTGTTTCCCATGGTGTCCCTGTTTGTCCCCCGCTGTGTCGCCCGCTGATTCCCAGCTGTTTCCCCGCCGTGTCCCGCTGATTATCCCGCTGTGTCCCGCTGGGTCCTCCCTGTGTCCCTCGCTGTGTCCCGCTCTGTCCTCCACTGTGTCTCCCACTTTGTCCCCACTGTGTCCTGCTGTGTCTCGCTGTGTCCCGCTGTGTCCCACTCGGTGTCCCGGTGTGTCCCCAGCTGTGTACACCGCTGAGTCCCGCTGTGTCCCCAATCTGTCCCGCTGTGTCCCGTTTTGTTCCCACTGTCACCCACTGTGTCCCCTCTGTGTCCCGCTGTTTCCCCACTGTCCCCCGCTGTGTCCCCGCTGTTCCCCGCTGTGACCCGCTGTGTCCCGCTGTGTCCCGGCTGTCCCCTGGAGTGTCCCCGCTGTGTCCCGTTGTGTCCCCCTGTTTCCTCGCTGTGTCCCACTGTGTATCCCACTGTGTCCAGCTGTGTTCCCGCTGTGTCGCCGCAGTGTCATCTGTGTCCCGCTGTGTCCCCCGCTCTGTCCCACTGTGTCCCGCTGTGTCCCGTTGTGTCCCCGCTGTGTCCCGCTGTGTCCCTTTGTGTCCCCCGCTGTGTCATAGCTGTGTCCTCGCTATGTCCCGCTGTGTATCCCGCTTAGTCCAGCTGTGTCCCCGCTGTCCCCTTGAGTGTACCCGCTGTGTGCCCGCTGTGTCTCAGTTTCCTGCTGTGTCCCGCAGTGTCCTCTCTGTGTACCCCTCTGTGTCCCCGCTGTGTCCACGCTGTGTCTCCGCTGTGTCCTGCTCTGTCCCACTGTGTCCTGCTGTGTCCCGCTGTCTCCTCGCTGTGTCCCGGCTGTGTCCCGCTGTCTCCTCGCTGTGTCCCGGCTGTGTCCTCCCGCTCAGTCCCGCTCTGTCCCCCGTTGTGTCCCGCTGTGTCCCCGTCTGTGTCCCCCGCTGTGAGCTGCTGTGTCCCTGCTGTGTCCCGCAATGTCTTGCTCTGTCCCCCTCTCTGTCCCTGCTGTGTCCTGCTGTGTCCTCGCTCTGTACCCGCTGTGTGCCACTGTGTCCTCGCTGTATCCCCGCTGTGGCCCGTTGTGAATCCGACTGTGACCAGCTGTGTCCCCGCTGTGTACCTGCTGTGTCCCCGCTGTGTCCCGCTGTGTCCCCCGCTGTGTCCCCGCTGTGTCCCCGATGTGTCCCGCTGTGTCCCGCTGTGTCCACGCTGTGTCCCCACTGTGTCTTGCTTTGTCCCCCGCTGTGTCCTGCTCTGTCTCCCGCTGTGTACCGCTGTGTCCCACTGTGTCCCCCGCTCTGTCCCGTTGTGTCATGCTGTGTCCTGCTGTGTCCTCGCTGTTTCCCCTGCTGTGACCCAGTGTGTCCCACTGTGTCCCGCTGTGTCCCGCTCTGTCCTCGCTTTGTCCTGCTGTGTCGCCCGCTGTGTCCCCGCTTTGTCCCGCTGTGTCCCGCTGTGTACCCCTATGTCCCGCTGTGTCCTACGCTGTGTCCCACGGTGTGTCCCCCGCTGTGTCCCACGCTGTGTCCCCCGCTGTGTCCGGATGTGTCCCCCCCTGTGTCCCGCTCTGTGCACAGCTGTGTAAGTGCTGTGTCCCTCTGTGTCCCCGCTATGTCCCGCTGTGTCCTGCTGTGCCCTCGCTTTGTCCCCCATTGTGTCCACCACTGTGTCCCCCGCTGGGTCCAGCTGGGTCCCGGTCTGTCCCCCGTTGTGTCCCGCTGTGTTCCCTCCTGTGTCCCCCGTTGTGTCCCGCTGTGTCCCCACTGTGTCCCTCTGTGTCCCGCTGTGTCCCCCGCTGTGTCCCACTGTGTCCTCGCTGTGACCCCGCTGTGTCCCCGATGTGTCCCGCTGTGTCCCGCTGTTTCCCCCGATGTGTCCCGCTGTGTCCCGCTGTGTCCCCCGCTGTGTCCTGCTGTGTCCCCGCTGTGTTCCCGTTGTGTCCCGCTGTGTCCCGTTGTGTCTCGCTGTGTCCTCGATGTGTCCCCCGCTCTGTCCCGCTCTGTCCGCCGCTGTGTCCCCCGCTGTGTCTCACTGTGTCCCCCGCTGTGTCCCGCTGTGTCCCCCGCTGTGTCCCGCTGTGTCCTGCAGTATCCCCCGCTGTGTCCCGATGTGTCCCCGCTTGGTCCTGCTGTGTCACAGCTGTGTCCCCACTGTGTCCCTGGCTGTGTCTCGATTTGTCCCCGCTGTTTCCCCCGCTGTTTCCCTTAGTGTCCCCGCTGTGTTCCCCGCTCTGTCCCCCGCTGGGTCCCACTGTGTCCTCTGATGTGTCCCGCTGTTTCCCATGCTGTGTCCCGCTGTGTCCCCTGTGTCCCCGCTGTGTCCCGCTGTGTCCATTGTGTCCCCCACTGTGTCCCCCGCTGTGTCCCGATGTGTCCCCTCTGTGTCCCCCACTGTGTACCGCTGGGTCCCCGCTGTGTCCCGCTGTGTCCCACGCTGTGTCCCGCTCTGTCCCCGCTGTGTCGAAGATGTGTCCTGCTGTGTCCCCGCTGTGTCCCGCTGTGTCCCGCTGTGTCTCCGCTGTGTCCCACTGTGTCCTTGCTGTGTTCCCCACATTGTCCCGGTGTGTCCCGTTGTGTCCCCGCTGTGTCCCACTGTGTCCCCGCTCTGTCCCCGCTGTGTCCCCGCTGTGTCCCATGCTGTGTCCCGCTGTGTCCCTCTATGTGTCTCGCAGTGTCCCGCTTTGTCCCGCTCTGTCGCGCGCTGTGTGCCTCGCTGTATCCCGCTTTGTCCCGCGCTGTGTCTCGCAGTGTGCCGCTGTTTCCTCGCTCTGTCCTCCGCAGTGTCCCGCTGTGTCTCCGCTGTGTCCCCTGTGTCCCCGCTGTGTCCCGCTGTGTCCCCGCTGTGTCCCCGCTGTGTCCCCGCTTTGTCCCACGCTGTGTCCCGCTGTGTCCCCCTATGTGTCTCGCAGTGTCCCGCTTTGTCCCGCTATGTCTCCCGCTGTGTCTCCCGCTGTGTCCCACTGTGTCCCCGGCTGTGTTTAACAATGTGCCGCTGTTTCCTCGCTCTGTCCCCGGCTGTGTCCCATCGTGTCTCTGCTGTGTCCCCGGCTGTGTCCCGCTGTGTCCCGCTGTGTCCCGCTGTGTCCCATGTATCCCCGCTGTGTCCGGCTGTGTCCCGCTGTGTCCCGCTGTGTCCCACTGTGTCCTTGCTGTGTCCCCGCTGTGTCCCGCCATGTATCCCGCTGTGTCAAGTTGTGTCCCCCGATGTGTCCCGCTGTGTCCCGCTGTGTCCCCGGCTGTGTCCCGCTGTGTCCCCGCTGTGTTCCCGTTGTGTCCCGCTGTGTCCCGCTGTGTCTCGCTGTGTCCGCGATGTGTCCCCCGCTCTGTCCTGCTCTGTCCGCCGCTGTGTCCCTCGCTGTGTCTCACTGTGTCCTCCACTGTGTCCCGCTGTGTCCCCCGCTGTGTCCCGCTGTGTCCTGCAGTGTCCCCGCTTGGTCCTGCTGTGTCACAGCTGTGTCCCCACTGTGTCCCTGGCTGTGTCTCGATTTGTCCCCGCTGTTTCCCCCGCTGTGTCCCGATGTGTCCCCGCTGTGTTCCCCGCTCTGTCCCCCGCTGGGTCCCACTGTGTCCTTGGATGTGTCCCGCTGTTTCCCACGCTGTGTCCCGCTGTGTCCCGCTGTGTCCCCTGTGTCCCCGCTGTGTCCCGCTGTGTCTTGATGTGTCCCGCTGTGTCCCGCTCTGTCCTAGCTGTGTCCCCGCTTTGTCCCGCCATGTATCCCGCTGTATCAAGCTGTGTCCCTTGATGTGTCCCGGTGTGTCCCCCGCTGTGTTCCGCTGTGTCCCCGCTGTGTCCCCGCTGTGTCCCGCTGTGTCTCGCTGTGTCCTCGTTGTGTCCCCCTCTGTGTCCCGCTCTGTCCGCTGCTGTGTCCCCCGCTGTGTCCCACTGTGTCCCCCATTGTGTCCCGCTGTGTCCCCCGCTGTGTCCCGCTGTGTCCGCTGTGTCCACCGCTGTGTCCCACTGGGTCTCCACTGTGTCCCACAGTGTCCTCGCTGTGTCCCCCTCAGTGGCCCACTGTGTCCCCACTGTGTCCCCCGCTGTGTGCGGCTGTGTCCCCGCTCTGTCCCCCGCTCTGTCCCCTGCTGGATCCCGCTGTGTCCTCAGCTGTGTTCCCTCTGTGTCACCCGCTGTGTCCCGCTGGGTCCCTGCTGTGTCCTGCTGTGTCCCACGCTGTGGCCCGCTCTGTAACCCGTTGTGTCCCGCTGTGTCCCGCTGTGTCCCCGCTGTGTCCACGTTGTCTCAAGCTGTGACCCCCTTTGTGTCTCGCTGTATCCTGCTGTGTCCCCCGCTTTGTACCCTGCTGTGTCCCGCTGTGTCCCGCTATGTCCTGCTGTGTCCATGCTGTGTTCCGCTTTGTCCCGCTGTTTCCCGCTGTGTCCTGGCTGTGTCCCCGACAAGGTCCCGCTGTGTCCCGCTGTGTCCCCACTGTGTCACCGCTGTGTTCCGCTGTGTCCCGCTGTGTCCCCGCTGTGTCCCCACTGTGTCCCCCGCTGTGTCCCCGCGGTGTCCCGCTGTGTCCTCGCTGTGTTCCACTGTGTCCCGCTGTGTTCTCGCTGTGTCCCCCGCTATGTCCTGCTGTGTCCTCGCTGTGTTCCGCTGTGTCCCACTGTGTATTCGCTGTGTCCCCCGCTGTGTCCCGCTGTGTCCTCCCTGTGTTCCCCGCTGTGTAGCACTCTGTCCCCCGCTGTGTCCCTCTGTGTCCCGCAGTGTCTTTGCTGTGTCCCCCGCTGTGTCCCCTTTTGTGTCCCCGCTGTGTCTCCGCTGTGTCCCGCTGTGTCCTGCTGTGTCCACAATGTGTCACGCAGTGTCCTGCTGGGTCTCCGCTGTTTCCCTTTGTGTCCCCAGCTGTGTACCCGGCTGTGTCCCGCTGTGTCCTCGCTGTGTTTCCTGCTGTGTAGCGCTGTGTCCCCAGGTGTGTCCCGCTGTGTCCCACTGTGTCCCGCTGTGTCTCCCATATGTCACACAGTGTCCCGCTCTGTCCCCCATGTGTCCCCGCTCTGTCAGGCTGTATACCACGCTGTGTGCAGCTGAGTCCCCGCTGTGTCCCGCTGTGTCCCCCGCTGTGTCCCCCGCTGTTTTCCGTTGTGTTCACCGATGAGTCCCGCTGTGTCCTGCTGTGTCCCCCGCTGTTTCCCGCTGTGTCCCCACAGTGTCCCCACTGTGTTCCGCTGTGTTCCGCTGTTTCCCGTGGTGTCCTGCTTTGTCCTCGGCTATATCCCCCACTGAGTCCCCGCTGTGTCCCCGCTGTGTCCCGGTCTGTCCCCCGCTGTGTTTCCCGCTTTGTCCCCACTGTGTCCCGCTGGGTCCCACTGTGTCCCGCTGGGTCCCACTCTGTGTCCCGTTGTGTCCCCAGCTCTGTACACCGCTGTGTCCCGCTGTGTCCCCGGTGTGTCCCGCTGTGTCCCGCTGTGTCCCACGCTTAGTCACGCTGTGTCCTGCTGTGTCCCACTGTGTCCCCCGCTGTGTCCCGCTGTGTTCCGCTGTGTCCCGCTGTGTCCCCTGTGTCCCAGCTGTGTACCGCTCTGTCCCCGCTCTGTCCCACGCTGGATCCCGCGGTGTCCTCAGCTGTGTCCCGCTGTGTCCCATGCTGTGTCCCGCTGTGTCCCCTCTGTGTCCCCCGCTGTTTCCCGCTGGGTCCCTGCTGTGACCCGCTCTGTCCCATTCTGTGTCCCGCTCTGTCCCCCGCTGTGTCCCGCTGTGTCCCGCTGTGTCCCCGCTGTGTCTCCGTTGTCTCCCCCTGTGACCCCCGTTGTGTCCCGCTGTGTCCCGCTGTGTCCCCCGCTTTGTTCCCCTCTGTGTCCCGCTATGACCCGTTGTGTCTCGCTGTGTTCTCTCTGTGTCCCCCGCTGTGTCCCCCGCTCTGTCCCCCGCTATGTCCAACTGTGTCCCCCGCTGTTTCCCCCGCTGTGTCCCGCTGTGTCACCAGCGGTGTCCCCGCTGTGTCCCACTGTGTCCCGCTGTGTCCCTCTGTGTCCCGGCTGTGTCCCACTGTGTACCCCGCTGTGTCCTGTTCTGTCCCCGCTGTGTCCCGCTGTGTCCCGCTGTGTCACCACTGTGTCCCCCGCTGTGTTCTTCTGTGTCCCCCGCTGTGTCACACAGTGTGCCGCTGTGTGCTCACTGTGTCCCCCGTTGTGTCCGGCTGTGTCCCGCTGTGTCCCGCTGTGTCCCCTGTTTTCCCGATGTGTCCCGCTGTGTCCCCGCTCTGTCCCCCGTTCTGTCCCACGCTGGATCCAGCGGTGTCCTCAGCTGTGTCCCGCTGTGTCCCCTCGGTGTCCCCTGCTGTGTCCGCTGGGTCCCTGCTGTGTCCATCTCTGTCCCACGCTGTGTCCCGCTCTGTCCCCCGCTGTGTCCTGCTGTGTCCCGCTGTGTCCCCGCTGTTTCCCCGTTGTCTCCCGCTGTGACCACTGTTGTGTCCCGCTGTGTCCCGCTGTGTCTCCCGCTTTGTTCCCCGCTGTGTCCCGCTGTGTCCCGCTATGTCCCGTTGTGTCCCGCTGTGTCCTCTCTGTGTCGCCTCCTGTGTCCCCCGCTGTGTCCACCGCTGTGTCCCACTGTGTCCCCCGCTGTGTCCCCTGCTGTGTCACACTGTGTCACCAGCGGTGTCCCCGCTGTGTCCCACTCTGTCCCGCTGTGTCCCTCTGTGTCCCGGCTGTGTCCACTGTGTCCCCTGCTGTGTCCCGCTGTGTCCCCGCTGTGTCCCACAATGTGTACCGCTGTGTCACTCTATGTGTCTCGCAGTGTCCCTCTTTGTCTCGCTCTGTCCCCCGCTGTGTGCCCTGCTCTATCCCGCTTTGTCCCCCGCTGTGTCTCGCAGTGTGCCGCTGTTTTCTCGCTCTGTCTCCGCTGTGTCCCGTTGTGTCCCGCTGTGTCCCCTGTGTCCCCGCTGTGTCCCGCTGTGTCCCGATGTGTCCCGCTGTGTCCCGCTGTGTCCCGCTGTGTCCCGCTGTGTCCCACACTGTGTCCCGATATGTCCCCGGTGTGTCCTGCTGTGTCACAGCTGTGTCCCCGCTGTGTCCCTCGCTGTGTCTCGATGTGTCCCCGCTGTTTCTCCCGCTGTGTACCGCAGTGTCCCCGCTGTGTCCCCCGCTCTATCCCCCGCTGGGTCCCACTGTATCCTCTGCTGTGTCCCGCTGTGTATTTCGCTGTGTCCCGCTGCGTCCTCGCTGTGTCCCTCTGTGTCCCCCGCTGTGTCCCGCTGTGTCCCCCGCTGTGTCCCGCTGTGTCCCGCTGTGACTCCGCTGTGTCCCACTTTGTCCTTGCTGTGTCCCCCGCAGTGTCCCGGTGTGTCCCGCTGTGCTCCCCGCTGGGTCCCCGCTGGGTCCCGCTGTGTCCCGGCTGTCTCCCCGCTGTGTCCCGCTGTGTCCCCCTATGTGTCTCGCAGTGTCCCGATTGTCCCGCTCTGTCCCCCGCTATGTCCCCCGCTGTTTCCCGCTATGTCCCCCGCTGTGTCTCGCAGTGTGCCGCTGTTTCCTCGCTCTGTCCCTCCGTGTATCCCCCTTTGTCAAGCTGTGTCCCCCGATGTGTCCCGCTGTGTCCTGATATGTCCCAACTGTGTCCCCAGGTTTGTCTGTGTCCCCTGCTGAGTCCCGCTGTGTCCCAAGCTGTGTCCCGCTGTGTCCCCGCTGTGTGCCCGCTGTGTCCTCGCTGTGTCCCTCTGTGTTCCCCGCTGTGTCCCCGCTGTGTCCCGCTTTGTCCTCGATGTGTCCCCCTCAGTGTCCCGCTATGTCCCGCTGTATCCCCGTTGTGTCCCTGCTGTGTCCCGCTGTGTCCCCACTGTGTCCCCGCTGTGTCCCCTCTGTGACCCGCTGTGTCCCGCTGTGTCCCGATTTGTCCGTGCTGTGTCTCCCGCTGTGTCTCGCTATGTCCCCCGCTGTGTCCTGCTGTGTCCCACGCTGTGTCCCGCTGTGTGCCGCTGTGTCCCTCTGTGTTCCCCGCCGTGTACCGATGTGTCCCCGGTGTGTCCTGCTGTGTCCCCCACTGTGTCCCGATGTGTCCCCGCAGTGTCCCGCTATGTCTCACTCTGTCACCGCTGTGTCCCGCTGTGTCCTGCTGTGTCCCCTGTGACACCGCTGTGTCCCGCTGTGTCCCAATGTGTCCCGTGGTGTCTCGCTGTGTCCTCGCTGTGTCCCCGCTCTGTCCCTCCGTGTATCCCCCTTTGTCAAGCTGTGTCCCCCGCTGTGTCCCGCTGTGTCCTGATATGTCCCAACTGTGTCCCCAGGTTTGTCTCGCTGTGTCCCCTGCTGAGTCCCGCTGTGTCCCAAGCCGTGTCCCGCTGTGTGCCGCTGTGTCCCGCTGTGTCCCCAGCTGTGTACCGATGTGTCCCCGCTGTGTCCTGCTTTGTCCCACGCTGTGACACGATGTGTCCCTGCTGTGTCCGGCTGTGTCCTGCTGTGTCCCCCGCTGTGTCCCGATGTGTCCCAGCTGTGTCCCGCTGTGTCCCGCTGTGTCCCCCATTATGTCACGCTGTGTCCCGCTGTTTCCCCGCTGTGTCCCTGCTGTGTCCCCTCTGTGTCCTGCTGTGTCCCCGCTGTGTCCCCGCTTTGACCCCGCTGTGTCCCACTGTGTCCCGCTGTGTCCCACTATGTCCGCTGTGTCCCCGCTGTGTCCCGCTGAGTCCCGATGTGTCCCGCTGTGTCCCGCTGTGTCTAGCTGTGTCCCCGCTCTGTCCCCCGCAGTGTCTCGCTGTGTCCCCCGCTGTGTCCCACTGTGTCCCGCTTTGTCCCACTGTGTCCTTGCTGTGTCCCTGCAGTGTCCCGCTGTGTCCCACTGTGTCCTCGCTGTGTCCCCTCTGTCCCCGCTGTGTCCCCCCTGTGTCCCCCGCTGTGTCCCGCTGTGTCCTAGCTGTGTGCCCGCTGTGTCCCGCCGTGTATCCCACTGTGTCAAGCTCTGTCCCCTGATGTGTCCCGCTGTGTCCCCCGCTGTGTCCCGCTGTGTACCCGCTGTGTCACCGCTGTGTCCCGCTGTGTCCCGCTGTGTCTCGCTGTGTCCCCCGCTGTGTAACGCTGTGTCCCCCGCTGGATCCCACTGT
This sequence comes from Dipodomys merriami, assembly GCF_024711535.1. Classification (NCBI taxonomy): domain Eukaryota; kingdom Metazoa; phylum Chordata; class Mammalia; order Rodentia; family Heteromyidae; genus Dipodomys; species Dipodomys merriami. Next base: position 342,343 of record NW_027206380.1, read on the forward strand.
GTCCTTGGCTCTGTCACGCTGTGTCCCATGCTGTGTCCCACTGTGTCCTCGCTGTGTCCCGCTGTGTGCCCCGCTGTGTAGCGCTGTGTCCCCCGCTGTGTCCCGCTTTGTCCCGCTGTGTCCTCACTGTGTCCCACGCTGTGTCCCCCGCTGTTTCCCCGCTGTGTCTCTGCTGTGTCCCGCTGTGTCCCGCTGTTTCCAGCTGTGTCCTCGCTGTGTCCCCCGGTGTGTCCCCGGCTGTGTCTCCGCTGTGTCCCGCTCTGTCCCCCCCTGTGTTCCCCTCTGTGTTCCGTTGTGTTCACCGATGAGTCCCGCTGTGATCCCCGCTGTGTCCCGCTGCGTCCCCGCAGTGTACCCACTGTGTTCCGCTGTGTTCCGCTGTGTCCCGTGGTGTCCTGCTTTGTCCCCCGCTATGTCCCCCGCTGAGTCCCCGCTGTGTCCCCGCTGTGTCCTGCTGGGTCCTCCCTGTGTCCCCCGCATTGTCCCGCTCTGTCCCCCGCTGTGTCTCCCGATTTGTCCCCATTGTGTCCCGCTGTGTCCCGCAGTGTCCCGCTGTGTCCCACTCTGTGTCCCGTTGTGTCCCCAGTTGTGTACACCGCTGTGTCCCGCTGTGTCGTGCAATGTCCCGCTGTGTCCCCCGCTGTGTCCCGCTGTGACCCCGCTGTGTCCCGCTGTGTCCCAGCTGTGTCCCCGATATGTCCCCCGCTGTGTCCCGCTGTGCTCCCCGCTGTGTCCCCGCTGTGTCTCTCGCTGTGTCCCACTGTCCCCGCTGTGTCCCGCTGTGTCCCGCTGTGTTCTCGCTGTGTCCCCGCTGTGTCCCGCTGTGTCCCGCTGTGTAACCGCTGTGTCCCACTGTGTCCCGCTGTGTCACTGCTGTGTCCCCGCTGTGTCGCGTTGTGACCCGCTGTGTCCCCGCTTTGTCCCGCTGTTTCCCCGCTGTGTCCCCAACTGTGTCCCCACCTATGTCCCATTGGATCCCGCTGTGTCTTCGCTGTGTCCCCCGCTGTGTCCCGCTGTGTCCCAACTGTGTCCCCCGCTATGTCCTCGCTGTGTCCTACTCTTTCCCCCGCTGTGTCCCGCTGTGTCCTGCTGTGTCCTCGCTATGTTTCCTGCTGTGTAGCGCTGTGACCCCCGCTGTGACCAGCTGTGTCCGGCTGTGTCCCCGATGTGTCACACAGTGTCCCGATGTGTCCCGCTGTGTCCTGATATGTCCCAACTGTGTCCCCCGCTGTGTCTCGCTGTGTCCCCTGCTGAGTCCCGCTGTGTCCCACGCTGTGTCCCGCTGTGTGCCGCTGTGTCCCGCTGTGTCCCGCTGTGTCCCGCTGTGTCCCCGATGTGTCACGCAGTGTCCTGCTGTGTCCCCACTGTGTCCCCGCTGTGTCACGCTGGATACCCCGCTGTGTCCAGCTGAGTCCCCGCTGTGTCCCGCTGTGTCCCCCGCTGTGTCCCCGCAGTGTCTCCACTGTGTTCCGCTGTGTCCCGTGGTGTTCTGCTTTGTCCCCCACTATGTGCCCCGCTGAGTCCCCGATCTGTCCCCGCTATGTCCCGCCTGGACCTCCCTGTGTCCCCCGCTGTATCCCACTCTGTCCCCCACTGTGTCTCCCGCTTTGTCGCCACTGTGTCCCGATGTGTTCCGCTGTGTCCCGCTTTGTCCCATTCTGTGTCCTGTTGTGTTCCCAGCTGTGTACACCGCTGAGTTCCGCTGTGTCCCTGCTGTGTCCCGCTGTGTCCCGCTGTGTCCCGCTGTGTCCCCCGCTTTGTCCCGCTGTGTCCTACTATGTCCCGCTGTGTCCCCCGCTTTGTCCCGTTGTGACCCCGCTGTCACACGCTCTGTCCCAGCTGTGTCCCCTCTATGTCCCCCGCTGTGTCCCACTGTGCTCCCCGCTGTGTCCCCGCTGTGTCTCTCACTGTGTCCCACTGTGTCCCCGATGTGTCACACAGTATCCCGCTGTGTACCCGCTGTGTCCCCGCTCTGTCACGCTGTATACCCTGCTGTGTCCAGCTGAGTCCCCAGCTGTGTCCCGCTGTGTCCCACGCCGTGTCCCCCTATGTCCCGCTGTGACCCCCACTGTGTCCCGCTGTTTCCCCGCTGTATCCCCCGCTGTCTCCCCGCTGTGTCCCACTGTGTCCCGCTGTGTCCCGCTTTGTCCTCGATGTGTCCCCCTCAGTGTCCTGCTATGTCCCGCTGTGTCCCCGCTGTGTCCCGCTGTGTCCCTGCTGTGTCCCCGCTGTGACCCGCTTTGTCACCCTCTGTGTCCCCCGCTGTGTCCCGCTGTGTCCCGCTGTGTCCCATGTGTCCTCGCTCTGTCCCGCTGTGTCCCGATGTGTCCCGCTGTGTCCCGCTGTTTCCTCGCTGTGTCCCCGCTGTGTCCCTCTGAGTATCCCGCTGTGTAAAGCTGTGTCCCACGATGTGTCCCGCTGTGTCCCGATTTGTCCCTGCTGTGTCTCCCGCTGTGTCTCGCTATGTCCCCCGCTGTGTCCTGCTGTGTCCCACGCTGTGTCCTGCTGTGTCCCGCTGTGTTCCCCGCCGTGTACCGATGTGTCCCCGGTGTGTCCTGCTGTGTCCCGCTGTGTCCTCGCTGTGTCCTCCGCTGTGTCCCCCGCTGTGTCTCCGCTGTGTTCCCGATGTGTCCCGATGTGTCCTCGCTGTGTCCCCCGCTGTGTCCCGATGTGTCCCCCGCTGTATCCCGCTGTGTCCCACTGTGTCCCCCGCTCTGTCCCTCTGTGTCCCGCTGTGTTCCGCTGTGTATCCCGCTGTGTCCAGCTGTGTTCCACCTGTGTCGCCCCTGTGTCGTCTGTGTCCTGCTGTGACCCTGCTGTGTCCCCGATGTGTCCCACTATGTCCCGTTTTGTCCCTGCTGTCACCCACTCTGCCCCGCTGTATCCCGCTGTGTCCGCGATGTCCCCCCGCTTGTCCCGCTGTGTCCCGCTGTGACCTGCCCTGTCCCTGTTGTCCCCTGATGTGTCCTGCTGTGTCCCCGCTGTCCCCTGGAGTGTCCCCGCTGTGTCCCGCTGTGTTTCCGCCCAGTCCCCGCTGTGTACCACTGTGTCCCGCTGTGTCCCAAGCTGTTTTCCCTGCTTTGTGCCCTGCTGTGTCCCCGCTGTGTCCCTCTGTGTCCCCGCTGTATCCTGCTGTGTCCCCGCTGTGTCCCCACTGTGTCCTTCTGTGTCCCCGCTGTGTCCCGCTGTGTACTCCGCTGTGTCCCGCTGTGTCCCCCGCTGTGGCCCGCTGTGTCTCGCTGTGTCCCACTGTGTCCCCGCTGTGTCCTCGCTGTGTCCCCAGCTGTGTCACTCTGTGTCCCGGGCTGTCTCCCCGCTGTGTCCCCGATGTTTCCCGCTGTTTCCCGCTGTGTCCTCGCTGTGTCCCCCGCTGTGTCCCGCTGTGTCCCCAACTTTGTTCCCGCTGTTTCCCTGCTGTGTCCCCAACTTTGTTCCCGCTGTTTCCCTGCTGTGTCCCGGTGTGTCCCACTGTTTCCCTTGGTGTCCCGGTTTATCCCCGGCTGTGTCCCCCGCTGAGTCCCCGCTGTGTCGCGGCTGTGTCCCTCTGTGTCGCGCTGTGTCCCCCGCTGTGTCCCGCTGAGTACCCTGCTATGTCCTGCTGTGTCCTTGCTGTGTCCCGCTGTGTCTCGCTGTGTCCTCTCTGTGTAACCGCTTGTCTCGATGTTTATCACGCTGTGCCCAGCTGTGTCCCCGCTGTGTCCCCGCTGTGTCCCCTCTGTGTGCGATGTTTCCCCGCTGTCCCCCGCTGTGTCCCCGCTGTGTCCCGCTGTGTCCCGCTGTGACCTGCTGTCCCCCGCTGTGTCCCACTGTGTCCCCGCTGTCCCATGGAGTGTCCCCGCTGTGTCCCCGCTGTGTCTCGCTGTGTCCTGCTGTGTCCCGCTGTGTCCCCCGCTGTGTCCCCACTGTGTTCCGCAGTGTCACCCTGTGTCCTGCTTTGTCCCCACTATGTCCCCGCTGTGTCCCCACTTTGATCCGCTGTGTCCCCGCTATATCCCCGATGTTTTGTGCTGTGTCCTCACTGTGTCCCCAGCTGTTTCCCGCTGTGTCCTCAGCTGTGTCACGCTGTGTCCCCCGCAGTGTCCCGCTGTGTCCCGCTGTGTCCCGCTGTGTCCCCCGCTCTGTCCCGCTGTGTCCCGCTGTGTCCTGCTGTGTGCTCGCTTTGTCCCCGCTGTGTCCCGCTGTGTATCCAGCTGTGTCCAGCTGTGTTCCCGCTTTGTCGTGGCTGTGTCGTCTGTGTCCATCTGTGTCCCCCGCTGTGTCCCGCTGTGTCCCATTGTGTCCCGCTGTGTCCCCTCTGTCCCCCTTTGTGTCTCCGCTGTGTCCCGCGGTGTCCCCGCTGTCCCTCGCTGTATCCCTGCTGTATCCCGCTGTGTCAAGCTGTGTCCTGCTGTGTACCCTCTGTCCCCCGCTGTGTCCCGCTGTGTCCCGGGCTGTGTCCCCGCTGTGTCCCCGATGTGTCCCGCTGTGTCCCGCTGTGTCCTCGCTGTGTTCCCCGTTGTGTCCCGCTGTTTCCTCACTGTGTCCCCGCTGTATCCCCGCTGTGTCCCGCTGTGTCCCGCTGTGTCCCCACTGTGTCCTGCTGTGTCCTCGCTGTGTCCCCCGTTGGGTCCCTGCTGTGTCCCCAGCTGTGTCCCGCTGTGACCCCGCTGTGTCACGCTGTGTCTCCCGCTGTGTCCCGTTGTTTCCGCTGTGTCCCGCTGTGTCCCCCACTCTGTCCCTCTGTGTCCTGCTGTGTCCCGCTGTGCACTCGCTGTGTCCCCGCTTTGTCCCGCTGTGTATCACGCTGAGTCCAGATGAGTTCCCGCTGTGTCGCCGCTGTGTCCCGCTGTGTCCTCGCTGTGTAGCGTTGTGTCCCCCACTGTACCCCGCTGTGTCCCGCTGTGTCCCGCTGTGTCCCCGATGTGTCACGCTGTGTCTCCGCTGTGTCCCGCTGTGTCCCGCTCTGTCCACGATGTGTCCCGCAGTGTCCCTCTGTGTCCCCGCTGTGTCCCCGCTATGTCCTGCTGTGTCCCCCACTCTGTCCCCCGCTATGTTCCCTTGTGTTAACTGATGAGTCCCGCTGTGTCCCGCTGTGTCCCCCGCGGTGTCCCCAAAGTGTCCCCACTGTGTTCCGCTGTGTTCTGCTGTATCCAGTGGTATCCTGCTTTGTCCCCCGCTGTGTCCTCCTTGTGTCCCACTGTGTCCTCCTTGTGTCCCCCGCTGTGTCCCGCTCTGTCCCCCACTGTGTCTCCCGCTTTGTCCCCGCTGTGTCCCGCTGTGTCCCGCTGTGTCCCACTCTGTGTTCCGTTGTGTCCCCAGCTGTGTCCTACGCTGTGTGCCACTGTGTCCTCACAGTGTCCCTGCTGTGTCCCCCCTGTGTCCCGCTCTGTCCTCGCTGTTTTCCCTGGTGTGTCCCGCTGTGTCCCCCGCGGTGTCCCCGCGGTGTCCCGCTGTGTCCTCGCTGTGTCCCGTTGTGTCCCACTGTGTTCTTGCTGTGTCCCCACTGTGTCCTGCTGTGTCCCCGCTGTGTCCCGCTATGTTCTCCGCTGTGTCCCCTGTGTCCCCTGCTGTGGTGTCTCGCTGTGTCCTCGCTGTGTCCTCACTGTGTCCCCGATGTGTACCGCTGTGTATCCCGCTGTTTCCAACTGTGTCCTCACAGTGTCCCGCTGTGTTCCCCACTGATTCCCCCGCTGTGGCCCCCGCTGTGTCCCGCTGTGTCCAGCTGTGGCCCCGCTGTGTCCCGATGTGTCTCCGCTGTGACCCCTGTGCCCCGCTGTATCCCGTTGTGTCATCGATGTGTCCCCACTGTGTCCTGCTGTGTCCCTGCTGTGTTTCGTTGTGTCACCCGCTGTGTCCTCCACTGTGTCCCCCGCTGTGTCCCGCTGTGTCCTGCTGTGTCCCTCTGTGTCCGCTGCTGTGTCCCCGCTGTGCTCCCGCTGTGTTCCGCTGTGTCCTGCTGTGTCCCGTAGTGTCCCACTGTGTCCTTGCTCTGTCCCCGCTATGTCCCGCTGTGTATCTCGCTGCGTCCAGCTTTGTCCCCGCTGTGTCCCGATGTGTTCCCCGCTGTGTCCCCCACTGTTTCCCCCGCTGTTGCCCCCGGTGTGTCACAGCTGTGTCCCGCTGTGTCCCTGCTGTGTCCCCACTGTGTCATGCTGGGTCCCCACTGTGTCCCGCTGTGTTCTCTGCTTTGTTCCCTGTTTCCCCCACTGTGTCCCGCTGTGCTCCGCTATGTCCTGCTGTGTCCGCTGTTGTGTCCCCGCTGTGTCCCCGCTGTGTCCCACTGTGTCCCGTTTTGTCCGCTGTGTCCCGCTGTGTCTTCGCTGTGTCCTCGCTGTGTCCCCGCTGTGTCCCGCTGTGTATCCCGCTGTGTCCAACTGTGTCCCCGTTGTGTCCCGCTGTGTTCCCCACTCTTTCCCGCGTTGTGTCCCCGGCTGTGTCCCCGTTGTGTCCCGCTGTGTTCCCCACTCTTTCCCGCGTTGTGTCCCCCGCTGTGTCCCGCTGTGTCCCGCTGTTTTTCCCTGTGTCCCCCGCTGTGTCCCCGCTGTGTCCCACATCTCCCGCTGTGTCCCGTTGTGTCCTCGCTGTGTCCCCCGCTGTGTCCCGCTGTGTCCCGCTTTGTCCCCTGTGTCCCCGCTGTGTCCAGCTGTGTCCGGATGTATCCCGCTGTGTCCCGCTGTGTCCTCACTGTGTCCCAGCTGTGTCCCGCTGTGTCCCCCGCTGTGTCCCCCACTGTGTCCCGCTGTGTCCCGCTTTGTCCCGCTGTGTCCCCTTTGTCCCTGCTGTGTTCCACTGTGTCCTGATGTGTCCCGCTGTGTCCCGGTGTGTCCTCGCTGTGTCCCAGCTGTGTCCTGCCATGTATCCGGCTGTGTCAAGCTTTGTCCCCCGATGTGTCCCGCTGTGTCCCCCTGTGTTCCGCGTTGTGTCCTGCTGTGTCCCGCTGTGTCCACCGCTGTGTCCTGATGTGTCCCGGCTGTGTCCTACTGTGTCCCAACTGTATCACCGCTGTGTCCCCTGCTGTGTCCAGATGTGTCCCTGCTGTGCCCCGCTGTGTCCCCGCTGTGTCCACGCTGTGTCCTGCTGTGTCCCGCTGTGTCTCGCTGGGTCCCCCGCTGTGTCCCGCTGTGTCCCCCGCTGAATCCCGCTGTGTCCTCCACTGTGTCCAGCTGTTTCCTGCTGTGTCCCGCTGTGTCCCCTTTGTCCCTGCTCTGTCCCGCTGTGTCCTGATGTGTCCCACTGTGTCCCGCTGTGTCCTCGCTGTGTCCCCGCTGTGTCCCTCGGTGTATCCTGATGTGTCAAGCTGTGTCCCCCGATGTGTCCCGCTGTGTCCCGATGTGTCCCCACTCTGTCCCCCGCTGTCTCGCTGTGTCCCCCGCTGATTTCCGCTGTGTCCCACGCTGTGTCCCGCTGTGTGCCGCTGTGTCCCGCTGTGTCCCCCGCTGTGTACCGATGTGTCCCCCTGTGTCCTGCTGTGTCCTCGCTGTGTCCCCGGTGTGTCCCGCTGTGTCCCCCGCTGTGTCTCCATGTGTCCCGCTGTATCCCCTTTGTCCCGGCTGTGTCCCGCTGTGTCCTGATGTGTCCTGCTGTGTCCCGCTGTGTCCTCGCTGTGTCCCAGCTGTGTCCCGCCGTGTATCCCTCTGTGTCAAGCTGTGTCCCCCGATGTGTCCCGCTGTGTCCCCATGTGTTCCTCGCTGTGTCCCGCTGTGTCCACCACTGTATCCCGATATGTCCCAGCTGTGTCCTGCTGTGTCCCAACTGTATCCCCGCTGTGTCCCCCGCTGTGTCCCGATGTGTCCCCAGGGGTGTCCCTGCTGTGTCCCGATCTGTCCCACTGTGTCCCGCTGTGTCCTACTGTGTCCTCACTGTGTACCCCGCTGTGTCCCCATTTTGTCCACGCTGTATCCCGCTGTGTCCCTGTGTTCTCTCTGTGTCCCCTGATGTGTCCCCGTTGTGTCCCCCTGTATTCCGCTGTGTCCCGCAGTGTCCTCCCTGTGTCCAACACTGTGTCCCGCTATGTCCCCGCAGTGTCCCCAGATATGTCACGCTGTGTCCCACTCTGTGTCCCGCTGTGTCCTGCTGTTTCCCCCACTGTGTCCCGAAGTTTCCCTGCTGTGTCCCCCGCTGTGTCCTCGCTGTGTCCCGCTATGTCACCTCTGTCCCCGCTGTGTCCCGCTGCGTCCCCGCTGAGTCCCCGCTGTGTCCTCGCTGTGTCCCGCTGTGTCCCCCGCTGTGTCCCCTGCTGTGTCCCGCTGTGTCCCGCTGTGTCCCGCTATGTCCCCTGTGTCCCCGCTGTGTCCCGCTGTGTTCCGATGTGTCCCGCTGTGTCCCGCTATGTCACCTCTGTCCCCGCTGTGTCCCGCTGTGTCCACGCTGAGTCCCCGCTGTGTCCTCGCTGTGTCCAGCTGTGTCCCCCGCTGTGTCCCCTGCTGTGTCCCGCTGTGTCCCGCTATGTCCCCTGTGTCCCCGCTGTGTCCCGCTGTGTTCCGATGTGTCCCGCTGTGTCCCGCTGTGTCCTCACTCTGTCCCTGCTGTGTCCCGCCGTGTATCCCGCTGTGTCAAGCTGTGTCCCCGCTGTGTCCCCCGCTGTGTCTCGCTGTGTCCCCCGCTGTGTCCTGCTGTGTCCCCCACTGTATCCAGCTGTGTGCCACTGTGTCTCCCGCTGTGACCCGATGTGTCCCCGCTGTGTCTCCCGCTGTGTACCGATGTGTCCCCGCTGTGTCCCGCTGTGTCCTCGCTGTGTCCCCGCTGTGTCCGGCTGTGTATCCTGCTGTGTCCAGCTGTGTCCCCAGTGTGTCCCGCTGTGTTCCCCGCTGTGTCCCCCACTGTGACGCCGCTGTGTCCCCCGCTGTTTCCCCGCTGTATCCCGCTGTGTCCCCGCTGTATCCCGCTGTGTCCCCGCTGTGTCCCCACTGTGTTCTGATTTGTCCCCGCTGTGTCCCGCTTTGTATTCCACTGTGTCCAACTGTGTCCCTGCTGTGTCCAGCTGTGTTCCCCACTGTTCCCCCAGCTGTGTCCCACGCTGTGTCCCCGCTTTGTCCAGCTGTGTCCCCACCGTGTCCCTGCTGTGTCTCGCTGTGTCCCTCGCTGTGACCCCGCTGTGTCCCTAATGTGTCCCGCTGTGATCCGTTGTGTCCACGCTGTCCCCCGCTGTGTCCCTCTGTGCCGGCTGTGATCCGCTGTGTCCCTGCTGTCCCGCACTGTGTCCCGCTGTGTCCCCGCTGTCCCCTGTAGTGTCCCCGCTTTTTCCCTGCTGTGTCGCGCTGTGTCCCGCTTTGTCCAGCTGTGTCCCCGCTGTGTCCCCGCTATGTCCCCTCTGTGTCCCCGATGTGTCCCGCTGTGTTCCCTGCTGTGTCCAGATATGTCCCATCTGTGTCCCGCTGTGTCCCGCTGTGTCCCCGCTGTGTGCCCGCTGTGTCCTCGCTGTGTCCCTCTGTGTTCCCCGCTGTGTCCCCGCTGTGTCCCGCTTTGTCCTCGATGTGTCCCCCTCAGTGTCCCGCTATTTCCCGCTGTATCCCCGCTGTGTCCCTGCTGTGTCCCGCTGTGTCCCCACTGTGTCCCCGCTGTGTCCCCTCTGTGACCCGCTGTGTCCCGCTGTGTCACATGTGTCCCCGCTCTGTCCCGCTGTGTCCGGATGTGTCCTGCTGTGTCCCGCTTTGTCCTCCCTGTGTCCCCCCTGTGTCCCTCCGTGTATCCCGCTGTGTCAAGCTGTGTCCCACGATGTGTCCCGCTGTGTCCCGATTTGTCCGTGCTGTGTCTCCCGCTGTGTCTCGCTATGTCCCCCGCTGTGTCCTGCTGTGTCCCACGCTGTGTCCCGCTGTGTGCCGCTGTGTCCCTCTGTGTTCCCCGCCGTGTACCGATGTGTCCCCGGTGTGTCCTGCTGTGTCCCCCACTGTGTCCCGATGTGTCCCCGCAGTGTCCCGCTATGTCTCACTCTGTCACCGCTGTGTCCCGCTGTGTCCTGCTGTGTCCCCTGTGACACCGCTGTGTCCCGCTGTGTCCCAATGTGTCCCGTGGTGTCTCGCTGTGTCCTCGCTGTGTCCCCGCTCTGTCCCTCCGTGTATCCCCCTTTGTCAAGCTGTGTCCCCCGATGTGTCCCGCTGTGTCCTGATATGTCCCAACTGTGTCCCCAGGTTTGTCTCGCTGTGTCCCCCGCTGTGTCCTGCTGTGTCCCAAGCTGTGTCCCGCTGTGTGCCGCTGTGTCCCTCTGTGTTCCCCGTCGTGTACCGATGTGTCCCCGGTGTGTCCTGCTGTGTCCCCCACTGTGTCCCGATGTGTCCCCGCAGTGTCCCGCTATGTCTCGCTGTGTCCCCGCTGTGTCCCGCTGTGTCCTGCTGTGTCCCCTGTGACACCGCTGTGTCCCGCTGTGTCCCAATGTGTCCCGCGGTGTCTCGCTGTGTCCTCGCTGTGTCCCCGCTCTGTCCCTCCGTGTATCCCCCTTTGTCAAGCTGTGTCCCCCGCTGTGTCCCGCTGTGTCCTGATATGTCCCAACTGTGTCCCCAGGTTTGTCTCGCTGTGTCCCCTGCTGAGTCCCGCTGTGTCCCAAGCCGTGTCCCGCTGTGTGCCGCTGTGTCCCGCTGTGTCCCCAGCTGTGTACCGATGTGTCCCCGCTGTGTCCTGCTTTGTCCCACGCTGTGACACGATGTGTCCCCGCTGTGTCCGGCTGTGTCCCGCTGTGTCCCCCGCTGTGTCCCGATGTGTCCCAGCTGTGTCCCGCTGTGTCCCGCTGTGTCCCCCATTATGTCACGCTGTGTCCCGCTGTTTCCCCGCTGTGTCCCTGCTGTGTCCCCTCTGTGTCCTGCTGTGTCCCCGCTGTGTCCCCGCTTTGACCCCGCTGTGTCCCACTGTGTCCCGCTGTGTCCCACTATGTCCGCTGTGTCCCCGCTGTGTCCCGCTGAGTCCCGATGTGTCCCGCTGTGTCCCGCTGTGTCTAGCTGTGTCCCCGCTCTGTCCCCCGCAGTGTCTCGCTGTGTCCCCCGCTGTGTCCCACTGTGTCCCGCTTTGTCCCACTGTGTCCTTGCTGTGTCCCCGCAGTGTCCCGCTGTGTCCCACTGTGTCCTCGCTGTGTCCCCTCTGTCCCCGCTGTGTCCCCCCTGTGTCCCCCGCTGTGTCCCGCTGTGTCCTAGCTGTGTGCCCGCTGTGTCCCGCCGTGTATCCCACTGTGTCAAGCTCTGTCCCCTGATGTGTCCCGCTGTGTCCCCCGCTGTGTCCCGCTGTGTACCCGCTGTGTCACCGCTGTGTCCCGCTGTGTCCCGCTGTGTCTCGCTGTGTCCCCCGCTGTGTAACGCTGTGTCCCCCGCTGGATCCCACTGTGTCCTTGGCTCTGTCACGCTGTGTCCCATGCTGTGTCCCACTGTGTCCTCGCTGTGTCCCGCTGTGTGCCCCGCTGTGTAGCGCTGTGTCCCCCGCTGTGTCCCGCTTTGTCCCGCTGTGTCCTCACTGTGTCCCACGCTGTGTCCCCCGCTGTTTCCCCGCTGTGTCTCTGCTGTGTCCCGCTGTGTCCCGCTGTTTCCAGCTGTGTCCTCGCTGTGTCCCCCGGTGTGTCCCCGGCTGTGTCCCCGCTGTGTCTCCGCTGTGTCCCGCTCTGTCCCCCCCTGTGTTCCCCTCTGTGTTCCGTTGTGTTCACCGATGAGTCCCGCTGTGATCCCCGCTGTGTCCCGCTGCGTCCCCGCAGTGTACCCACTGTGTTCCGCTGTGTTCCGCTGTGTCCCGTGGTGTCCTGCTTTGTCCCCCGCTATGTCCCCCGCTGAGTCCCCGCTGTGTCCCCGCTGTGTCCTGCTGGGTCCTCCCTGTGTCCCCCGCATTGTCCCGCTCTGTCCCCCGCTGTGTCTCCCGATTTGTCCCCATTGTGTCCCGCTGTGTCCCGCAGTGTCCCGCTGTGTCCCACTCTGTGTCCCGTTGTGTCCCCAGTTGTGTACACCGCTGTGTCCCGCTGTGTCGTGCAATGTCCCGCTGTGTCCCCCGCTGTGTCCCGCTGTGACCCCGCTGTGTCCCGCTGTGTCCCAGCTGTGTCCCCGATATGTCCCCCGCTGTGTCCCGCTGTGCTCCCCGCTGTGTCCCCGCTGTGTCTCTCGCTGTGTCCCACTGTCCCCGCTGTGTCCCGCTGTGTCCCGCTGTGTTCTCGCTGTGTCCCCGCTGTGTCCCGCTGTGTCCCGCTGTGTAACCGCTGTGTCCCACTGTGTCCCGCTGTGTCACTGCTGTGTCCCCGCTGTGTCGCGTTGTGACCCGCTGTGTCCCCGCTTTGTCCCGCTGTTTCCCCGCTGTGTCCCCAACTGTGTCCCCACCTATGTCCCATTGGATCCCGCTGTGTCTTCGCTGTGTCCCCCGCTGTGTCCCGCTGTGTCCCAACTGTGTCCCCCGCTATGTCCTCGCTGTGTCCTACTCTTTCCCCCGCTGTGTCCCGCTGTGTCCTGCTGTGTCCTCGCTATGTTTCCTGCTGTGTAGCGCTGTGACCCCCGCTGTGACCAGCTGTGTCCGGCTGTGTCCCCGATGTGTCACACAGTGTCCCGATGTGTCCCGCTGTGTCCTGATATGTCCCAACTGTGTCCCCCGCTGTGTCTCGCTGTGTCCCCTGCTGAGTCCCGCTGTGTCCCACGCTGTGTCCCGCTGTGTGCCGCTGTGTCCCGCTGTGTCCCGCTGTGTCCCGCTGTGTCCCCGATGTGTCACGCAGTGTCCTGCTGTGTCCCCACTGTGTCCCCGCTGTGTCACGCTGGATACCCCGCTGTGTCCAGCTGAGTCCCCGCTGTGTCCCGCTGTGTCCCCCGCTGTGTCCCCGCAGTGTCTCCACTGTGTTCCGCTGTGTCCCGTGGTGTTCTGCTTTGTCCCCCACTATGTGCCCCGCTGAGTCCCCGATCTGTCCCCGCTATGTCCCGCCTGGACCTCCCTGTGTCCCCCGCTGTATCCCACTCTGTCCCCCACTGTGTCTCCCGCTTTGTCGCCACTGTGTCCCGATGTGTTCCGCTGTGTCCCGCTTTGTCCCATTCTGTGTCCTGTTGTGTTCCCAGCTGTGTACACCGCTGAGTTCCGCTGTGTCCCTGCTGTGTCCCGCTGTGTCCCGCTGTGTCCCGCTGTGTCCCCCGCTTTGTCCCGCTGTGTCCTACTATGTCCCGCTGTGTCCCCCGCTTTGTCCCGTTGTGACCCCGCTGTCACACGCTCTGTCCCAGCTGTGTCCCCTCTATGTCCCCCGCTGTGTCCCACTGTGCTCCCCGCTGTGTCCCCGCTGTGTCTCTCACTGTGTCCCACTGTGTCCCCGATGTGTCACACAGTATCCCGCTGTGTACCCGCTGTGTCCCCGCTCTGTCACGCTGTATACCCTGCTGTGTCCAGCTGAGTCCCCAGCTGTGTCCCGCTGTGTCCCACGCCGTGTCCCCCTATGTCCCGCTGTGACCCCCACTGTGTCCCGCTGTTTCCCCGCTGTATCCCCCGCTGTCTCCCCGCTGTGTCCCACTGTGTCCCGCTGTGTCCCGCTTTGTCCTCGATGTGTCCCCCTCAGTGTCCTGCTATGTCCCGCTGTGTCCCCGCTGTGTCCCGCTGTGTCCCTGCTGTGTCCCCGCTGTGACCCGCTTTGTCACCCTCTGTGTCCCCCGCTGTGTCCCGCTGTGTCCCGCTGTGTCCCATGTGTCCTCGCTCTGTCCCGCTGTGTCCCGATGTGTCCCGCTGTGTCCCGCTGTTTCCTCGCTGTGTCCCCGCTGTGTCCCTCTGAGTATCCCGCTGTGTAAAGCTGTGTCCCACGATGTGTCCCGCTGTGTCCCGATTTGTCCCTGCTGTGTCTCCCGCTGTGTCTCGCTATGTCCCCCGCTGTGTCCTGCTGTGTCCCACGCTGTGTCCTGCTGTGTCCCGCTGTGTTCCCCGCCGTGTACCGATGTGTCCCCGGTGTGTCCTGCTGTGTCCCGCTGTGTCCTCGCTGTGTCCTCCGCTGTGTCCCCCGCTGTGTCTCCGCTGTGTTCCCGATGTGTCCCGATGTGTCCTCGCTGTGTCCCCCGCTGTGTCCCGATGTGTCCCCCGCTGTATCCCGCTGTGTCCCACTGTGTCCCCCGCTCTGTCCCTCTGTGTCCCGCTGTGTTCCGCTGTGTATCCCGCTGTGTCCAGCTGTGTTCCACCTGTGTCGCCCCTGTGTCGTCTGTGTCCTGCTGTGACCCTGCTGTGTCCCCGATGTGTCCCACTATGTCCCGTTTTGTCCCTGCTGTCACCCACTCTGCCCCGCTGTATCCCGCTGTGTCCGCGATGTCCCCCCGCTTGTCCCGCTGTGTCCCGCTGTGACCTGCCCTGTCCCTGTTGTCCCCTGATGTGTCCTGCTGTGTCCCCGCTGTCCCCTGGAGTGTCCCCGCTGTGTCCCGCTGTGTTTCCGCCCAGTCCCCGCTGTGTACCACTGTGTCCCGCTGTGTCCCAAGCTGTTTTCCCTGCTTTGTGCCCTGCTGTGTCCCCGCTGTGTCCCTCTGTGTCCCCGCTGTATCCTGCTGTGTCCCCGCTGTGTCCCCACTGTGTCCTTCTGTGTCCCCGCTGTGTCCCGCTGTGTACTCCGCTGTGTCCCGCTGTGTCCCCCGCTGTGGCCCGCTGTGTCTCGCTGTGTCCCACTGTGTCCCCGCTGTGTCCTCGCTGTGTCCCCAGCTGTGTCACTCTGTGTCCCGGGCTGTCTCCCCGCTGTGTCCCCGATGTTTCCCGCTGTTTCCCGCTGTGTCCTCGCTGTGTCCCCCGCTGTGTCCCGCTGTGTCCCCAACTTTGTTCCCGCTGTTTCCCTGCTGTGTCCCCAACTTTGTTCCCGCTGTTTCCCTGCTGTGTCCCGGTGTGTCCCACTGTTTCCCTTGGTGTCCCGGTTTATCCCCGGCTGTGTCCCCCGCTGAGTCCCCGCTGTGTCGCGGCTGTGTCCCTCTGTGTCGCGCTGTGTCCCCCGCTGTGTCCCGCTGAGTACCCTGCTATGTCCTGCTGTGTCCTTGCTGTGTCCCGCTGTGTCTCGCTGTGTCCTCTCTGTGTAACCGCTTGTCTCGATGTTTATCACGCTGTGCCCAGCTGTGTCCCCGCTGTGTCCCCGCTGTGTCCCCTCTGTGTGCGATGTTTCCCCGCTGTCCCCCGCTGTGTCCCCGCTGTGTCCCGCTGTGTCCCGCTGTGACCTGCTGTCCCCCGCTGTGTCCCACTGTGTCCCCGCTGTCCCATGGAGTGTCCCCGCTGTGTCCCCGCTGTGTCTCGCTGTGTCCTGCTGTGTCCCGCTGTGTCCCCCGCTGTGTCCCCACTGTGTTCCGCAGTGTCACCCTGTGTCCTGCTTTGTCCCCACTATGTCCCCGCTGTGTCCCCACTTTGATCCGCTGTGTCCCCGCTATATCCCCGATGTTTTGTGCTGTGTCCTCACTGTGTCCCCAGCTGTTTCCCGCTGTGTCCTCAGCTGTGTCACGCTGTGTCCCCCGCAGTGTCCCGCTGTGTCCCGCTGTGTCCCGCTGTGTCCCCCGCTCTGTCCCGCTGTGTCCCGCTGTGTCCTGCTGTGTGCTCGCTTTGTCCCCGCTGTGTCCCGCTGTGTATCCAGCTGTGTCCAGCTGTGTTCCCGCTTTGTCGTGGCTGTGTCGTCTGTGTCCATCTGTGTCCCCCGCTGTGTCCCGCTGTGTCCCATTGTGTCCCGCTGTGTCCCCTCTGTCCCCCTTTGTGTCTCCGCTGTGTCCCGCGGTGTCCCCGCTGTCCCTCGCTGTATCCCTGCTGTATCCCGCTGTGTCAAGCTGTGTCCTGCTGTGTACCCTCTGTCCCCCGCTGTGTCCCGCTGTGTCCCGGGCTGTGTCCCCGCTGTGTCCCCGATGTGTCCCGCTGTGTCCCGCTGTGTCCTCGCTGTGTTCCCCGTTGTGTCCCGCTGTTTCCTCACTGTGTCCCCGCTGTATCCCCGCTGTGTCCCGCTGTGTCCCGCTGTGTCCCCACTGTGTCCTGCTGTGTCCTCGCTGTGTCCCCCGTTGGGTCCCTGCTGTGTCCCCAGCTGTGACCCGCTGTGACCCCGCTGTGTCACGCTGTGTCTCCCGCTGTGTCCCGTTGTTTCCGCTGTGTCCCGCTGTGTCCCCCACTCTGTCCCTCTGTGTCCTGCTGTGTCCCGCTGTGCACTCGCTGTGTCCCCGCTTTGTCCCGCTGTGTATCACGCTGAGTCCAGATGAGTTCCCGCTGTGTCGCCGCTGTGTCCCGCTGTGTCCTCGCTGTGTAGCGTTGTGTCCCCCACTGTACCCCGCTGTGTCCCGCTGTGTCCCGCTGTGTCCCCGATGTGTCACGCTGTGTCTCCGCTGTGTCCCGCTGTGTCCCGCTCTGTCCACGATGTGTCCCGCAGTGTCCCTCTGTGTCCCCGCTGTGTCCCCGCTATGTCCTGCTGTGTCCCCCACTCTGTCCCCCGCTATGTTCCCTTGTGTTAACTGATGAGTCCCGCTGTGTCCCGCTGTGTCCCCCGCGGTGTCCCCAAAGTGTCCCCACTGTGTTCCGCTGTGTTCTGCTGTATCCAGTGGTATCCTGCTTTGTCCCCCGCTGTGTCCCCCGCTGTGTCCTCCTTGTGTCCCACTGTGTCCTCCTTGTGTCCCCCGCTGTGTCCCGCTCTGTCCCCCACTGTGTCTCCCGCTTTGTCCCCGCTGTGTCCCGCTGTGTCCCGCTGTGTCCCACTCTGTGTTCCGTTGTGTCCCCAGCTGTGTCCTACGCTGTGTGCCACTGTGTCCTCACAGTGTCCCTGCTGTGTCCCCCCTGTGTCCCGCTCTGTCCTCGCTGTTTTCCCTGGTGTGTCCCGCTGTGTCCCCCGCGGTGTCCCCGCGGTGTCCCGCTGTGTCCTCGCTGTGTCCCGTTGTGTCCCACTGTGTTCTTGCTGTGTCCCCACTGTGTCCTGCTGTGTCCCCGCTGTGTCCCGCTATGTTCTCCGCTGTGTCCCCTGTGTCCCCTGCTGTGGTGTCTCGCTGTGTCCTCGCTGTGTCCTCACTGTGTCCCCGATGTGTACCGCTGTGTATCCCGCTGTTTCCAACTGTGTCCTCACAGTGTCCCGCTGTGTTCCCCACTGATTCCCCCGCTGTGGCCCCCGCTGTGTCCCGCTGTGTCCAGCTGTGGCCCCGCTGTGTCCCGATGTGTCTCCGCTGTGACCCCTGTGCCCCGCTGTATCCCGTTGTGTCATCGATGTGTCCCCACTGTGTCCTGCTGTGTCCCTGCTGTGTTTCGTTGTGTCACCCGCTGTGTCCTCCACTGTGTCCCCCGCTGTGTCCCGCTGTGTCCTGCTGTGTCCCTCTGTGTCCGCTGCTGTGTCCCCGCTGTGCTCCCGCTGTGTTCCGCTGTGTCCTGCTGTGTCCCGTAGTGTCCCACTGTGTCCTTGCTCTGTCCCCGCTATGTCCCGCTGTGTATCTCGCTGCGTCCAGCTTTGTCCCCACTGTGTCCCGATGTGTTCCCCGCTGTGTCCCCCACTGTTTCCCCCGCTGTTGCCCCCGGTGTGTCACAGCTGTGTCCCGCTGTGTCCCTGCTGTGTCCCCACTGTGTCATGCTGGGTCCCCACTGTGTCCCGCTGTGTTCTCTGCTTTGTTCCCTGTTTCCCCTACTGTGTCCCGCTGTGCTCCGCTATGTCCTGCTGTGTCCGCTGTTGTGTCCCCGCTGTGTCCCCGCTGTGTCCCACTGTGTCCCGTTTTGTCCGCTGTGTCCCGCTGTGTCTTCGCTGTGTCCTCGCTGTGTCCCCGCTGTGTCCCGCTGTGTATCCCGCTGTGTCCAACTGTGTCCCCGTTGTGTCCCGCTGTGTTCCCCACTCTTTCCCGCGTTGTGTCCCCGGCTGTGTCCCCGTTGTGTCCCGCTGTGTTCCCCACTCTTTCCCGCGTTGTGTCCCCCGCTGTGTCCCGCTGTGTCCCGCTGTTTTTCCCTGTGTCCCCCGCTGTGTCCCCGCTGTGTCCCACATCTCCCGCTGTGTCCCGTTGTGTCCTCGCTGTGTCCCCCGCTGTGTCCCGCTGTGTCCCGCTTTGTCCCCTGTGTCCCCGCTGTGTCCAGCTGTGTCCGGATGTATCCCGCTGTGTCCCGCTGTGTCCTCACTGTGTCCCAGCTGTGTCCCGCTGTGTCCCCCGCTGTGTCCCCCACTGTGTCCCGCTGTGTCCCGCTTTGTCCCGCTGTGTCCCCTTTGTCCCTGCTGTGTTCCACTGTGTCCTGATGTGTCCCGCTGTGTCCCGGTGTGTCCTCGCTGTGTCCCAGCTGTGTCCTGCCATGTATCCGGCTGTGTCAAGCTTTGTCCCCCGATGTGTCCCGCTGTGTCCCCCTGTGTTCCGCGTTGTGTCCTGCTGTGTCCCGCTGTGTCCACCGCTGTGTCCTGATGTGTCCCGGCTGTGTCCTACTGTGTCCCAACTGTATCACCGCTGTGTCCCCTGCTGTGTCCAGATGTGTCCCTGCTGTGCCCCGCTGTGTCCCCGCTGTGTCCACGCTGTGTCCTGCTGTGTCCCGCTGTGTCTCGCTGGGTCCCCCGCTGTGTCCCGCTGTGTCCCCCGCTGAATCCCGCTGTGTCCTCCACTGTGTCCAGCTGTTTCCTGCTGTGTCCCGCTGTGTCCCCTTTGTCCCTGCTCTGTCCCGCTGTGTCCTGATGTGTCCCACTGTGTCCCGCTGTGTCCTCGCTGTGTCCCCGCTGTGTCCCTCGGTGTATCCTGATGTGTCAAGCTGTGTCCCCCGATGTGTCCCGCTGTGTCCCGATGTGTCCCCACTCTGTCCCCCGCTGTCTCGCTGTGTCCCCCACTGATTTCCGCTGTGTCCCACGCTGTGTCCCGCTGTGTGCCGCTGTGTCCCGCTGTGTCCCCCGCTGTGTACCGATGTGTCCCCCTGTGTCCTGCTGTGTCCTCGCTGTGTCCCCGGTGTGTCCCGCTGTGTCCCCCGCTGTGTCTCCATGTGTCCCGCTGTATCCCCTTTGTCCCGGCTGTGTCCCGCTGTGTCCTGATGTGTCCTGCTGTGTCCCGCTGTGTCCTCGCTGTGTCCCAGCTGTGTCCCGCCGTGTATCCCTCTGTGTCAAGCTGTGTCCCCCGATGTGTCCCGCTGTGTCCCCATGTGTTCCTCGCTGTGTCCCGCTGTGTCCACCACTGTATCCCGATATGTCCCAGCTGTGTCCTGCTGTGTCCCAACTGTATCCCCGCTGTGTCCCCCGCTGTGTCCCGATGTGTCCCCAGGGGTGTCCCTGCTGTGTCCCGATCTGTCCCACTGTGTCCCGCTGTGTCCTACTGTGTCCTCACTGTGTACCCCGCTGTGTCCCCATTTTGTCCACGCTGTATCCCGCTGTGTCCCTGTGTTCTCTCTGTGTCCCCTGATGTGTCCCCGTTGTGTCCCCCTGTATTCCGCTGTGTCCCGCAGTGTCCTCCCTGTGTCCAACACTGTGTCCCGCTATGTCCCCGCAGTGTCCCCAGATATGTCACGCTGTGTCCCACTCTGTGTCCCGCTGTGTCCTGCTGTTTCCCCCACTGTGTCCCGAAGTTTCCCTGCTGTGTCCCCCGCTGTGTCCTCGCTGTGTCCCGCTATGTCACCTCTGTCCCCGCTGTGTCCCGCTGCGTCCCCGCTGAGTCCCCGCTGTGTCCTCGCTGTGTCCCGCTGTGTCCCCCGCTGTGTCCCCTGCTGTGTCCCGCTGTGTCCCGCTGTGTCCCGCTATGTCCCCTGTGTCCCCGCTGTGTCCCGCTGTGTTCCGATGTGTCCCGCTGTGTCCCGCTATGTCACCTCTGTCCCCGCTGTGTCCCGCTGTGTCCACGCTGAGTCCCCGCTGTGTCCTCGCTGTGTCCAGCTGTGTCCCCCGCTGTGTCCCCTGCTGTGTCCCGCTGTGTCCCGCTATGTCCCCTGTGTCCCCGCTGTGTCCCGCTGTGTTCCGATGTGTCCCGCTGTGTCCCGCTGTGTCCTCACTCTGTCCCTGCTGTGTCCCGCCGTGTATCCCGCTGTGTCAAGCTGTGTCCCCGCTGTGTCCCCCGCTGTGTCTCGCTGTGTCCCCCGCTGTGTCCTGCTGTGTCCCCCACTGTATCCAGCTGTGTGCCACTGTGTCTCCCGCTGTGACCCGATGTGTCCCCGCTGTGTCTCCCGCTGTGTACCGATGTGTCCCCGCTGTGTCCCGCTGTGTCCTCGCTGTGTCCCCGCTGTGTCCGGCTGTGTATCCTGCTGTGTCCAGCTGTGTCCCCAGTGTGTCCCGCTGTGTTCCCCGCTGTGTCCCCCACTGTGACGCCGCTGTGTCCCCCGCTGTTTCCCCACTGTATCCCGCTGTGTCCCCGCTGTATCCCGCTGTGTCCCCGCTGTGTCCCCACTGTGTTCTGATTTGTCCCCGCTGTGTCCCGCTTTGTATTCCACTGTGTCCAACTGTGTCCCTGCTGTGTCCAGCTGTGTTCCCCACTGTTCCCCCAGCTGTGTCCCACGCTGTGTCCCCGCTTTGTCCAGCTGTGTCCCCACCGTGTCCCTGCTGTGTCTCGCTGTGTCCCTCGCTGTGACCCCGCTGTGTCCCTAATGTGTCCCGCTGTGATCCGTTGTGTCCACGCTGTCCCCCGCTGTGTCCCTCTGTGCCGGCTGTGATCCGCTGTGTCCCTGCTGTCCCGCACTGTGTCCCGCTGTGTCCCCGCTGTCCCCTGTAGTGTCCCCGCTTTTTCCCTGCTGTGTCGCGCTGTGTCCCGCTTTGTCCAGCTGTGTCCCCGCTGTGTCCCCGCTATGTCCCCTCTGTGTCCCCGATGTGTCCCGCTGTGTTCCCTGCTGTGTCCAGATATGTCCCATCTGTGTCCCGCTGTGTCCCGCTGTGTCCCCGCTGTGTGCCCGCTGTGTCCTCGCTGTGTCCCTCTGTGTTCCCCGCTGTGTCCCCGCTGTGTCCCGCTTTGTCCTCGATGTGTCCCCCTCAGTGTCCCGCTATTTCCCGCTGTATCCCCGCTGTGTCCCTGCTGTGTCCCGCTGTGTCCCCACTGTGTCCCCGCTGTGTCCCCTCTGTGACCCGCTGTGTCCCGCTGTGTCACATGTGTCCCCGCTCTGTCCCGCTGTGTCCGGATGTGTCCTGCTGTGTCCCGCTTTGTCCTCCCTGTGTCCCCCCTGTGTCCCTCCGTGTATCCCGCTGTGTCAAGCTGTGTCCCACGATGTGTCCCGCTGTGTCCCGATTTGTCCGTGCTGTGTCTCCCGCTGTGTCTCGCTATGTCCCCCGCTGTGTCCTGCTGTGTCCCACGCTGTGTCCCGCTGTGTGCCGCTGTGTCCCTCTGTGTTCCCCGCCGTGTACTGATGTGTCCCCGGTGTGTCCTGCTGTGTCCCCCACTGTGTCCCGATGTGTCCCCGCAGTGTCCCAATGTGTCCCGTGGTGTCTCGCTGTGTCCTCGCTGTGTCCCCGCTCTGTCCCTCCGTGTATCCCCCTTTGTCAAGCTGTGTCCCCCGATGTGTCCCGCTGTGTCCTGATATGTCCCAACTGTGTCCCCAGGTTTGTCTGTGTCCCCTGCTGAGTCCCGCTGTGTCCCAAGCTGTGTCCCGCTGTGTCCCCGCTGTGTGCCCGCTGTGTCCTCGCTGTGTCCCTCTGTGTTCCCCGCTGTGTCCCCGCTGTGTCCCGCTTTGTCCTCGATGTGTCCCCCTCAGTGTCCCGCTATGTCCCGCTGTATCCCCGTTGTGTCCCTGCTGTGTCCCGCTGTGTCCCCACTGTGTCCCCGCTGTGTCCCCTCTGTGACCCGCTGTGTCCCGCTGTGTCCCGATTTGTCCGTGCTGTGTCTCCCGCTGTGTCTCGCTATGTCCCCCGCTGTGTCCTGCTGTGTCCCACGCTGTGTCCCGCTGTGTGCCGCTGTGTCCCTCTGTGTTCCCCGCCGTGTACCGATGTGTCCCCGGTGTGTCCTGCTGTGTCCCCCACTGTGTCCCGATGTGTCCCCGCAGTGTCCCGCTATGTCTCACTCTGTCACCGCTGTGTCCCGCTGTGTCCTGCTGTGTCCCCTGTGACACCGCTGTGTCCCGCTGTGTCCCAATGTGTCCCGTGGTGTCTCGCTGTGTCCTCGCTGTGTCCCCGCTCTGTCCCTCCGTGTATCCCCCTTTGTCAAGCTGTGTCCCCCGATGTGTCCCGCTGTGTCCTGATATGTCCCAACTGTGTCCCCAGGTTTGTCTCGCTGTGTCCCCCGCTGTGTCCTGCTGTGTCCCAAGCTGTGTCCCGCTGTGTGCCGCTGTGTCCCTCTGTGTTCCCCGCCGTGTACCGATGTGTCCCCGGTGTGTCCTGCTGTGTCCCCCACTGTGTCCCGATGTGTCCCCGCAGTGTCCCGCTATGTCTCGCTGTGTCCCCGCTGTGTCCCGCTGTGTCCTGCTGTGTCCCCTGTGACACCGCTGTGTCCCGCTGTGTCCCAATGTGTCCCGCGGTGTCTCGCTGTGTCCTCGCTGTGTCCCCGCTCTGTCCCTCCGTGTATCCCCCTTTGTCAAGCTGTGTCCCCCGCTGTGTCCCGCTGTGTCCTGATATGTCCCAACTGTGTCCCCAGGTTTGTCTCGCTGTGTCCCCTGCTGAGTCCCGCTGTGTCCCAAGCCGTGTCCCGCTGTGTGCCGCTGTGTCCCGCTGTGTCCCCAGCTGTGTACCGATGTGTCCCCGCTGTGTCCTGCTTTGTCCCACGCTGTGACACGATGTGTCCCTGCTGTGTCCGGCTGTGTCCTGCTGTGTCCCCCGCTGTGTCCCGATGTGTCCCAGCTGTGTCCCGCTGTGTCCCGCTGTGTCCCCCATTATGTCACGCTGTGTCCCGCTGTTTCCCCGCTGTGTCCCTGCTGTGTCCCCTCTGTGTCCTGCTGTGTCCCCGCTGTGTCCCCGCTTTGACCCCGCTGTGTCCCACTGTGTCCCGCTGTGTCCCACTATGTCCGCTGTGTCCCCGCTGTGTCCCGCTGAGTCCCGATGTGTCCCGCTGTGTCCCGCTGTGTCTAGCTGTGTCCCCGCTCTGTCCCCCGCAGTGTCTCGCTGTGTCCCCCGCTGTGTCCCACTGTGTCCCGCTTTGTCCCACTGTGTCCTTGCTGTGTCCCTGCAGTGTCCCGCTGTGTCCCACTGTGTCCTCGCTGTGTCCCCTCTGTCCCCGCTGTGTCCCCCCTGTGTCCCCCGCTGTGTCCCGCTGTGTCCTAGCTGTGTGCCCGCTGTGTCCCGCCGTGTATCCCACTGTGTCAAGCTCTGTCCCCTGATGTGTCCCGCTGTGTCCCCCGCTGTGTCCCGCTGTGTACCCGCTGTGTCACCGCTGTGTCCCGCTGTGTCCCGCTGTGTCTCGCTGTGTCCCCCGCTGTGTAACGCTGTGTCCCCCGCTGGATCCCACTGTGTCCTTGGCTCTGTCACGCTGTGTCCCATGCTGTGTCCCACTGTGTCCTCGCTGTGTCCCGCTGTGTGCCCCGCTGTGTAGCGCTGTGTCCCCCGCTGTGTCCCGCTTTGTCCCGCTGTGTCCTCACTGTGTCCCACGCTGTGTCCCCCGCTGTTTCCCCGCTGTGTCTCTGCTGTGTCCCGCTGTGTCCCGCTGTTTCCAGCTGTGTCCTCGCTGTGTCCCCCGGTGTGTCCCCGGCTGTGTCCCCGCTGTGTCTCCGCTGTGTCCCGCTCTGTCCCCCCCTGTGTTCCCCTCTGTGTTCCGTTGTGTTCACCGATGAGTCCCGCTGTGATCCCCGCTGTGTCCCGCTGCGTCCCCGCAGTGTACCCACTGTGTTCCGCTGTGTTCCGCTGTGTCCCGTGGTGTCCTGCTTTGTCCCCCGCTATGTCCCCCGCTGAGTCCCCGCTGTGTCCCCGCTGTGTCCTGCTGGGTCCTCCCTGTGTCCCCCGCATTGTCCCGCTCTGTCCCCCGCTGTGTCTCCCGATTTGTCCCCATTGTGTCCCGCTGTGTCCCGCAGTGTCCCGCTGTGTCCCACTCTGTGTCCCGTTGTGTCCCCAGTTGTGTACACCGCTGTGTCCCGCTGTGTCGTGCAATGTCCCGCTGTGTCCCCCGCTGTGTCCCGCTGTGACCCCGCTGTGTCCCGCTGTGTCCCAGCTGTGTCCCCGATATGTCCCCCGCTGTGTCCCGCTGTGCTCCCCGCTGTGTCCCCGCTGTGTCTCTCGCTGTGTCCCACTGTCCCCGCTGTGTCCCGCTGTGTCCCGCTGTGTTCTCGCTGTGTCCCCGCTGTGTCCCGCTGTGTCCCGCTGTGTAACCGCTGTGTCCCACTGTGTCCCGCTGTGTCACTGCTGTGTCCCCGCTGTGTCGCGTTGTGACCCGCTGTGTCCCCGCTTTGTCCCGCTGTTTCCCCGCTGTGTCCCCAACTGTGTCCCCACCTATGTCCCATTGGATCCCGCTGTGTCTTCGCTGTGTCCCCCGCTGTGTCCCGCTGTGTCCCAACTGTGTCCCCCGCTATGTCCTCGCTGTGTCCTACTCTTTCCCCCGCTGTGTCCCGCTGTGTCCTGCTGTGTCCTCGCTATGTTTCCTGCTGTGTAGCGCTGTGACCCCCGCTGTGACCAGCTGTGTCCGGCTGTGTCCCCGATGTGTCACACAGTGTCCCGATGTGTCCCGCTGTGTCCTGATATGTCCCAACTGTGTCCCCCGCTGTGTCTCGCTGTGTCCCCTGCTGAGTCCCGCTGTGTCCCACGCTGTGTCCCGCTGTGTGCCGCTGTGTCCCGCTGTGTCCCGCTGTGTCCCGCTGTGTCCCCGATGTGTCACGCAGTGTCCTGCTGTGTCCCCACTGTGTCCCCGCTGTGTCACGCTGGATACCCCGCTGTGTCCAGCTGAGTCCCCGCTGTGTCCCGCTGTGTCCCCCGCTGTGTCCCCGCAGTGTCTCCACTGTGTTCCGCTGTGTCCCGTGGTGTTCTGCTTTGTCCCCCACTATGTGCCCCGCTGAGTCCCCGATCTGTCCCCGCTATGTCCCGCCTGGACCTCCCTGTGTCCCCCGCTGTATCCCACTCTGTCCCCCACTGTGTCTCCCGCTTTGTCGCCACTGTGTCCCGATGTGTTCCGCTGTGTCCCGCTTTGTCCCATTCTGTGTCCTGTTGTGTTCCCAGCTGTGTACACCGCTGAGTTCCGCTGTGTCCCTGCTGTGTCCCGCTGTGTCCCGCTGTGTCCCGCTGTGTCCCCCGCTTTGTCCCGCTGTGTCCTACTATGTCCCGCTGTGTCCCCCGCTTTGTCCCGTTGTGACCCCGCTGTCACACGCTCTGTCCCAGCTGTGTCCCCTCTATGTCCCCCGCTGTGTCCCACTGTGCTCCCCGCTGTGTCCCCGCTGTGTCTCTCACTGTGTCCCACTGTGTCCCCGATGTGTCACACAGTATCCCGCTGTGTACCCGCTGTGTCCCCGCTCTGTCACGCTGTATACCCTGCTGTGTCCAGCTGAGTCCCCAGCTGTGTCCCGCTGTGTCCCACGCCGTGTCCCCCTATGTCCCGCTGTGACCCCCACTGTGTCCCGCTGTTTCCCCGCTGTATCCCCCGCTGTCTCCCCGCTGTGTCCCACTGTGTCCCGCTGTGTCCCGCTTTGTCCTCGATGTGTCCCCCTCAGTGTCCTGCTATGTCCCGCTGTGTCCCCGCTGTGTCCCGCTGTGTCCCTGCTGTGTCCCCGCTGTGACCCGCTTTGTCACCCTCTGTGTCCCCCGCTGTGTCCCGCTGTGTCCCGCTGTGTCCCATGTGTCCTCGCTCTGTCCCGCTGTGTCCCGATGTGTCCCGCTGTGTCCCGCTGTTTCCTCGCTGTGTCCCCGCTGTGTCCCTCTGAGTATCCCGCTGTGTAAAGCTGTGTCCCACGATGTGTCCCGCTGTGTCCCGATTTGTCCCTGCTGTGTCTCCCGCTGTGTCTCGCTATGTCCCCCGCTGTGTCCTGCTGTGTCCCACGCTGTGTCCTGCTGTGTCCCGCTGTGTTCCCCGCCGTGTACCGATGTGTCCCCGGTGTGTCCTGCTGTGTCCCGCTGTGTCCTCGCTGTGTCCTCCGCTGTGTCCCCCGCTGTGTCTCCGCTGTGTTCCCGATGTGTCCCGATGTGTCCTCGCTGTGTCCCCCGCTGTGTCCCGATGTGTCCCCCGCTGTATCCCGCTGTGTCCCACTGTGTCCCCCGCTCTGTCCCTCTGTGTCCCGCTGTGTTCCGCTGTGTATCCCGCTGTGTCCAGCTGTGTTCCACCTGTGTCGCCCCTGTGTCGTCTGTGTCCTGCTGTGACCCTGCTGTGTCCCCGATGTGTCCCACTATGTCCCGTTTTGTCCCTGCTGTCACCCACTCTGCCCCGCTGTATCCCGCTGTGTCCGCGATGTCCCCCCGCTTGTCCCGCTGTGTCCCGCTGTGACCTGCCCTGTCCCTGTTGTCCCCTGATGTGTCCTGCTGTGTCCCCGCTGTCCCCTGGAGTGTCCCCGCTGTGTCCCGCTGTGTTTCCGCCCAGTCCCCGCTGTGTACCACTGTGTCCCGCTGTGTCCCAAGCTGTTTTCCCTGCTTTGTGCCCTGCTGTGTCCCCGCTGTGTCCCTCTGTGTCCCCGCTGTATCCTGCTGTGTCCCCGCTGTGTCCCCACTGTGTCCTTCTGTGTCCCCGCTGTGTCCCGCTGTGTACTCCGCTGTGTCCCGCTGTGTCCCCCGCTGTGGCCCGCTGTGTCTCGCTGTGTCCCACTGTGTCCCCGCTGTGTCCTCGCTGTGTCCCCAGCTGTGTCACTCTGTGTCCCGGGCTGTCTCCCCGCTGTGTCCCCGATGTTTCCCGCTGTTTCCCGCTGTGTCCTCGCTGTGTCCCCCGCTGTGTCCCGCTGTGTCCCCAACTTTGTTCCCGCTGTTTCCCTGCTGTGTCCCCAACTTTGTTCCCGCTGTTTCCCTGCTGTGTCCCGGTGTGTCCCACTGTTTCCCTTGGTGTCCCGGTTTATCCCCGGCTGTGTCCCCCGCTGAGTCCCCGCTGTGTCGCGGCTGTGTCCCTCTGTGTCGCGCTGTGTCCCCCGCTGTGTCCCGCTGAGTACCCTGCTATGTCCTGCTGTGTCCTTGCTGTGTCCCGCTGTGTCTCGCTGTGTCCTCTCTGTGTAACCGCTTGTCTCGATGTTTATCACGCTGTGCCCAGCTGTGTCCCCGCTGTGTCCCCGCTGTGTCCCCTCTGTGTGCGATGTTTCCCCGCTGTCCCCCGCTGTGTCCCCGCTGTGTCCCGCTGTGTCCCGCTGTGACCTGCTGTCCCCCGCTGTGTCCCACTGTGTCCCCGCTGTCCCATGGAGTGTCCCCGCTGTGTCCCCGCTGTGTCTCGCTGTGTCCTGCTGTGTCCCGCTGTGTCCCCCGCTGTGTCCCCACTGTGTTCCGCAGTGTCACCCTGTGTCCTGCTTTGTCCCCACTATGTCCCCGCTGTGTCCCCACTTTGATCCGCTGTGTCCCCGCTATATCCCCGATGTTTTGTGCTGTGTCCTCACTGTGTCCCCAGCTGTTTCCCGCTGTGTCCTCAGCTGTGTCACGCTGTGTCCCCCGCAGTGTCCCGCTGTGTCCCGCTGTGTCCCGCTGTGTCCCCCGCTCTGTCCCGCTGTGTCCCGCTGTGTCCTGCTGTGTGCTCGCTTTGTCCCCGCTGTGTCCCGCTGTGTATCCAGCTGTGTCCAGCTGTGTTCCCGCTTTGTCGTGGCTGTGTCGTCTGTGTCCATCTGTGTCCCCCGCTGTGTCCCGCTGTGTCCCATTGTGTCCCGCTGTGTCCCCTCTGTCCCCCTTTGTGTCTCCGCTGTGTCCCGCGGTGTCCCCGCTGTCCCTCGCTGTATCCCTGCTGTATCCCGCTGTGTCAAGCTGTGTCCTGCTGTGTACCCTCTGTCCCCCGCTGTGTCCCGCTGTGTCCCGGGCTGTGTCCCCGCTGTGTTCCCCGTTGTGTCCCGCTGTGTCCCGCTGTGTCCTCGCTGTGTTCCCCGTTGTGTCCCGCTGTTTCCTCACTGTGTCCCCGCTGTATCCCCGCTGTGTCCCGCTGTGTCCCGCTGTGTCCCCACTGTGTCCTGCTGTGTCCTCGCTGTGTCCCCCGTTGGGTCCCTGCTGTGTCCCCAGCTGTGTCCCGCTGTGACCCCGCTGTGTCACGCTGTGTCTCCCGCTGTGTCCCGTTGTTTCCGCTGTGTCCCGCTGTGTCCCCCACTCTGTCCCTCTGTGTCCTGCTGTGTCCCGCTGTGCACTCGCTGTGTCCCCGCTTTGTCCCGCTGTGTATCACGCTGAGTCCAGATGAGTTCCCGCTGTGTCGCCGCTGTGTCCCGCTGTGTCCTCGCTGTGTAGCGTTGTGTCCCCCACTGTACCCCGCTGTGTCCCGCTGTGTCCCGCTGTGTCCCCGATGTGTCACGCTGTGTCTCCGCTGTGTCCCGCTGTGTCCCGCTCTGTCCACGATGTGTCCCGCAGTGTCCCTCTGTGTCCCCGCTGTGTCCCCGCTATGTCCTGCTGTGTCCCCCACTCTGTCCCCCGCTATGTTCCCTTGTGTTAACTGATGAGTCCCGCTGTGTCCCGCTGTGTCCCCCGCGGTGTCCCCAAAGTGTCCCCACTGTGTTCCGCTGTGTTCTGCTGTATCCAGTGGTATCCTGCTTTGTCCCCCGCTGTGTCCCCCGCTGTGTCCTCCTTGTGTCCCACTGTGTCCTCCTTGTGTCCCCCGCTGTGTCCCGCTCTGTCCCCCACTGTGTCTCCCGCTTTGTCCCCGCTGTGTCCCGCTGTGTCCCGCTGTGTCCCACTCTGTGTTCCGTTGTGTCCCCAGCTGTGTCCTACGCTGTGTGCCACTGTGTCCTCACAGTGTCCCTGCTGTGTCCCCCCTGTGTCCCGCTCTGTCCTCGCTGTTTTCCCTGGTGTGTCCCGCTGTGTCCCCCGCGGTGTCCCCGCGGTGTCCCGCTGTGTCCTCGCTGTGTCCCGTTGTGTCCCACTGTGTTCTTGCTGTGTCCCCACTGTGTCCTGCTGTGTCCCCGCTGTGTCCCTCTATGTTCTCCGCTGTGTCCCCTGTGTCCCCTGCTGTGGTGTCTCGCTGTGTCCTCGCTGTGTCCTCACTGTGTCCCCGATGTGTACCGCTGTGTATCCCGCTGTTTCCAACTGTGTCCTCACAGTGTCCCGCTGTGTTCCCCACTGATTCCCCCGCTGTGGCCCCCGCTGTGTCCCGCTGTGTCCAGCTGTGGCCCCGCTGTGTCCCGATGTGTCTCCGCTGTGACCCCTGTGCCCCGCTGTATCCCGTTGTGTCATCGATGTGTCCCCACTGTGTCCTGCTGTGTCCCTGCTGTGTTTCGTTGTGTCACCCGCTGTGTCCTCCACTGTGTCCCCCGCTGTGTCCCGCTGTGTCCTGCTGTGTCCCTCTGTGTCCGCTGCTGTGTCCCCGCTGTGCTCCCGCTGTGTTCCGCTGTGTCCTGCTGTGTCCCGTAGTGTCCCACTGTGTCCTTGCTCTGTCCCCGCTATGTCCCGCTGTGTATCTCGCTGCGTCCAGCTTTGTCCCCGCTGTGTCCCGATGTGTTCCCCGCTGTGTCCCCCACTGTTTCCCCCGCTGTTGCCCCCGGTGTGTCACAGCTGTGTCCCGCTGTGTCCCTGCTGTGTCCCCACTGTGTCATGCTGGGTCCCCACTGTGTCCCGCTGTGTTCTCTGCTTTGTTCCCTGTTTCCCCCACTGTGTCCCGCTGTGCTCCGCTATGTCCTGCTGTGTCCGCTGTTGTGTCCCCGCTGTGTCCCCGCTGTGTCCCACTGTGTCCCGTTTTGTCCGCTGTGTCCCGCTGTGTCTTCGCTGTGTCCTCGCTGTGTCCCCGCTGTGTCCCGCTGTGTATCCCGCTGTGTCCAACTGTGTCCCCGTTGTGTCCCGCTGTGTTCCCCACTCTTTCCCGCGTTGTGTCCCCGGCTGTGTCCCCGTTGTGTCCCGCTGTGTTCCCCACTCTTTCCCGCGTTGTGTCCCCCGCTGTGTCCCGCTGTGTCCCGCTGTTTTTCCCTGTGTCCCCCGCTGTGTCCCCGCTGTGTCCCACATCTCCCGCTGTGTCCCGTTGTGTCCTCGCTGTGTCCCCCGCTGTGTCCCGCTGTGTCCCGCTTTGTCCCCTGTGTCCCCGCTGTGTCCAGCTGTGTCCGGATGTATCCCGCTGTGTCCCGCTGTGTCCTCACTGTGTCCCAGCTGTGTCCCGCTGTGTCCCCCGCTGTGTCCCCCACTGTGTCCCGCTGTGTCCCGCTTTGTCCCGCTGTGTCCCCTTTGTCCCTGCTGTGTTCCACTGTGTCCTGATGTGTCCCGCTGTGTCCCGGTGTGTCCTCGCTGTGTCCCAGCTGTGTCCTGCCATGTATCCGGCTGTGTCAAGCTTTGTCCCCCGATGTGTCCCGCTGTGTCCCCCTGTGTTCCGCGTTGTGTCCTGCTGTGTCCCGCTGTGTCCACCGCTGTGTCCTGATGTGTCCCGGCTGTGTCCTACTGTGTCCCAACTGTATCACCGCTGTGTCCCCTGCTGTGTCCAGATGTGTCCCTGCTGTGCCCCGCTGTGTCCCCGCTGTGTCCACGCTGTGTCCTGCTGTGTCCCGCTGTGTCTCGCTGGGTCCCCCGCTGTGTCCCGCTGTGTCCCCCGCTGAATCCCGCTGTGTCCTCCACTGTGTCCAGCTGTTTCCTGCTGTGTCCCGCTGTGTCCCCTTTGTCCCTGCTCTGTCCCGCTGTGTCCTGATGTGTCCCACTGTGTCCCGCTGTGTCCTCGCTGTGTCCCCGCTGTGTCCCTCGGTGTATCCTGATGTGTCAAGCTGTGTCCCCCGATGTGTCCCGCTGTGTCCCGATGTGTCCCCACTCTGTCCCCCGCTGTCTCGCTGTGTCCCCCGCTGATTTCCGCTGTGTCCCACGCTGTGTCCCGCTGTGTGCCGCTGTGTCCCGCTGTGTCCCCCGCTGTGTACCGATGTGTCCCCCTGTGTCCTGCTGTGTCCTCGCTGTGTCCCCGGTGTGTCCCGCTGTGTCCCCCGCTGTGTCTCCATGTGTCCCGCTGTATCCCCTTTGTCCCGGCTGTGTCCCGCTGTGTCCTGATGTGTCCTGCTGTGTCCCGCTGTGTCCTCGCTGTGTCCCAGCTGTGTCCCGCCGTGTATCCCTCTGTGTCAAGCTGTGTCCCCCGATGTGTCCCGCTGTGTCCCCATGTGTTCCTCGCTGTGTCCCGCTGTGTCCACCACTGTATCCCGATATGTCCCAGCTGTGTCCTGCTGTGTCCCAACTGTATCCCCGCTGTGTCCCCCGCTGTGTCCCGATGTGTCCCCAGGGGTGTCCCTGCTGTGTCCCGATCTGTCCCACTGTGTCCCGCTGTGTCCTACTGTGTCCTCACTGTGTACCCCGCTGTGTCCCCATTTTGTCCACGCTGTATCCCGCTGTGTCCCTGTGTTCTCTCTGTGTCCCCTGATGTGTCCCCGTTGTGTCCCCCTGTATTCCGCTGTGTCCCGCAGTGTCCTCCCTGTGTCCAACACTGTGTCCCGCTATGTCCCCGCAGTGTCCCCAGATATGTCACGCTGTGTCCCACTCTGTGTCCCGCTGTGTCCTGCTGTTTCCCCCACTGTGTCCCGAAGTTTCCCTGCTGTGTCCCCCGCTGTGTCCTCGCTGTGTCCCGCTATGTCACCTCTGTCCCCGCTGTGTCCCGCTGTGTCCCCGCTGAGTCCCCGCTGTGTCCTCGCTGTGTCCCGCTGTGTCCCCCGCTGTGTCCCCTGCTGTGTCCCGCTGTGTCCCGCTGTGTCCCGCTATGTCCCCTGTGTCCCCGCTGTGTCCCGCTGTGTTCCGATGTGTCCCGCTGTGTCCCGCTATGTCACCTCTGTCCCCGCTGTGTCCCGCTGTGTCCACGCTGAGTCCCCGCTGTGTCCTCGCTGTGTCCAGCTGTGTCCCCCGCTGTGTCCCCTGCTGTGTCCCGCTGTGTCCCGCTATGTCCCCTGTGTCCCCGCTGTGTCCCGCTGTGTTCCGATGTGTCCCGCTGTGTCCCGCTGTGTCCTCACTCTGTCCCTGCTGTGTCCCGCCGTGTATCCCGCTGTGTCAAGCTGTGTCCCCGCTGTGTCCCCCGCTGTGTCTCGCTGTGTCCCCCGCTGTGTCCTGCTGTGTCCCCCACTGTATCCAGCTGTGTGCCACTGTGTCTCCCGCTGTGACCCGATGTGTCCCCGCTGTGTCTCCCGCTGTGTACCGATGTGTCCCCGCTGTGTCCCGCTGTGTCCTCGCTGTGTCCCCGCTGTGTCCGGCTGTGTATCCTGCTGTGTCCAGCTGTGTCCCCAGTGTGTCCCGCTGTGTTCCCCGCTGTGTCCCCCACTGTGACGCCGCTGTGTCCCCCGCTGTTTCCCCGCTGTATCCCGCTGTGTCCCCGCTGTATCCCGCTGTGTCCCCGCTGTGTCCCCACTGTGTTCTGATTTGTCCCCGCTGTGTCCCGCTTTGTATTCCACTGTGTCCAACTGTGTCCCTGCTGTGTCCAGCTGTGTTCCCCACTGTTCCCCCAGCTGTGTCCCACGCTGTGTCCCCGCTTTGTCCAGCTGTGTCCCCACCGTGTCCCTGCTGTGTCTCGCTGTGTCCCTCGCTGTGACCCCGCTGTGTCCCTAATGTGTCCCGCTGTGATCCGTTGTGTCCACGCTGTCCTCCGCTGTGTCCCTCTGTGCCGGCTGTGATCCGCTGTGTCCCTGCTGTCCCGCACTGTGTCCCGCTGTGTCCCCGCTGTCCCCTGTAGTGTCCCCGCTTTTTCCCTGCTGTGTCGCGCTGTGTCCCGCTTTGTCCAGCTGTGTCCCCGCTGTGTCCCCGCTATGTCCCCTCTGTGTCCCCGATGTGTCCCGCTGTGTTCCCTGCTGTGTCCAGATATGTCCCATCTGTGTCCCGCTGTGTCCCGCTGTGTCCCCGCTGTGTGCCCGCTGTGTCCTCGCTGTGTCCCTCTGTGTTCCCCGCTGTGTCCCCGCTGTGTCCCGCTTTGTCCTCGATGTGTCCCCCTCAGTGTCCCGCTATTTCCCGCTGTATCCCCGCTGTGTCCCTGCTGTGTCCCGCTGTGTCCCCACTGTGTCCCCGCTGTGTCCCCTCTGTGACCCGCTGTGTCCCGCTGTGTCACATGTGTCCCCGCTCTGTCCCGCTGTGTCCGGATGTGTCCTGCTGTGTCCCGCTTTGTCCTCCCTGTGTCCCCCCTGTGTCCCTCCGTGTATCCCGCTGTGTCAAGCTGTGTCCCACGATGTGTCCCGCTGTGTCCCGATTTGTCCGTGCTGTGTCTCCCGCTGTGTCTCGCTATGTCCCCCGCTGTGTCCTGCTGTGTCCCACGCTGTGTCCCGCTGTGTGCCGCTGTGTCCCTCTGTGTTCCCCGCCGTGTACTGATGTGTCCCCGGTGTGTCCTGCTGTGTCCCCCACTGTGTCCCGATGTGTCCCCGCAGTGTCCCAATGTGTCCCGTGGTGTCTCGCTGTGTCCTCGCTGTGTCCCCGCTCTGTCCCTCCGTGTATCCCCCTTTGTCAAGCTGTGTCCCCCGATGTGTCCCGCTGTGTCCTGATATGTCCCAACTGTGTCCCCAGGTTTGTCTGTGTCCCCTGCTGAGTCCCGCTGTGTCCCAAGCTGTGTCCCGCTGTGTCCCCGCTGTGTGCCCGCTGTGTCCTCGCTGTGTCCCTCTGTGTTCCCCGCTGTGTCCCCGCTGTGTCCCGCTTTGTCCTCGATGTGTCCCCCTCAGTGTCCCGCTATGTCCCGCTGTATCCCCGTTGTGTCCCTGCTGTGTCCCGCTGTGTCCCCACTGTGTCCCCGCTGTGTCCCCTCTGTGACCCGCTGTGTCCCGCTGTGTCACATGTGTCCCCGCTCTGTCCCGCTGTGTCCGGATGTGTCCTGCTGTGTCCCGCTTTGTCCTCCCTGTGTCCCCCCTGTGTCCCTCCGTGTATCCCGCTGTGTCAAGCTGTGTCCCACGATGTGTCCCGCTGTGTCCCGATTTGTCCGTGCTGTGTCTCCCGCTGTGTCTCGCTATGTCCCCCGCTGTGTCCTGCTGTGTTCCACGCTGTGTCCCGCTGTGTGCCGCTGTGTCCCTCTGTGTTCCCCGCCGTGTACCGATGTGTCCCCGGTGTGTCCTGCTGTGTCCCCCACTGTGTCCCGATGTGTCCCCGCAGTGTCCCGCTATGTCTCACTCTGTCACCGCTGTGTCCCGCTGTGTCCTGCTGTGTCCCCTGTGACACCGCTGTGTCCCGCTGTGTCCCAATGTGTCCCGTGGTGTCTCGCTGTGTCCTCGCTGTGTCCCCGCTCTGTCCCTCCGTGTATCCCCCTTTGTCAAGCTGTGTCCCCCGATGTGTCCCGCTGTGTCCTGATATGTCCCAACTGTGTCCCCAGGTTTGTCTCGCTGTGTCCCCCGCTGTGTCCTGCTGTGTCCCAAGCTGTGTCCCGCTGTGTGCCGCTGTGTCCCTCTGTGTTCCCCGTCGTGTACCGATGTGTCCCCGGTGTGTCCTGCTGTGTCCCCCACTGTGTCCCGATGTGTCCCCGCAGTGTCCCGCTATGTCTCGCTGTGTCCCCGCTGTGTCCCGCTGTGTCCTGCTGTGTCCCCTGTGACACCGCTGTGTCCCGCTGTGTCCCAATGTGTCCCGCGGTGTCTCGCTGTGTCCTCGCTGTGTCCCCGCTCTGTCCCTCCGTGTATCCCCCTTTGTCAAGCTGTGTCCCCCGCTGTGTCCCGCTGTGTCCTGATATGTCCCAACTGTGTCCCCAGGTTTGTCTCGCTGTGTCCCCTGCTGAGTCCCGCTGTGTCCCAAGCCGTGTCCCGCTGTGTGCCGCTGTGTCCCGCTGTGTCCCCAGCTGTGTACCGATGTGTCCCCGCTGTGTCCTGCTTTGTCCCACGCTGTGACACGATGTGTCCCCGCTGTGTCCGGCTGTGTCCCGCTGTGTCCCCCGCTGTGTCCCGATGTGTCCCAGCTGTGTCCCGCTGTGTCCCGCTGTGTCCCCCATTATGTCACGCTGTGTCCCGCTGTTTCCCCGCTGTGTCCCTGCTGTGTCCCCTCTGTGTCCTGCTGTGTCCCCGCTGTGTCCCCGCTTTGACCCCGCTGTGTCCCACTGTGTCCCGCTGTGTCCCACTATGTCCGCTGTGTCCCCGCTGTGTCCCGCTGAGTCCCGATGTGTCCCGCTGTGTCCCGCTGTGTCTAGCTGTGTCCCCGCTCTGTCCCCCGCAGTGTCTCGCTGTGTCCCCCGCTGTGTCCCACTGTGTCCCGCTTTGTCCCACTGTGTCCTTGCTGTGTCCCCGCAGTGTCCCGCTGTGTCCCACTGTGTCCTCGCTGTGTCCCCTCTGTCCCCGCTGTGTCCCCCCTGTGTCCCCCGCTGTGTCCCGCTGTGTCCTAGCTGTGTGCCCGCTGTGTCCCGCCGTGTATCCCACTGTGTCAAGCTCTGTCCCCTGATGTGTCCCGCTGTGTCCCCCGCTGTGTCCCGCTGTGTACCCGCTGTGTCACCGCTGTGTCCCGCTGTGTCCCGCTGTGTCTCGCTGTGTCCCCCGCTGTGTAACGCTGTGTCCCCCGCTGGATCCCACTGTGTCCTTGGCTCTGTCACGCTGTGTCCCATGCTGTGTCCCACTGTGTCCTCGCTGTGTCCCGCTGTGTGCCCCGCTGTGTAGCGCTGTGTCCCCCGCTGTGTCCCGCTTTGTCCCGCTGTGTCCTCACTGTGTCCCACGCTGTGTCCCCCGCTGTTTCCCCGCTGTGTCTCTGCTGTGTCCCGCTGTGTCCCGCTGTTTCCAGCTGTGTCCTCGCTGTGTCCCCCGGTGTGTCCCCGGCTGTGTCCCCGCTGTGTCTCCGCTGTGTCCCGCTCTGTCCCCCCCTGTGTTCCCCTCTGTGTTCCGTTGTGTTCACCGATGAGTCCCGCTGTGATCCCCGCTGTGTCCCGCTGCGTCCCCGCAGTGTACCCACTGTGTTCCGCTGTGTTCCGCTGTGTCCCGTGGTGTCCTGCTTTGTCCCCCGCTATGTCCCCCGCTGAGTCCCCGCTGTGTCCCCGCTGTGTCCTGCTGGGTCCTCCCTGTGTCCCCCGCATTGTCCCGCTCTGTCCCCCGCTGTGTCTCCCGATTTGTCCCCATTGTGTCCCGCTGTGTCCCGCAGTGTCCCGCTGTGTCCCACTCTGTGTCCCGTTGTGTCCCCAGTTGTGTACACCGCTGTGTCCCGCTGTGTCGTGCAATGTCCCGCTGTGTCCCCCGCTGTGTCCCGCTGTGACCCCGCTGTGTCCCGCTGTGTCCCAGCTG
This sequence comes from Dipodomys merriami, assembly GCF_024711535.1. Taxonomy (NCBI): domain Eukaryota; kingdom Metazoa; phylum Chordata; class Mammalia; order Rodentia; family Heteromyidae; genus Dipodomys; species Dipodomys merriami. Next base: position 378,232 of record NW_027206380.1, read on the forward strand.
TGTCCCCGATATGTCCCCCGCTGTGTCCCGCTGTGCTCCCCGCTGTGTCCCCGCTGTGTCTCTCGCTGTGTCCCACTGTCCCCGCTGTGTCCCGCTGTGTCCCGCTGTGTTCTCGCTGTGTCCCCGCTGTGTCCCGCTGTGTCCCGCTGTGTAACCGCTGTGTCCCACTGTGTCCCGCTGTGTCACTGCTGTGTCCCCGCTGTGTCGCGTTGTGACCCGCTGTGTCCCCGCTTTGTCCCGCTGTTTCCCCGCTGTGTCCCCAACTGTGTCCCCACCTATGTCCCATTGGATCCCGCTGTGTCTTCGCTGTGTCCCCCGCTGTGTCCCGCTGTGTCCCAACTGTGTCCCCCGCTATGTCCTCGCTGTGTCCTACTCTTTCCCCCGCTGTGTCCCGCTGTGTCCTGCTGTGTCCTCGCTATGTTTCCTGCTGTGTAGCGCTGTGACCCCCGCTGTGACCAGCTGTGTCCGGCTGTGTCCCCGATGTGTCACACAGTGTCCCGATGTGTCCCGCTGTGTCCTGATATGTCCCAACTGTGTCCCCCGCTGTGTCTCGCTGTGTCCCCTGCTGAGTCCCGCTGTGTCCCACGCTGTGTCCCGCTGTGTGCCGCTGTGTCCCGCTGTGTCCCGCTGTGTCCCGCTGTGTCCCCGATGTGTCACGCAGTGTCCTGCTGTGTCCCCACTGTGTCCCCGCTGTGTCACGCTGGATACCCCGCTGTGTCCAGCTGAGTCCCCGCTGTGTCCCGCTGTGTCCCCCGCTGTGTCCCCGCAGTGTCTCCACTGTGTTCCGCTGTGTCCCGTGGTGTTCTGCTTTGTCCCCCACTATGTGCCCCGCTGAGTCCCCGATCTGTCCCCGCTATGTCCCGCCTGGACCTCCCTGTGTCCCCCGCTGTATCCCACTCTGTCCCCCACTGTGTCTCCCGCTTTGTCGCCACTGTGTCCCGATGTGTTCCGCTGTGTCCCGCTTTGTCCCATTCTGTGTCCTGTTGTGTTCCCAGCTGTGTACACCGCTGAGTTCCGCTGTGTCCCTGCTGTGTCCCGCTGTGTCCCGCTGTGTCCCGCTGTGTCCCCCGCTTTGTCCCGCTGTGTCCTACTATGTCCCGCTGTGTCCCCCGCTTTGTCCCGTTGTGACCCCGCTGTCACACGCTCTGTCCCAGCTGTGTCCCCTCTATGTCCCCCGCTGTGTCCCACTGTGCTCCCCGCTGTGTCCCCGCTGTGTCTCTCACTGTGTCCCACTGTGTCCCCGATGTGTCACACAGTATCCCGCTGTGTACCCGCTGTGTCCCCGCTCTGTCACGCTGTATACCCTGCTGTGTCCAGCTGAGTCCCCAGCTGTGTCCCGCTGTGTCCCACGCCGTGTCCCCCTATGTCCCGCTGTGACCCCCACTGTGTCCCGCTGTTTCCCCGCTGTATCCCCCGCTGTCTCCCCGCTGTGTCCCACTGTGTCCCGCTGTGTCCCGCTTTGTCCTCGATGTGTCCCCCTCAGTGTCCTGCTATGTCCCGCTGTGTCCCCGCTGTGTCCCGCTGTGTCCCTGCTGTGTCCCCGCTGTGACCCGCTTTGTCACCCTCTGTGTCCCCCGCTGTGTCCCGCTGTGTCCCGCTGTGTCCCATGTGTCCTCGCTCTGTCCCGCTGTGTCCCGATGTGTCCCGCTGTGTCCCGCTGTTTCCTCGCTGTGTCCCCGCTGTGTCCCTCTGAGTATCCCGCTGTGTAAAGCTGTGTCCCACGATGTGTCCCGCTGTGTCCCGATTTGTCCCTGCTGTGTCTCCCGCTGTGTCTCGCTATGTCCCCCGCTGTGTCCTGCTGTGTCCCACGCTGTGTCCTGCTGTGTCCCGCTGTGTTCCCCGCCGTGTACCGATGTGTCCCCGGTGTGTCCTGCTGTGTCCCGCTGTGTCCTCGCTGTGTCCTCCGCTGTGTCCCCCGCTGTGTCTCCGCTGTGTTCCCGATGTGTCCCGATGTGTCCTCGCTGTGTCCCCCGCTGTGTCCCGATGTGTCCCCCGCTGTATCCCGCTGTGTCCCACTGTGTCCCCCGCTCTGTCCCTCTGTGTCCCGCTGTGTTCCGCTGTGTATCCCGCTGTGTCCAGCTGTGTTCCACCTGTGTCGCCCCTGTGTCGTCTGTGTCCTGCTGTGACCCTGCTGTGTCCCCGATGTGTCCCACTATGTCCCGTTTTGTCCCTGCTGTCACCCACTCTGCCCCGCTGTATCCCGCTGTGTCCGCGATGTCCCCCCGCTTGTCCCGCTGTGTCCCGCTGTGACCTGCCCTGTCCCTGTTGTCCCCTGATGTGTCCTGCTGTGTCCCCGCTGTCCCCTGGAGTGTCCCCGCTGTGTCCCGCTGTGTTTCCGCCCAGTCCCCGCTGTGTACCACTGTGTCCCGCTGTGTCCCAAGCTGTTTTCCCTGCTTTGTGCCCTGCTGTGTCCCCGCTGTGTCCCTCTGTGTCCCCGCTGTATCCTGCTGTGTCCCCGCTGTGTCCCCACTGTGTCCTTCTGTGTCCCCGCTGTGTCCCGCTGTGTACTCCGCTGTGTCCCGCTGTGTCCCCCGCTGTGGCCCGCTGTGTCTCGCTGTGTCCCACTGTGTCCCCGCTGTGTCCTCGCTGTGTCCCCAGCTGTGTCACTCTGTGTCCCGGGCTGTCTCCCCGCTGTGTCCCCGATGTTTCCCGCTGTTTCCCGCTGTGTCCTCGCTGTGTCCCCCGCTGTGTCCCGCTGTGTCCCCAACTTTGTTCCCGCTGTTTCCCTGCTGTGTCCCCAACTTTGTTCCCGCTGTTTCCCTGCTGTGTCCCGGTGTGTCCCACTGTTTCCCTTGGTGTCCCGGTTTATCCCCGGCTGTGTCCCCCGCTGAGTCCCCGCTGTGTCGCGGCTGTGTCCCTCTGTGTCGCGCTGTGTCCCCCGCTGTGTCCCGCTGAGTACCCTGCTATGTCCTGCTGTGTCCTTGCTGTGTCCCGCTGTGTCTCGCTGTGTCCTCTCTGTGTAACCGCTTGTCTCGATGTTTATCACGCTGTGCCCAGCTGTGTCCCCGCTGTGTCCCCGCTGTGTCCCCTCTGTGTGCGATGTTTCCCCGCTGTCCCCCGCTGTGTCCCCGCTGTGTCCCGCTGTGTCCCGCTGTGACCTGCTGTCCCCCGCTGTGTCCCACTGTGTCCCCGCTGTCCCATGGAGTGTCCCCGCTGTGTCCCCGCTGTGTCTCGCTGTGTCCTGCTGTGTCCCGCTGTGTCCCCCGCTGTGTCCCCACTGTGTTCCGCAGTGTCACCCTGTGTCCTGCTTTGTCCCCACTATGTCCCCGCTGTGTCCCCACTTTGATCCGCTGTGTCCCCGCTATATCCCCGATGTTTTGTGCTGTGTCCTCACTGTGTCCCCAGCTGTTTCCCGCTGTGTCCTCAGCTGTGTCACGCTGTGTCCCCCGCAGTGTCCCGCTGTGTCCCGCTGTGTCCCGCTGTGTCCCCCGCTCTGTCCCGCTGTGTCCCGCTGTGTCCTGCTGTGTGCTCGCTTTGTCCCCGCTGTGTCCCGCTGTGTATCCAGCTGTGTCCAGCTGTGTTCCCGCTTTGTCGTGGCTGTGTCGTCTGTGTCCATCTGTGTCCCCCGCTGTGTCCCGCTGTGTCCCATTGTGTCCCGCTGTGTCCCCTCTGTCCCCCTTTGTGTCTCCGCTGTGTCCCGCGGTGTCCCCGCTGTCCCTCGCTGTATCCCTGCTGTATCCCGCTGTGTCAAGCTGTGTCCTGCTGTGTACCCTCTGTCCCCCGCTGTGTCCCGCTGTGTCCCGGGCTGTGTCCCCGCTGTGTCCCCGATGTGTCCCGCTGTGTCCCGCTGTGTCCTCGCTGTGTTCCCCGTTGTGTCCCGCTGTTTCCTCACTGTGTCCCCGCTGTATCCCCGCTGTGTCCCGCTGTGTCCCGCTGTGTCCCCACTGTGTCCTGCTGTGTCCTCGCTGTGTCCCCCGTTGGGTCCCTGCTGTGTCCCCAGCTGTGTCCCGCTGTGACCCCGCTGTGTCACGCTGTGTCTCCCGCTGTGTCCCGTTGTTTCCGCTGTGTCCCGCTGTGTCCCCCACTCTGTCCCTCTGTGTCCTGCTGTGTCCCGCTGTGCACTCGCTGTGTCCCCGCTTTGTCCCGCTGTGTATCACGCTGAGTCCAGATGAGTTCCCGCTGTGTCGCCGCTGTGTCCCGCTGTGTCCTCGCTGTGTAGCGTTGTGTCCCCCACTGTACCCCGCTGTGTCCCGCTGTGTCCCGCTGTGTCCCCGATGTGTCACGCTGTGTCTCCGCTGTGTCCCGCTGTGTCCCGCTCTGTCCACGATGTGTCCCGCAGTGTCCCTCTGTGTCCCCGCTGTGTCCCCGCTATGTCCTGCTGTGTCCCCCACTCTGTCCCCCGCTATGTTCCCTTGTGTTAACTGATGAGTCCCGCTGTGTCCCGCTGTGTCCCCCGCGGTGTCCCCAAAGTGTCCCCACTGTGTTCCGCTGTGTTCTGCTGTATCCAGTGGTATCCTGCTTTGTCCCCCGCTGTGTCCTCCTTGTGTCCCACTGTGTCCTCCTTGTGTCCCCCGCTGTGTCCCGCTCTGTCCCCCACTGTGTCTCCCGCTTTGTCCCCGCTGTGTCCCGCTGTGTCCCGCTGTGTCCCACTCTGTGTTCCGTTGTGTCCCCAGCTGTGTCCTACGCTGTGTGCCACTGTGTCCTCACAGTGTCCCTGCTGTGTCCCCCCTGTGTCCCGCTCTGTCCTCGCTGTTTTCCCTGGTGTGTCCCGCTGTGTCCCCCGCGGTGTCCCCGCGGTGTCCCGCTGTGTCCTCGCTGTGTCCCGTTGTGTCCCACTGTGTTCTTGCTGTGTCCCCACTGTGTCCTGCTGTGTCCCCGCTGTGTCCCGCTATGTTCTCCGCTGTGTCCCCTGTGTCCCCTGCTGTGGTGTCTCGCTGTGTCCTCGCTGTGTCCTCACTGTGTCCCCGATGTGTACCGCTGTGTATCCCGCTGTTTCCAACTGTGTCCTCACAGTGTCCCGCTGTGTTCCCCACTGATTCCCCCGCTGTGGCCCCCGCTGTGTCCCGCTGTGTCCAGCTGTGGCCCCGCTGTGTCCCGATGTGTCTCCGCTGTGACCCCTGTGCCCCGCTGTATCCCGTTGTGTCATCGATGTGTCCCCACTGTGTCCTGCTGTGTCCCTGCTGTGTTTCGTTGTGTCACCCGCTGTGTCCTCCACTGTGTCCCCCGCTGTGTCCCGCTGTGTCCTGCTGTGTCCCTCTGTGTCCGCTGCTGTGTCCCCGCTGTGCTCCCGCTGTGTTCCGCTGTGTCCTGCTGTGTCCCGTAGTGTCCCACTGTGTCCTTGCTCTGTCCCCGCTATGTCCCGCTGTGTATCTCGCTGCGTCCAGCTTTGTCCCCGCTGTGTCCCGATGTGTTCCCCGCTGTGTCCCCCACTGTTTCCCCCGCTGTTGCCCCCGGTGTGTCACAGCTGTGTCCCGCTGTGTCCCTGCTGTGTCCCCACTGTGTCATGCTGGGTCCCCACTGTGTCCCGCTGTGTTCTCTGCTTTGTTCCCTGTTTCCCCCACTGTGTCCCGCTGTGCTCCGCTATGTCCTGCTGTGTCCGCTGTTGTGTCCCCGCTGTGTCCCCGCTGTGTCCCACTGTGTCCCGTTTTGTCCGCTGTGTCCCGCTGTGTCTTCGCTGTGTCCTCGCTGTGTCCCCGCTGTGTCCCGCTGTGTATCCCGCTGTGTCCAACTGTGTCCCCGTTGTGTCCCGCTGTGTTCCCCACTCTTTCCCGCGTTGTGTCCCCGGCTGTGTCCCCGTTGTGTCCCGCTGTGTTCCCCACTCTTTCCCGCGTTGTGTCCCCCGCTGTGTCCCGCTGTGTCCCGCTGTTTTTCCCTGTGTCCCCCGCTGTGTCCCCGCTGTGTCCCACATCTCCCGCTGTGTCCCGTTGTGTCCTCGCTGTGTCCCCCGCTGTGTCCCGCTGTGTCCCGCTTTGTCCCCTGTGTCCCCGCTGTGTCCAGCTGTGTCCGGATGTATCCCGCTGTGTCCCGCTGTGTCCTCACTGTGTCCCAGCTGTGTCCCGCTGTGTCCCCCGCTGTGTCCCCCACTGTGTCCCGCTGTGTCCCGCTTTGTCCCGCTGTGTCCCCTTTGTCCCTGCTGTGTTCCACTGTGTCCTGATGTGTCCCGCTGTGTCCCGGTGTGTCCTCGCTGTGTCCCAGCTGTGTCCTGCCATGTATCCGGCTGTGTCAAGCTTTGTCCCCCGATGTGTCCCGCTGTGTCCCCCTGTGTTCCGCGTTGTGTCCTGCTGTGTCCCGCTGTGTCCACCGCTGTGTCCTGATGTGTCCCGGCTGTGTCCTACTGTGTCCCAACTGTATCACCGCTGTGTCCCCTGCTGTGTCCAGATGTGTCCCTGCTGTGCCCCGCTGTGTCCCCGCTGTGTCCACGCTGTGTCCTGCTGTGTCCCGCTGTGTCTCGCTGGGTCCCCCGCTGTGTCCCGCTGTGTCCCCCGCTGAATCCCGCTGTGTCCTCCACTGTGTCCAGCTGTTTCCTGCTGTGTCCCGCTGTGTCCCCTTTGTCCCTGCTCTGTCCCGCTGTGTCCTGATGTGTCCCACTGTGTCCCGCTGTGTCCTCGCTGTGTCCCCGCTGTGTCCCTCGGTGTATCCTGATGTGTCAAGCTGTGTCCCCCGATGTGTCCCGCTGTGTCCCGATGTGTCCCCACTCTGTCCCCCGCTGTCTCGCTGTGTCCCCCGCTGATTTCCGCTGTGTCCCACGCTGTGTCCCGCTGTGTGCCGCTGTGTCCCGCTGTGTCCCCCGCTGTGTACCGATGTGTCCCCCTGTGTCCTGCTGTGTCCTCGCTGTGTCCCCGGTGTGTCCCGCTGTGTCCCCCGCTGTGTCTCCATGTGTCCCGCTGTATCCCCTTTGTCCCGGCTGTGTCCCGCTGTGTCCTGATGTGTCCTGCTGTGTCCCGCTGTGTCCTCGCTGTGTCCCAGCTGTGTCCCGCCGTGTATCCCTCTGTGTCAAGCTGTGTCCCCCGATGTGTCCCGCTGTGTCCCCATGTGTTCCTCGCTGTGTCCCGCTGTGTCCACCACTGTATCCCGATATGTCCCAGCTGTGTCCTGCTGTGTCCCAACTGTATCCCCGCTGTGTCCCCCGCTGTGTCCCGATGTGTCCCCAGGGGTGTCCCTGCTGTGTCCCGATCTGTCCCACTGTGTCCCGCTGTGTCCTACTGTGTCCTCACTGTGTACCCCGCTGTGTCCCCATTTTGTCCACGCTGTATCCCGCTGTGTCCCTGTGTTCTCTCTGTGTCCCCTGATGTGTCCCCGTTGTGTCCCCCTGTATTCCGCTGTGTCCCGCAGTGTCCTCCCTGTGTCCAACACTGTGTCCCGCTATGTCCCCGCAGTGTCCCCAGATATGTCACGCTGTGTCCCACTCTGTGTCCCGCTGTGTCCTGCTGTTTCCCCCACTGTGTCCCGAAGTTTCCCTGCTGTGTCCCCCGCTGTGTCCTCGCTGTGTCCCGCTATGTCACCTCTGTCCCCGCTGTGTCCCGCTGTGTCCCCGCTGAGTCCCCGCTGTGTCCTCGCTGTGTCCCGCTGTGTCCCCCGCTGTGTCCCCTGCTGTGTCCCGCTGTGTCCCGCTGTGTCCCGCTATGTCCCCTGTGTCCCCGCTGTGTCCCGCTGTGTTCCGATGTGTCCCGCTGTGTCCCGCTATGTCACCTCTGTCCCCGCTGTGTCCCGCTGTGTCCACGCTGAGTCCCCGCTGTGTCCTCGCTGTGTCCAGCTGTGTCCCCCGCTGTGTCCCCTGCTGTGTCCCGCTGTGTCCCGCTATGTCCCCTGTGTCCCCGCTGTGTCCCGCTGTGTTCCGATGTGTCCCGCTGTGTCCCGCTGTGTCCTCACTCTGTCCCTGCTGTGTCCCGCCGTGTATCCCGCTGTGTCAAGCTGTGTCCCCGCTGTGTCCCCCGCTGTGTCTCGCTGTGTCCCCCGCTGTGTCCTGCTGTGTCCCCCACTGTATCCAGCTGTGTGCCACTGTGTCTCCCGCTGTGACCCGATGTGTCCCCGCTGTGTCCCGCTGTGTCCTCGCTGTGTCCCCGCTGTGTCCGGCTGTGTATCCTGCTGTGTCCAGCTGTGTCCCCAGTGTGTCCCGCTGTGTTCCCCGCTGTGTCCCCCACTGTGACGCCGCTGTGTCCCCCGCTGTTTCCCCGCTGTATCCCGCTGTGTCCCCGCTGTATCCCGCTGTGTCCCCGCTGTGTCCCCACTGTGTTCTGATTTGTCCCCGCTGTGTCCCGCTTTGTATTCCACTGTGTCCAACTGTGTCCCTGCTGTGTCCAGCTGTGTTCCCCACTGTTCCCCCAGCTGTGTCCCACGCTGTGTCCCCGCTTTGTCCAGCTGTGTCCCCACCGTGTCCCTGCTGTGTCTCGCTGTGTCCCTCGCTGTGACCCCGCTGTGTCCCTAATGTGTCCCGCTGTGATCCGTTGTGTCCACGCTGTCCCCCGCTGTGTCCCTCTGTGCCGGCTGTGATCCGCTGTGTCCCTGCTGTCCCGCACTGTGTCCCGCTGTGTCCCCGCTGTCCCCTGTAGTGTCCCCGCTTTTTCCCTGCTGTGTTGCGCTGTGTCCCGCTTTGTCCAGCTGTGTCCCCGCTGTGTCCCCGCTATGTCCCCTCTGTGTCCCCGATGTGTCCCGCTGTGTTCCCTGCTGTGTCCAGATATGTCCCATCTGTGTCCCGCTGTGTCCCGCTGTGTCCCCGCTGTGTGCCCGCTGTGTCCTCGCTGTGTCCCTCTGTGTTCCCCGCTGTGTCCCCGCTGTGTCCCGCTTTGTCCTCGATGTGTCCCCCTCAGTGTCCCGCTATTTCCCGCTGTATCCCCGCTGTGTCCCTGCTGTGTCCCGCTGTGTCCCCACTGTGTCCCCGCTGTGTCCCCTCTGTGACCCGCTGTGTCCCGTTGTGTCACATGTGTCCCCGCTCTGTCCCGCTGTGTCCGGATGTGTCCTGCTGTGTCCCGCTTTGTCCTCCCTGTGTCCCCCCTGTGTCCCTCCGTGTATCCCGCTGTGTCAAGCTGTGTCCCACGATGTGTCCCGCTGTGTCCCGATTTGTCCGTGCTGTGTCTCCCGCTGTGTCTCGCTATGTCCCCCGCTGTGTCCTGCTGTGTCCCACGCTGTGTCCCGCTGTGTGCCGCTGTGTCCCTCTGTGTTCCCCGCCGTGTACTGATGTGTCCCCGGTGTGTCCTGCTGTGTCCCCCACTGTGTCCCGATGTGTCCCCGCAGTGTCCCAATGTGTCCCGTGGTGTCTCGCTGTGTCCTCGCTGTGTCCCCGCTCTGTCCCTCCGTGTATCCCCCTTTGTCAAGCTGTGTCCCCCGATGTGTCCCGCTGTGTCCTGATATGTCCCAACTGTGTCCCCAGGTTTGTCTGTGTCCCCTGCTGAGTCCCGCTGTGTCCCAAGCTGTGTCCCGCTGTGTCCCCGCTGTGTGCCCGCTGTGTCCTCGCTGTGTCCCTCTGTGTTCCCCGCTGTGTCCCCGCTGTGTCCCGCTTTGTCCTCGATGTGTCCCCCTCAGTGTCCCGCTATGTCCCGCTGTATCCCCGTTGTGTCCCTGCTGTGTCCCGCTGTGTCCCCACTGTGTCCCCGCTGTGTCCCCTCTGTGACCCGCTGTGTCCCGCTGTGTCACATGTGTCCCCGCTCTGTCCCGCTGTGTCCGGATGTGTCCTGCTGTGTCCCGCTTTGTCCTCCCTGTGTCCCCCCTGTGTCCCTCCGTGTATCCCGCTGTGTCAAGCTGTGTCCCACGATGTGTCCCGCTGTGTCCCGATTTGTCCGTGCTGTGTCTCCCGCTGTGTCTCGCTATGTCCCCCGCTGTGTCCTGCTGTGTCCCACGCTGTGTCCCGCTGTGTGCCGCTGTGTCCCTCTGTGTTCCCCGCCGTGTACCGATGTGTCCCCGGTGTGTCCTGCTGTGTCCCCCACTGTGTCCCGATGTGTCCCCGCAGTGTCCCGCTATGTCTCACTCTGTCACCGCTGTGTCCCGCTGTGTCCTGCTGTGTCCCCTGTGACACCGCTGTGTCCCGCTGTGTCCCAATGTGTCCCGTGGTGTCTCGCTGTGTCCTCGCTGTGTCCCCGCTCTGTCCCTCCGTGTATCCCCCTTTGTCAAGCTGTGTCCCCCGATGTGTCCCGCTGTGTCCTGATATGTCCCAACTGTGTCCCCAGGTTTGTCTCGCTGTGTCCCCCGCTGTGTCCTGCTGTGTCCCAAGCTGTGTCCCGCTGTGTGCCGCTGTGTCCCTCTGTGTTCCCCGTCGTGTACCGATGTGTCCCCGGTGTGTCCTGCTGTGTCCCCCACTGTGTCCCGATGTGTCCCCGCAGTGTCCCGCTATGTCTCGCTGTGTCCCCGCTGTGTCCCGCTGTGTCCTGCTGTGTCCCCTGTGACACCGCTGTGTCCCGCTGTGTCCCAATGTGTCCCGCGGTGTCTCGCTGTGTCCTCGCTGTGTCCCCGCTCTGTCCCTCCGTGTATACCCCTTTGTCAAGCTGTGTCCCCCGCTGTGTCCCGCTGTGTCCTGATATGTCCCAACTGTGTCCCCAGGTTTGTCTCGCTGTGTCCCCTGCTGAGTCCCGCTGTGTCCCAAGCCGTGTCCCGCTGTGTGCCGCTGTGTCCCGCTGTGTCCCCAGCTGTGTACCGATGTGTCCCCGCTGTGTCCTGCTTTGTCCCACGCTGTGACACGATGTGTCCCCGCTGTGTCCGGCTGTGTCCCGCTGTGTCCCCCGCTGTGTCCCGATGTGTCCCAGCTGTGTCCCGCTGTGTCCCGCTGTGTCCCCCATTATGTCACGCTGTGTCCCGCTGTTTCCCCGCTGTGTCCCTGCTGTGTCCCCTCTGTGTCCTGCTGTGTCCCCGCTGTGTCCCCGCTTTGACCCCGCTGTGTCCCACTGTGTCCCGCTGTGTCCCACTATGTCCGCTGTGTCCCCGCTGTGTCCCGCTGAGTCCCGATGTGTCCCGCTGTGTCCCGCTGTGTCTAGCTGTGTCCCCGCTCTGTCCCCCGCAGTGTCTCGCTGTGTCCCCCGCTGTGTCCCACTGTGTCCCGCTTTGTCCCACTGTGTCCTTGCTGTGTCCCCGCAGTGTCCCGCTGTGTCCCACTGTGTCCTCGCTGTGTCCCCTCTGTCCCCGCTGTGTCCCCCCTGTGTCCCCCGCTGTGTCCCGCTGTGTCCTAGCTGTGTGCCCGCTGTGTCCCGCCGTGTATCCCACTGTGTCAAGCTCTGTCCCCTGATGTGTCCCGCTGTGTCCCCCGCTGTGTCCCGCTGTGTACCCGCTGTGTCACCGCTGTGTCCCGCTGTGTCCCGCTGTGTCTCGCTGTGTCCCCCGCTGTGTAACGCTGTGTCCCCCGCTGGATCCCACTGTGTCCTTGGCTCTGTCACGCTGTGTCCCATGCTGTGTCCCACTGTGTCCTCGCTGTGTCCCGCTGTGTGCCCCGCTGTGTAGCGCTGTGTCCCCCGCTGTGTCCCGCTTTGTCCCGCTGTGTCCTCACTGTGTCCCACGCTGTGTCCCCCGCTGTTTCCCCGCTGTGTCTCTGCTGTGTCCCGCTGTGTCCCGCTGTTTCCAGCTGTGTCCTCGCTGTGTCCCCCGGTGTGTCCCCGGCTGTGTCCCCGCTGTGTCTCCGCTGTGTCCCGCTCTGTCCCCCCCTGTGTTCCCCTCTGTGTTCCGTTGTGTTCACCGATGAGTCCCGCTGTGATCCCCGCTGTGTCCCGCTGCGTCCCCGCAGTGTACCCACTGTGTTCCGCTGTGTTCCGCTGTGTCCCGTGGTGTCCTGCTTTGTCCCCCGCTATGTCCCCCGCTGAGTCCCCGCTGTGTCCCCGCTGTGTCCTGCTGGGTCCTCCCTGTGTCCCCCGCATTGTCCCGCTCTGTCCCCCGCTGTGTCTCCCGATTTGTCCCCATTGTGTCCCGCTGTGTCCCGCAGTGTCCCGCTGTGTCCCACTCTGTGTCCCGTTGTGTCCCCAGTTGTGTACACCGCTGTGTCCCGCTGTGTCGTGCAATGTCCCGCTGTGTCCCCCGCTGTGTCCCGCTGTGACCCCGCTGTGTCCCGCTGTGTCCCAGCTGTGTCCCCGATATGTCCCCCGCTGTGTCCCGCTGTGCTCCCCGCTGTGTCCCCGCTGTGTCTCTCGCTGTGTCCCACTGTCCCCGCTGTGTCCCGCTGTGTCCCGCTGTGTTCTCGCTGTGTCCCCGCTGTGTCCCGCTGTGTCCCGCTGTGTAACCGCTGTGTCCCACTGTGTCCCGCTGTGTCACTGCTGTGTCCCCGCTGTGTCGCGTTGTGACCCGCTGTGTCCCCGCTTTGTCCCGCTGTTTCCCCGCTGTGTCCCCAACTGTGTCCCCACCTATGTCCCATTGGATCCCGCTGTGTCTTCGCTGTGTCCCCCGCTGTGTCCCGCTGTGTCCCAACTGTGTCCCCCGCTATGTCCTCGCTGTGTCCTACTCTTTCCCCCGCTGTGTCCCGCTGTGTCCTGCTGTGTCCTCGCTATGTTTCCTGCTGTGTAGCGCTGTGACCCCCGCTGTGACCAGCTGTGTCCGGCTGTGTCCCCGATGTGTCACACAGTGTCCCGATGTGTCCCGCTGTGTCCTGATATGTCCCAACTGTGTCCCCCGCTGTGTCTCGCTGTGTCCCCTGCTGAGTCCCGCTGTGTCCCACGCTGTGTCCCGCTGTGTGCCGCTGTGTCCCGCTGTGTCCCGCTGTGTCCCGCTGTGTCCCCGATGTGTCACGCAGTGTCCTGCTGTGTCCCCACTGTGTCCCCGCTGTGTCACGCTGGATACCCCGCTGTGTCCAGCTGAGTCCCCGCTGTGTCCCGCTGTGTCCCCCGCTGTGTCCCCGCAGTGTCTCCACTGTGTTCCGCTGTGTCCCGTGGTGTTCTGCTTTGTCCCCCACTATGTGCCCCGCTGAGTCCCCGATCTGTCCCCGCTATGTCCCGCCTGGACCTCCCTGTGTCCCCCGCTGTATCCCACTCTGTCCCCCACTGTGTCTCCCGCTTTGTCGCCACTGTGTCCCGATGTGTTCCGCTGTGTCCCGCTTTGTCCCATTCTGTGTCCTGTTGTGTTCCCAGCTGTGTACACCGCTGAGTTCCGCTGTGTCCCTGCTGTGTCCCGCTGTGTCCCGCTGTGTCCCGCTGTGTCCCCCGCTTTGTCCCGCTGTGTCCTACTATGTCCCGCTGTGTCCCCCGCTTTGTCCCGTTGTGACCCCGCTGTCACACGCTCTGTCCCAGCTGTGTCCCCTCTATGTCCCCCGCTGTGTCCCACTGTGCTCCCCGCTGTGTCCCCGCTGTGTCTCTCACTGTGTCCCACTGTGTCCCCGATGTGTCACACAGTATCCCGCTGTGTACCCGCTGTGTCCCCGCTCTGTCACGCTGTATACCCTGCTGTGTCCAGCTGAGTCCCCAGCTGTGTCCCGCTGTGTCCCACGCCGTGTCCCCCTATGTCCCGCTGTGACCCCCACTGTGTCCCGCTGTTTCCCCGCTGTATCCCCCGCTGTCTCCCCGCTGTGTCCCACTGTGTCCCGCTGTGTCCCGCTTTGTCCTCGATGTGTCCCCCTCAGTGTCCTGCTATGTCCCGCTGTGTCCCCGCTGTGTCCCGCTGTGTCCCTGCTGTGTCCCCGCTGTGACCCGCTTTGTCACCCTCTGTGTCCCCCGCTGTGTCCCGCTGTGTCCCGCTGTGTCCCATGTGTCCTCGCTCTGTCCCGCTGTGTCCCGATGTGTCCCGCTGTGTCCCGCTGTTTCCTCGCTGTGTCCCCGCTGTGTCCCTCTGAGTATCCCGCTGTGTAAAGCTGTGTCCCACGATGTGTCCCGCTGTGTCCCGATTTGTCCCTGCTGTGTCTCCCGCTGTGTCTCGCTATGTCCCCCGCTGTGTCCTGCTGTGTCCCACGCTGTGTCCTGCTGTGTCCCGCTGTGTTCCCCGCCGTGTACCGATGTGTCCCCGGTGTGTCCTGCTGTGTCCCGCTGTGTCCTCGCTGTGTCCTCCGCTGTGTCCCCCGCTGTGTCTCCGCTGTGTTCCCGATGTGTCCCGATGTGTCCTCGCTGTGTCCCCCGCTGTGTCCCGATGTGTCCCCCGCTGTATCCCGCTGTGTCCCACTGTGTCCCCCGCTCTGTCCCTCTGTGTCCCGCTGTGTTCCGCTGTGTATCCCGCTGTGTCCAGCTGTGTTCCACCTGTGTCGCCCCTGTGTCGTCTGTGTCCTGCTGTGACCCTGCTGTGTCCCCGATGTGTCCCACTATGTCCCGTTTTGTCCCTGCTGTCACCCACTCTGCCCCGCTGTATCCCGCTGTGTCCGCGATGTCCCCCCGCTTGTCCCGCTGTGTCCCGCTGTGACCTGCCCTGTCCCTGTTGTCCCCTGATGTGTCCTGCTGTGTCCCCGCTGTCCCCTGGAGTGTCCCCGCTGTGTCCCGCTGTGTTTCCGCCCAGTCCCCGCTGTGTACCACTGTGTCCCGCTGTGTCCCAAGCTGTTTTCCCTGCTTTGTGCCCTGCTGTGTCCCCGCTGTGTCCCTCTGTGTCCCCGCTGTATCCTGCTGTGTCCCCGCTGTGTCCCCACTGTGTCCTTCTGTGTCCCCGCTGTGTCCCGCTGTGTACTCCGCTGTGTCCCGCTGTGTCCCCCGCTGTGGCCCGCTGTGTCTCGCTGTGTCCCACTGTGTCCCCGCTGTGTCCTCGCTGTGTCCCCAGCTGTGTCACTCTGTGTCCCGGGCTGTCTCCCCGCTGTGTCCCCGATGTTTCCCGCTGTTTCCCGCTGTGTCCTCGCTGTGTCCCCCGCTGTGTCCCGCTGTGTCCCCAACTTTGTTCCCGCTGTTTCCCTGCTGTGTCCCCAACTTTGTTCCCGCTGTTTCCCTGCTGTGTCCCGGTGTGTCCCACTGTTTCCCTTGGTGTCCCGGTTTATCCCCGGCTGTGTCCCCCGCTGAGTCCCCGCTGTGTCGCGGCTGTGTCCCTCTGTGTCGCGCTGTGTCCCCCGCTGTGTCCCGCTGAGTACCCTGCTATGTCCTGCTGTGTCCTTGCTGTGTCCCGCTGTGTCTCGCTGTGTCCTCTCTGTGTAACCGCTTGTCTCGATGTTTATCACGCTGTGCCCAGCTGTGTCCCCGCTGTGTCCCCGCTGTGTCCCCTCTGTGTGCGATGTTTCCCCGCTGTCCCCCGCTGTGTCCCCGCTGTGTCCCGCTGTGTCCCGCTGTGACCTGCTGTCCCCCGCTGTGTCCCACTGTGTCCCCGCTGTCCCATGGAGTGTCCCCGCTGTGTCCCCGCTGTGTCTCGCTGTGTCCTGCTGTGTCCCGCTGTGTCCCACGCTGTGTCCCCACTGTGTTCCGCAGTGTCACCCTGTGTCCTGCTTTGTCCCCACTATGTCCCCGCTGTGTCCCCACTTTGATCCGCTGTGTCCCCGCTATATCCCCGATGTTTTGTGCTGTGTCCTCACTGTGTCCCCAGCTGTTTCCCGCTGTGTCCTCAGCTGTGTCACGCTGTGTCCCCCGCAGTGTCCCGCTGTGTCCCGCTGTGTCCCGCTGTGTCCCCCGCTCTGTCCCGCTGTGTCCCGCTGTGTCCTGCTGTGTGCTCGCTTTGTCCCCGCTGTGTCCCGCTGTGTATCCAGCTGTGTCCAGCTGTGTTCCCGCTTTGTCGTGGCTGTGTCGTCTGTGTCCATCTGTGTCCCCCGCTGTGTCCCGCTGTGTCCCATTGTGTCCCGCTGTGTCCCCTCTGTCCCCCTTTGTGTCTCCGCTGTGTCCCGCGGTGTCCCCGCTGTCCCTCGCTGTATCCCTGCTGTATCCCGCTGTGTCAAGCTGTGTCCTGCTGTGTACCCTCTGTCCCCCGCTGTGTCCCGCTGTGTCCCGGGCTGTGTCCCCGCTGTGTCCCCGATGTGTCCCGCTGTGTCCCGCTGTGTCCTCGCTGTGTTCCCCGTTGTGTCCCGCTGTTTCCTCACTGTGTCCCCGCTGTATCCCCGCTGTGTCCCGCTGTGTCCCGCTGTGTCCCCACTGTGTCCTGCTGTGTCCTCGCTGTGTCCCCCGTTGGGTCCCTGCTGTGTCCCCAGCTGTGTCCCGCTGTGACCCCGCTGTGTCACGCTGTGTCTCCCGCTGTGTCCCGTTGTTTCCGCTGTGTCCCGCTGTGTCCCCCACTCTGTCCCTCTGTGTCCTGCTGTGTCCCGCTGTGCACTCGCTGTGTCCCCGCTTTGTCCCGCTGTGTATCACGCTGAGTCCAGATGAGTTCCCGCTGTGTCGCCGCTGTGTCCCGCTGTGTCCTCGCTGTGTAGCGTTGTGTCCCCCACTGTACCCCGCTGTGTCCCGCTGTGTCCCGCTGTGTCCCCGATGTGTCACGCTGTGTCTCCGCTGTGTCCCGCTGTGTCCCGCTCTGTCCACGATGTGTCCCGCAGTGTCCCTCTGTGTCCCCGCTGTGTCCCCGCTATGTCCTGCTGTGTCCCCCACTCTGTCCCCCGCTATGTTCCCTTGTGTTAACTGATGAGTCCCGCTGTGTCCCGCTGTGTCCCCCGCGGTGTCCCCAAAGTGTCCCCACTGTGTTCCGCTGTGTTCTGCTGTATCCAGTGGTATCCTGCTTTGTCCCCCGCTGTGTCCCCCGCTGTGTCCTCCTTGTGTCCCACTGTGTCCTCCTTGTGTCCCCCGCTGTGTCCCGCTCTGTCCCCCACTGTGTCTCCCGCTTTGTCCCCGCTGTGTCCCGCTGTGTCCCGCTGTGTCCCACTCTGTGTTCCGTTGTGTCCCCAGCTGTGTCCTACGCTGTGTGCCACTGTGTCCTCACAGTGTCCCTGCTGTGTCCCCCCTGTGTCCCGCTCTGTCCTCGCTGTTTTCCCTGGTGTGTCCCGCTGTGTCCCCCGCGGTGTCCCCGCGGTGTCCCGCTGTGTCCTCGCTGTGTCCCGTTGTGTCCCACTGTGTTCTTGCTGTGTCCCCACTGTGTCCTGCTGTGTCCCCGCTGTGTCCCGCTATGTTCTCCGCTGTGTCCCCTGTGTCCCCTGCTGTGGTGTCTCGCTGTGTCCTCGCTGTGTCCTCACTGTGTCCCCGATGTGTACCGCTGTGTATCCCGCTGTTTCCAACTGTGTCCTCACAGTGTCCCGCTGTGTTCCCCACTGATTCCCCCGCTGTGGCCCCCGCTGTGTCCCGCTGTGTCCAGCTGTGGCCCCGCTGTGTCCCGATGTGTCTCCGCTGTGACCCCTGTGCCCCGCTGTATCCCGTTGTGTCATCGATGTGTCCCCACTGTGTCCTGCTGTGTCCCTGCTGTGTTTCGTTGTGTCACCCGCTGTGTCCTCCACTGTGTCCCCCGCTGTGTCCCGCTGTGTCCTGCTGTGTCCCTCTGTGTCCGCTGCTGTGTCCCCGCTGTGCTCCCGCTGTGTTCCGCTGTGTCCTGCTGTGTCCCGTAGTGTCCCACTGTGTCCTTGCTCTGTCCCCGCTATGTCCCGCTGTGTATCTCGCTGCGTCCAGCTTTGTCCCCGCTGTGTCCCGATGTGTTCCCCGCTGTGTCCCCCACTGTTTCCCCCGCTGTTGCCCCCGGTGTGTCACAGCTGTGTCCCGCTGTGTCCCTGCTGTGTCCCCACTGTGTCATGCTGGGTCCCCACTGTGTCCCGCTGTGTTCTCTGCTTTGTTCCCTGTTTCCCCCACTGTGTCCCGCTGTGCTCCGCTATGTCCTGCTGTGTCCGCTGTTGTGTCCCCGCTGTGTCCCCGCTGTGTCCCACTGTGTCCCGTTTTGTCCGCTGTGTCCCGCTGTGTCTTCGCTGTGTCCTCGCTGTGTCCCCGCTGTGTCCCGCTGTGTATCCCGCTGTGTCCAACTGTGTCCCCGTTGTGTCCCGCTGTGTTCCCCACTCTTTCCCGCGTTGTGTCCCCGGCTGTGTCCCCGTTGTGTCCCGCTGTGTTCCCCACTCTTTCCCGCGTTGTGTCCCCCGCTGTGTCCCGCTGTGTCCCGCTGTTTTTCCCTGTGTCCCCCGCTGTGTCCCCGCTGTGTCCCACATCTCCCGCTGTGTCCCGTTGTGTCCTCGCTGTGTCCCCCGCTGTGTCCCGCTGTGTCCCGCTTTGTCCCCTGTGTCCCCGCTGTGTCCAGCTGTGTCCGGATGTATCCCGCTGTGTCCCGCTGTGTCCTCACTGTGTCCCAGCTGTGTCCCGCTGTGTCCCCCGCTGTGTCCCCCACTGTGTCCCGCTGTGTCCCGCTTTGTCCCGCTGTGTCCCCTTTGTCCCTGCTGTGTTCCACTGTGTCCTGATGTGTCCCGCTGTGTCCCGGTGTGTCCTCGCTGTGTCCCAGCTGTGTCCTGCCATGTATCCGGCTGTGTCAAGCTTTGTCCCCCGATGTGTCCCGCTGTGTCCCCCTGTGTTCCGCGTTGTGTCCTGCTGTGTCCCGCTGTGTCCACCGCTGTGTCCTGATGTGTCCCGGCTGTGTCCTACTGTGTCCCAACTGTATCACCGCTGTGTCCCCTGCTGTGTCCAGATGTGTCCCTGCTGTGCCCCGCTGTGTCCCCGCTGTGTCCACGCTGTGTCCTGCTGTGTCCCGCTGTGTCTCGCTGGGTCCCCCGCTGTGTCCCGCTGTGTCCCCCGCTGAATCCCGCTGTGTCCTCCACTGTGTCCAGCTGTTTCCTGCTGTGTCCCGCTGTGTCCCCTTTGTCCCTGCTCTGTCCCGCTGTGTCCTGATGTGTCCCACTGTGTCCCGCTGTGTCCTCGCTGTGTCCCCGCTGTGTCCCTCGGTGTATCCTGATGTGTCAAGCTGTGTCCCCCGATGTGTCCCGCTGTGTCCCGATGTGTCCCCACTCTGTCCCCCGCTGTCTCGCTGTGTCCCCCGCTGATTTCCGCTGTGTCCCACGCTGTGTCCCGCTGTGTGCCGCTGTGTCCCGCTGTGTCCCCCGCTGTGTACCGATGTGTCCCCCTGTGTCCTGCTGTGTCCTCGCTGTGTCCCCGGTGTGTCCCGCTGTGTCCCCCGCTGTGTCTCCATGTGTCCCGCTGTATCCCCTTTGTCCCGGCTGTGTCCCGCTGTGTCCTGATGTGTCCTGCTGTGTCCCGCTGTGTCCTCGCTGTGTCCCAGCTGTGTCCCGCCGTGTATCCCTCTGTGTCAAGCTGTGTCCCCCGATGTGTCCCGCTGTGTCCCCATGTGTTCCTCGCTGTGTCCCGCTGTGTCCACCACTGTATCCCGATATGTCCCAGCTGTGTCCTGCTGTGTCCCAACTGTATCCCCGCTGTGTCCCCCGCTGTGTCCCGATGTGTCCCCAGGGGTGTCCCTGCTGTGTCCCGATCTGTCCCACTGTGTCCCGCTGTGTCCTACTGTGTCCTCACTGTGTACCCCGCTGTGTCCCCATTTTGTCCACGCTGTATCCCGCTGTGTCCCTGTGTTCTCTCTGTGTCCCCTGATGTGTCCCCGTTGTGTCCCCCTGTATTCCGCTGTGTCCCGCAGTGTCCTCCCTGTGTCCAACACTGTGTCCCGCTATGTCCCCGCAGTGTCCCCAGATATGTCACGCTGTGTCCCACTCTGTGTCCCGCTGTGTCCTGCTGTTTCCCCCACTGTGTCCCGAAGTTTCCCTGCTGTGTCCCCCGCTGTGTCCTCGCTGTGTCCCGCTATGTCACCTCTGTCCCCGCTGTGTCCCGCTGTGTCCCCGCTGAGTCCCCGCTGTGTCCTCGCTGTGTCCCGCTGTGTCCCCCGCTGTGTCCCCTGCTGTGTCCCGCTGTGTCCCGCTGTGTCCCGCTATGTCCCCTGTGTCCCCGCTGTGTCCCGCTGTGTTCCGATGTGTCCCGCTGTGTCCCGCTATGTCACCTCTGTCCCCGCTGTGTCCCGCTGTGTCCACGCTGAGTCCCCGCTGTGTCCTCGCTGTGTCCAGCTGTGTCCCCCGCTGTGTCCCCTGCTGTGTCCCGCTGTGTCCCGCTATGTCCCCTGTGTCCCCGCTGTGTCCCGCTGTGTTCCGATGTGTCCCGCTGTGTCCCGCTGTGTCCTCACTCTGTCCCTGCTGTGTCCCGCCGTGTATCCCGCTGTGTCAAGCTGTGTCCCCGCTGTGTCCCCCGCTGTGTCTCGCTGTGTCCCCCGCTGTGTCCTGCTGTGTCCCCCACTGTATCCAGCTGTGTGCCACTGTGTCTCCCGCTGTGACCCGATGTGTCCCCGCTGTGTCTCCCGCTGTGTACCGATGTGTCCCCGCTGTGTCCCGCTGTGTCCTCGCTGTGTCCCCGCTGTGTCCGGCTGTGTATCCTGCTGTGTCCAGCTGTGTCCCCAGTGTGTCCCGCTGTGTTCCCCGCTGTGTCCCCCACTGTGACGCCGCTGTGTCCCCCGCTGTTTCCCCGCTGTATCCCGCTGTGTCCCCGCTGTATCCCGCTGTGTCCCCGCTGTGTCCCCACTGTGTTCTGATTTGTCCCCGCTGTGTCCCGCTTTGTATTCCACTGTGTCCAACTGTGTCCCTGCTGTGTCCAGCTGTGTTCCCCACTGTTCCCCCAGCTGTGTCCCACGCTGTGTCCCCGCTTTGTCCAGCTGTGTCCCCACCGTGTCCCTGCTGTGTCTCGCTGTGTCCCTCGCTGTGACCCCGCTGTGTCCCTAATGTGTCCCGCTGTGATCCGTTGTGTCCACGCTGTCCCCCGCTGTGTCCCTCTGTGCCGGCTGTGATCCGCTGTGTCCCTGCTGTCCCGCACTGTGTCCCGCTGTGTCCCCGCTGTCCCCTGTAGTGTCCCCGCTTTTTCCCTGCTGTGTCGCGCTGTGTCCCGCTTTGTCCAGCTGTGTCCCCGCTGTGTCCCCGCTATGTCCCCTCTGTGTCCCCGATGTGTCCCGCTGTGTTCCCTGCTGTGTCCAGATATGTCCCATCTGTGTCCCGCTGTGTCCCGCTGTGTCCCCGCTGTGTGCCCGCTGTGTCCTCGCTGTGTCCCTCTGTGTTCCCCGCTGTGTCCCCGCTGTGTCCCGCTTTGTCCTCGATGTGTCCCCCTCAGTGTCCCGCTATTTCCCGCTGTATCCCCGCTGTGTCCCTGCTGTGTCCCGCTGTGTCCCCACTGTGTCCCCGCTGTGTCCCCTCTGTGACCCGCTGTGTCCCGCTGTGTCACATGTGTCCCCGCTCTGTCCCGCTGTGTCCGGATGTGTCCTGCTGTGTCCCGCTTTGTCCTCCCTGTGTCCCCCCTGTGTCCCTCCGTGTATCCCGCTGTGTCAAGCTGTGTCCCACGATGTGTCCCGCTGTGTCCCGATTTGTCCGTGCTGTGTCTCCCGCTGTGTCTCGCTATGTCCCCCGCTGTGTCCTGCTGTGTCCCACGCTGTGTCCCGCTGTGTGCCGCTGTGTCCCTCTGTGTTCCCCGCCGTGTACTGATGTGTCCCCGGTGTGTCCTGCTGTGTCCCCCACTGTGTCCCGATGTGTCCCCGCAGTGTCCCAATGTGTCCCGTGGTGTCTCGCTGTGTCCTCGCTGTGTCCCCGCTCTGTCCCTCCGTGTATCCCCCTTTGTCAAGCTGTGTCCCCCGATGTGTCCCGCTGTGTCCTGATATGTCCCAACTGTGTCCCCAGGTTTGTCTGTGTCCCCTGCTGAGTCCCGCTGTGTCCCAAGCTGTGTCCCGCTGTGTCCCCGCTGTGTGCCCGCTGTGTCCTCGCTGTGTCCCTCTGTGTTCCCCGCTGTGTCCCCGCTGTGTCCCGCTTTGTCCTCGATGTGTCCCCCTCAGTGTCCCGCTATGTCCCGCTGTATCCCCGTTGTGTCCCTGCTGTGTCCCGCTGTGTCCCCACTGTGTCCCCGCTGTGTCCCCTCTTTGACCCGCTGTGTCCCGCTGTGTCACATGTGTCCCCGCTCTGTCCCGCTGTGTCCGGATGTGTCCTGCTGTGTCCCGCTTTGTCCTCCCTGTGTCCCCCCTGTGTCCCTCCGTGTATCCCGCTGTGTCAAGCTGTGTCCCACGATGTGTCCCGCTGTGTCCCGATTTGTCCGTGCTGTGTCTCCCGCTGTGTCTCGCTATGTCCCCCGCTGTGTCCTGCTGTGTCCCACGCTGTGTCCCGCTGTGTGCCGCTGTGTCCCTCTGTGTTCCCCGCCGTGTACCGATGTGTCCCCGGTGTGTCCTGCTGTGTCCCCCACTGTGTCCCGATGTGTCCCCGCAGTGTCCCGCTATGTCTCACTCTGTCACCGCTGTGTCCCGCTGTGTCCTGCTGTGTCCCCTGTGACACCGCTGTGTCCCGCTGTGTCCCAATGTGTCCCGTGGTGTCTCGCTGTGTCCTCGCTGTGTCCCCGCTCTGTCCCTCCGTGTATCCCCCTTTGTCAAGCTGTGTCCCCCGATGTGTCCCGCTGTGTCCTGATATGTCCCAACTGTGTCCCCAGGTTTGTCTCGCTGTGTCCCCCGCTGTGTCCTGCTGTGTCCCAAGCTGTGTCCCGCTGTGTGCCGCTGTGTCCCTCTGTGTTCCCCGTCGTGTACCGATGTGTCCCCGGTGTGTCCTGCTGTGTCCCCCACTGTGTCCCGATGTGTCCCCGCAGTGTCCCGCTATGTCTCGCTGTGTCCCCGCTGTGTCCCGCTGTGTCCTGCTGTGTCCCCTGTGACACCGCTGTGTCCCGCTGTGTCCCAATGTGTCCCGCGGTGTCTCGCTGTGTCCTCGCTGTGTCCCCGCTCTGTCCCTCCGTGTATCCCCCTTTGTCAAGCTGTGTCCCCCGCTGTGTCCCGCTGTGTCCTGATATGTCCCAACTGTGTCCCCAGGTTTGTCTCGCTGTGTCCCCTGCTGAGTCCCGCTGTGTCCCAAGCCGTGTCCCGCTGTGTGCCGCTGTGTCCCGCTGTGTCCCCAGCTGTGTACCGATGTGTCCCCGCTGTGTCCTGCTTTGTCCCACGCTGTGACACGATGTGTCCCCGCTGTGTCCGGCTGTGTCCCGCTGTGTCCCCCGCTGTGTCCCGATGTGTCCCAGCTGTGTCCCGCTGTGTCCCGCTGTGTCCCCCATTATGTCACGCTGTGTCCCGCTGTTTCCCCGCTGTGTCCCTGCTGTGTCCCCTCTGTGTCCTGCTGTGTCCCCGCTGTGTCCCCGCTTTGACCCCGCTGTGTCCCACTGTGTCCCGCTGTGTCCCACTATGTCCGCTGTGTCCCCGCTGTGTCCCGCTGAGTCCCGATGTGTCCCGCTGTGTCCCGCTGTGTCTAGCTGTGTCCCCGCTCTGTCCCCCGCAGTGTCTCGCTGTGTCCCCCGCTGTGTCCCACTGTGTCCCGCTTTGTCCCACTGTGTCCTTGCTGTGTCCCCGCAGTGTCCCGCTGTGTCCCACTGTGTCCTCGCTGTGTCCCCTCTGTCCCCGCTGTGTCCCCCCTGTGTCCCCCGCTGTGTCCCGCTGTGTCCTAGCTGTGTGCCCGCTGTGTCCCGCCGTGTATCCCACTGTGTCAAGCTCTGTCCCCTGATGTGTCCCGCTGTGTCCCCCGCTGTGTCCCGCTGTGTACCCGCTGTGTCACCGCTGTGTCCCGCTGTGTCCCGCTGTGTCTCGCTGTGTCCCCCGCTGTGTAACGCTGTGTCCCCCGCTGGATCCCACTGTGTCCTTGGCTCTGTCACGCTGTGTCCCATGCTGTGTCCCACTGTGTCCTCGCTGTGTCCCGCTGTGTGCCCCGCTGTGTAGCGCTGTGTCCCCCGCTGTGTCCCGCTTTGTCCCGCTGTGTCCTCACTGTGTCCCACGCTGTGTCCCCCGCTGTTTCCCCGCTGTGTCTCTGCTGTGTCCCGCTGTGTCCCGCTGTTTCCAGCTGTGTCCTCGCTGTGTCCCCCGGTGTGTCCCCGGCTGTGTCCCCGCTGTGTCTCCGCTGTGTCCCGCTCTGTCCCCCCCTGTGTTCCCCTCTGTGTTCCGTTGTGTTCACCGATGAGTCCCGCTGTGATCCCCGCTGTGTCCCGCTGCGTCCCCGCAGTGTACCCACTGTGTTCCGCTGTGTTCCGCTGTGTCCCGTGGTGTCCTGCTTTGTCCCCCGCTATGTCCCCCGCTGAGTCCCCGCTGTGTCCCCGCTGTGTCCTGCTGGGTCCTCCCTGTGTCCCCCGCATTGTCCCGCTCTGTCCCCCGCTGTGTCTCCCGATTTGTCCCCATTGTGTCCCGCTGTGTCCCGCAGTGTCCCGCTGTGTCCCACTCTGTGTCCCGTTGTGTCCCCAGTTGTGTACACCGCTGTGTCCCGCTGTGTCGTGCAATGTCCCGCTGTGTCCCCCGCTGTGTCCCGCTGTGACCCCGCTGTGTCCCGCTGTGTCCCAGCTGTGTCCCCGATATGTCCCCCGCTGTGTCCCGCTGTGCTCCCCGCTGTGTCCCCGCTGTGTCTCTCGCTGTGTCCCACTGTCCCCGCTGTGTCCCGCTGTGTCCCGCTGTGTTCTCGCTGTGTCCCCGCTGTGTCCCGCTGTGTCCCGCTGTGTAACCGCTGTGTCCCACTGTGTCCCGCTGTGTCACTGCTGTGTCCCCGCTGTGTCGCGTTGTGACCCGCTGTGTCCCCGCTTTGTCCCGCTGTTTCCCCGCTGTGTCCCCAACTGTGTCCCCACCTATGTCCCATTGGATCCCGCTGTGTCTTCGCTGTGTCCCCCGCTGTGTCCCGCTGTGTCCCAACTGTGTCCCCCGCTATGTCCTCGCTGTGTCCTACTCTTTCCCCCGCTGTGTCCCGCTGTGTCCTGCTGTGTCCTCGCTATGTTTCCTGCTGTGTAGCGCTGTGACCCCCGCTGTGACCAGCTGTGTCCGGCTGTGTCCCCGATGTGTCACACAGTGTCCCGATGTGTCCCGCTGTGTCCTGATATGTCCCAACTGTGTCCCCCGCTGTGTCTCGCTGTGTCCCCTGCTGAGTCCCGCTGTGTCCCACGCTGTGTCCCGCTGTGTGCCGCTGTGTCCCGCTGTGTCCCGCTGTGTCCCGCTGTGTCCCCGATGTGTCACGCAGTGTCCTGCTGTGTCCCCACTGTGTCCCCGCTGTGTCACGCTGGATACCCCGCTGTGTCCAGCTGAGTCCCCGCTGTGTCCCGCTGTGTCCCCCGCTGTGTCCCCGCAGTGTCTCCACTGTGTTCCGCTGTGTCCCGTGGTGTTCTGCTTTGTCCCCCACTATGTGCCCCGCTGAGTCCCCGATCTGTCCCCGCTATGTCCCGCCTGGACCTCCCTGTGTCCCCCGCTGTATCCCACTCTGTCCCCCACTGTGTCTCCCGCTTTGTCGCCACTGTGTCCCGATGTGTTCCGCTGTGTCCCGCTTTGTCCCATTCTGTGTCCTGTTGTGTTCCCAGCTGTGTACACCGCTGAGTTCCGCTGTGTCCCTGCTGTGTCCCGCTGTGTCCCGCTGTGTCCCGCTGTGTCCCCCGCTTTGTCCCGCTGTGTCCTACTATGTCCCGCTGTGTCCCCCGCTTTGTCCCGTTGTGACCCCGCTGTCACACGCTCTGTCCCAGCTGTGTCCCCTCTATGTCCCCCGCTGTGTCCCACTGTGCTCCCCGCTGTGTCCCCGCTGTGTCTCTCACTGTGTCCCACTGTGTCCCCGATGTGTCACACAGTATCCCGCTGTGTACCCGCTGTGTCCCCGCTCTGTCACGCTGTATACCCTGCTGTGTCCAGCTGAGTCCCCAGCTGTGTCCCGCTGTGTCCCACGCCGTGTCCCCCTATGTCCCGCTGTGACCCCCACTGTGTCCCGCTGTTTCCCCGCTGTATCCCCCGCTGTCTCCCCGCTGTGTCCCACTGTGTCCCGCTGTGTCCCGCTTTGTCCTCGATGTGTCCCCCTCAGTGTCCTGCTATGTCCCGCTGTGTCCCCGCTGTGTCCCGCTGTGTCCCTGCTGTGTCCCCGCTGTGACCCGCTTTGTCACCCTCTGTGTCCCCCGCTGTGTCCCGCTGTGTCCCGCTGTGTCCCATGTGTCCTCGCTCTGTCCCGCTGTGTCCCGATGTGTCCCGCTGTGTCCCGCTGTTTCCTCGCTGTGTCCCCGCTGTGTCCCTCTGAGTATCCCGCTGTGTAAAGCTGTGTCCCACGATGTGTCCCGCTGTGTCCCGATTTGTCCCTGCTGTGTCTCCCGCTGTGTCTCGCTATGTCCCCCGCTGTGTCCTGCTGTGTCCCACGCTGTGTCCTGCTGTGTCCCGCTGTGTTCCCCGCCGTGTACCGATGTGTCCCCGGTGTGTCCTGCTGTGTCCCGCTGTGTCCTCGCTGTGTCCTCCGCTGTGTCCCCCGCTGTGTCTCCGCTGTGTTCCCGATGTGTCCCGATGTGTCCTCGCTGTGTCCCCCGCTGTGTCCCGATGTGTCCCCCGCTGTATCCCGCTGTGTCCCACTGTGTCCCCCGCTCTGTCCCTCTGTGTCCCGCTGTGTTCCGCTGTGTATCCCGCTGTGTCCAGCTGTGTTCCACCTGTGTCGCCCCTGTGTCGTCTGTGTCCTGCTGTGACCCTGCTGTGTCCCCGATGTGTCCCACTATGTCCCGTTTTGTCCCTGCTGTCACCCACTCTGCCCCGCTGTATCCCGCTGTGTCCGCGATGTCCCCCCGCTTGTCCCGCTGTGTCCCGCTGTGACCTGCCCTGTCCCTGTTGTCCCCTGATGTGTCCTGCTGTGTCCCCGCTGTCCCCTGGAGTGTCCCCGCTGTGTCCCGCTGTGTTTCCGCCCAGTCCCCGCTGTGTACCACTGTGTCCCGCTGTGTCCCAAGCTGTTTTCCCTGCTTTGTGCCCTGCTGTGTCCCCGCTGTGTCCCTCTGTGTCCCCGCTGTATCCTGCTGTGTCCCCGCTGTGTCCCCACTGTGTCCTTCTGTGTCCCCGCTGTGTCCCGCTGTGTACTCCGCTGTGTCCCGCTGTGTCCCCCGCTGTGGCCCGCTGTGTCTCGCTGTGTCCCACTGTGTCCCCGCTGTGTCCTCGCTGTGTCCCCAGCTGTGTCACTCTGTGTCCCGGGCTGTCTCCCCGCTGTGTCCCCGATGTTTCCCGCTGTTTCCCGCTGTGTCCTCGCTGTGTCCCCCGCTGTGTCCCGCTGTGTCCCCAACTTTGTTCCCGCTGTTTCCCTGCTGTGTCCCCAACTTTGTTCCCGCTGTTTCCCTGCTGTGTCCCGGTGTGTCCCACTGTTTCCCTTGGTGTCCCGGTTTATCCCCGGCTGTGTCCCCCGCTGAGTCCCCGCTGTGTCGCGGCTGTGTCCCTCTGTGTCGCGCTGTGTCCCCCGCTGTGTCCCGCTGAGTACCCTGCTATGTCCTGCTGTGTCCTTGCTGTGTCCCGCTGTGTCTCGCTGTGTCCTCTCTGTGTAACCGCTTGTCTCGATGTTTATCACGCTGTGCCCAGCTGTGTCCCCGCTGTGTCCCCGCTGTGTCCCCTCTGTGTGCGATGTTTCCCCGCTGTCCCCCGCTGTGTCCCCGCTGTGTCCCGCTGTGTCCCGCTGTGACCTGCTGTCCCCCGCTGTGTCCCACTGTGTCCCCGCTGTCCCATGGAGTGTCCCCGCTGTGTCCCCGCTGTGTCTCGCTGTGTCCTGCTGTGTCCCGCTGTGTCCCCCGCTGTGTCCCCACTGTGTTCCGCAGTGTCACCCTGTGTCCTGCTTTGTCCCCACTATGTCCCCGCTGTGTCCCCACTTTGATCCGCTGTGTCCCCGCTATATCCCCGATGTTTTGTGCTGTGTCCTCACTGTGTCCCCAGCTGTTTCCCGCTGTGTCCTCAGCTGTGTCACGCTGTGTCCCCCGCAGTGTCCCGCTGTGTCCCGCTGTGTCCCGCTGTGTCCCCCGCTCTGTCCCGCTGTGTCCCGCTGTGTCCTGCTGTGTGCTCGCTTTGTCCCCGCTGTGTCCCGCTGTGTATCCAGCTGTGTCCAGCTGTGTTCCCGCTTTGTCGTGGCTGTGTCGTCTGTGTCCATCTGTGTCCCCCGCTGTGTCCCGCTGTGTCCCATTGTGTCCCGCTGTGTCCCCTCTGTCCCCCTTTGTGTCTCCGCTGTGTCCCGCGGTGTCCCCGCTGTCCCTCGCTGTATCCCTGCTGTATCCCGCTGTGTCAAGCTGTGTCCTGCTGTGTACCCTCTGTCCCCCGCTGTGTCCCGCTGTGTCCCGGGCTGTGTCCCCGCTGTGTCCCCGATGTGTCCCGCTGTGTCCCGCTGTGTCCTTGCTGTGTTCCCCGTTGTGTCCCGCTGTTTCCTCACTGTGTCCCCGCTGTATCCCCGCTGTGTCCCGCTGTGTCCCGCTGTGTCCCCACTGTGTCCTGCTGTGTCCTCGCTGTGTCCCCCGTTGGGTCCCTGCTGTGTCCCCAGCTGTGTCCCGCTGTGACCCCGCTGTGTCACGCTGTGTCTCCCGCTGTGTCCCGTTGTTTCCGCTGTGTCCCGCTGTGTCCCCCACTCTGTCCCTCTGTGTCCTGCTGTGTCCCGCTGTGCACTCGCTGTGTCCCCGCTTTGTCCCGCTGTGTATCACGCTGAGTCCAGATGAGTTCCCGCTGTGTCGCCGCTGTGTCCCGCTGTGTCCTCGCTGTGTAGCGTTGTGTCCCCCACTGTACCCCGCTGTGTCCCGCTGTGTCCCGCTGTGTCCCCGATGTGTCACGCTGTGTCTCCGCTGTGTCCCGCTGTGTCCCGCTCTGTCCACGATGTGTCCCGCAGTGTCCCTCTGTGTCCCCGCTGTGTCCCCGCTATGTCCTGCTGTGTCCCCCACTCTGTCCCCCGCTATGTTCCCTTGTGTTAACTGATGAGTCCCGCTGTGTCCCGCTGTGTCCCCCGCGGTGTCCCCAAAGTGTCCCCACTGTGTTCCGCTGTGTTCTGCTGTATCCAGTGGTATCCTGCTTTGTCCCCCGCTGTGTCCTCCTTGTGTCCCACTGTGTCCTCCTTGTGTCCCCCGCTGTGTCCCGCTCTGTCCCCCACTGTGTCTCCCGCTTTGTCCCCGCTGTGTCCCGCTGTGTCCCGCTGTGTCCCACTCTGTGTTCCGTTGTGTCCCCAGCTGTGTCCTACGCTGTGTGCCACTGTGTCCTCACAGTGTCCCTGCTGTGTCCCCCCTGTGTCCCGCTCTGTCCTCGCTGTTTTCCCTGGTGTGTCCCGCTGTGTCCCCCGCGGTGTCCCCGCGGTGTCCCGCTGTGTCCTCGCTGTGTCCCGTTGTGTCCCACTGTGTTCTTGCTGTGTCCCCACTGTGTCCTGCTGTGTCCCCGCTGTGTCCCGCTATGTTCTCCGCTGTGTCCCCTGTGTCCCCTGCTGTGGTGTCTCGCTGTGTCCTCGCTGTGTCCTCACTGTGTCCCCGATGTGTACCGCTGTGTATCCCGCTGTTTCCAACTGTGTCCTCACAGTGTCCCGCTGTGTTCCCCACTGATTCCCCCGCTGTGGCCCCCGCTGTGTCCCGCTGTGTCCAGCTGTGGCCCCGCTGTGTCCCGATGTGTCTCCGCTGTGACCCCTGTGCCCCGCTGTATCCCGTTGTGTCATCGATGTGTCCCCACTGTGTCCTGCTGTGTCCCTGCTGTGTTTCATTGTGTCACCCGCTGTGTCCTCCACTGTGTCCCCCGCTGTGTCCCGCTGTGTCCTGCTGTGTCCCTCTGTGTCCGCTGCTGTGTCCCCGCTGTGCTCCCGCTGTGTTCCGCTGTGTCCTGCTGTGTCCCGTAGTGTCCCACTGTGTCCTTGCTCTGTCCCCGCTATGTCCCGCTGTGTATCTCGCTGCGTCCAGCTTTGTCCCCGCTGTGTCCCGATGTGTTCCCCGCTGTGTCCCCCACTGTTTCCCCCGCTGTTGCCCCCGGTGTGTCACAGCTGTGTCCCGCTGTGTCCCTGCTGTGTCCCCACTGTGTCATGCTGGGTCCCCACTGTGTCCCGCTGTGTTCTCTGCTTTGTTCCCTGTTTCCCCCACTGTGTCCCGCTGTGCTCCGCTATGTCCTGCTGTGTCCGCTGTTGTGTCCCCGCTGTGTCCCCGCTGTGTCCCACTGTGTCCCGTTTTGTCCGCTGTGTCCCGCTGTGTCTTCGCTGTGTCCTCGCTGTGTCCCCGCTGTGTCCCGCTGTGTATCCCGCTGTGTCCAACTGTGTCCCCGTTGTGTCCCGCTGTGTTCCCCACTCTTTCCCGCGTTGTGTCCCCGGCTGTGTCCCCGTTGTGTCCCGCTGTGTTCCCCACTCTTTCCCGCGTTGTGTCCCCCGCTGTGTCCCGCTGTGTCCCGCTGTTTTTCCCTGTGTCCCCCGCTGTGTCCCCGCTGTGTCCCACATCTCCCGCTGTGTCCCGTTGTGTCCTCGCTGTGTCCCCCGCTGTGTCCCGCTGTGTCCCGCTTTGTCCCCTGTGTCCCCGCTGTGTCCAGCTGTGTCCGGATGTATCCCGCTGTGTCCCGCTGTGTCCTCACTGTGTCCCAGCTGTGTCCCGCTGTGTCCCCCGCTGTGTCCCCCACTGTGTCCCGCTGTGTCCCGCTTTGTCCCGCTGTGTCCCCTTTGTCCCTGCTGTGTTCCACTGTGTCCTGATGTGTCCCGCTGTGTCCCGGTGTGTCCTCGCTGTGTCCCAGCTGTGTCCTGCCATGTATCCGGCTGTGTCAAGCTTTGTCCCCCGATGTGTCCCGCTGTGTCCCCCTGTGTTCCGCGTTGTGTCCTGCTGTGTCCCGCTGTGTCCACCGCTGTGTCCTGATGTGTCCCGGCTGTGTCCTACTGTGTCCCAACTGTATCACCGCTGTGTCCCCTGCTGTGTCCAGATGTGTCCCTGCTGTGCCCCGCTGTGTCCCCGCTGTGTCCACGCTGTGTCCTGCTGTGTCCCGCTGTGTCTCGCTGGGTCCCCCGCTGTGTCCCGCTGTGTCCCCCGCTGAATCCCGCTGTGTCCTCCACTGTGTCCAGCTGTTTCCTGCTGTGTCCCGCTGTGTCCCCTTTGTCCCTGCTCTGTCCCGCTGTGTCCTGATGTGTCCCACTGTGTCCCGCTGTGTCCTCGCTGTGTCCCCGCTGTGTCCCTCGGTGTATCCTGATGTGTCAAGCTGTGTCCCCCGATGTGTCCCGCTGTGTCCCGATGTGTCCCCACTCTGTCCCCCGCTGTCTCGCTGTGTCCCCCGCTGATTTCCGCTGTGTCCCACACTGTGTCCCGCTGTGTGCCGCTGTGTCCCGCTGTGTCCCCCGCTGTGTACCGATGTGTCCCCCTGTGTCCTGCTGTGTCCTCGCTGTGTCCCCGGTGTGTCCCGCTGTGTCCCCCGCTGTGTCTCCATGTGTCCCGCTGTATCCCCTTTGTCCCGGCTGTGTCCCGCTGTGTCCTGATGTGTCCTGCTGTGTCCCGCTGTGTCCTCGCTGTGTCCCAGCTGTGTCCCGCCGTGTATCCCTCTGTGTCAAGCTGTGTCCCCCGATGTGTCCCGCTGTGTCCCCATGTGTTCCTCGCTGTGTCCCGCTGTGTCCACCACTGTATCCCGATATGTCCCAGCTGTGTCCTGCTGTGTCCCAACTGTATCCCCGCTGTGTCCCCCGCTGTGTCCCGATGTGTCCCCAGGGGTGTCCCTGCTGTGTCCCGATCTGTCCCACTGTGTCCCGCTGTGTCCTACTGTGTCCTCACTGTGTACCCCGCTGTGTCCCCATTTTGTCCACGCTGTATCCCGCTGTGTCCCTGTGTTCTCTCTGTGTCCCCTGATGTGTCCCCGTTGTGTCCCCCTGTATTCCGCTGTGTCCCGCAGTGTCCTCCCTGTGTCCAACACTGTGTCCCGCTATGTCCCCGCAGTGTCCCCAGATATGTCACGCTGTGTCCCACTCTGTGTCCCGCTGTGTCCTGCTGTTTCCCCCACTGTGTCCCGAAGTTTCCCTGCTGTGTCCCCCGCTGTGTCCTCGCTGTGTCCCGCTATGTCACCTCTGTCCCCGCTGTGTCCCGCTGTGTCCCCGCTGAGTCCCCGCTGTGTCCTCGCTGTGTCCCGCTGTGTCCCCCGCTGTGTCCCCTGCTGTGTCCCGCTGTGTCCCGCTGTGTCCCGCTATGTCCCCTGTGTCCCCGCTGTGTCCCGCTGTGTTCCGATGTGTCCCGCTGTGTCCCGCTATGTCACCTCTGTCCCCGCTGTGTCCCGCTGTGTCCACGCTGAGTCCCCGCTGTGTCCTCGTTGTGTCCAGCTGTGTCCCCCGCTGTGTCCCCTGCTGTGTCCCGCTGTGTCCCGCTATGTCCCCTGTGTCCCCGCTGTGTCCCGCTGTGTTCCGATGTGTCCCGCTGTGTCCCGCTGTGTCCTCACTCTGTCCCTGCTGTGTCCCGCCGTGTATCCCGCTGTGTCAAGCTGTGTCCCCGCTGTGTCCCCCGCTGTGTCTCGCTGTGTCCCCCGCTGTGTCCTGCTGTGTCCCCCACTGTATCCAGCTGTGTGCCACTGTGTCTCCCGCTGTGACCCGATGTGTCCCCGCTGTGTCCCGCTGTGTCCTCGCTGTGTCCCCGCTGTGTCCGGCTGTGTATCCTGCTGTGTCCAGCTGTGTCCCCAGTGTGTCCCGCTGTGTTCCCCGCTGTGTCCCCCACTGTGACGCCGCTGTGTCCCCCGCTGTTTCCCCGCTGTATCCCGCTGTGTCCCCGCTGTATCCCGCTGTGTCCCCGCTGTGTCCCCACTGTGTTCTGATTTGTCCCCGCTGTGTCCCGCTTTGTATTCCACTGTGTCCAACTGTGTCCCTGCTGTGTCCAGCTGTGTTCCCCACTGTTCCCCCAGCTGTGTCCCACGCTGTGTCCCCGCTTTGTCCAGCTGTGTCCCCACCGTGTCCCTGCTGTGTCTCGCTGTGTCCCTCGCTGTGACCCCGCTGTGTCCCTAATGTGTCCCGCTGTGATCCGTTGTGTCCACGCTGTCCCCCGCTGTGTCCCTCTGTGCCGGCTGTGATCCGCTGTGTCCCTGCTGTCCCGCACTGTGTCCCGCTGTGTCCCCGCTGTCCCCTGTAGTGTCCCCGCTTTTTCCCTGCTGTGTCGCGCTGTGTCCCGCTTTGTCCAGCTGTGTCCCCGCTGTGTCCCCGCTATGTCCCCTCTGTGTCCCCGATGTGTCCCGCTGTGTTCCCTGCTGTGTCCAGATATGTCCCATCTGTGTCCCGCTGTGTCCCGCTGTGTCCCCGCTGTGTGCCCGCTGTGTCCTCGCTGTGTCCCTCTGTGTTCCCCGCTGTGTCCCCGCTGTGTCCCGCTTTGTCCTCGATGTGTCCCCCTCAGTGTCCCGCTATTTCCCGCTGTATCCCCGCTGTGTCCCTGCTGTGTCCCGCTGTGTCCCCACTGTGTCCCCGCTGTGTCCCCTCTGTGACCCGCTGTGTCCCGTTGTGTCACATGTGTCCCCGCTCTGTCCCGCTGTGTCCGGATGTGTCCTGCTGTGTCCCGCTTTGTCCTCCCTGTGTCCCCCCTGTGTCCCTCCGTGTATCCCGCTGTGTCAAGCTGTGTCCCACGATGTGTCCCGCTGTGTCCCGATTTGTCCGTGCTGTGTCTCCCGCTGTGTCTCGCTATGTCCCCCGCTGTGTCCTGCTGTGTCCCACGCTGTGTCCCGCTGTGTGCCGCTGTGTCCCTCTGTGTTCCCCGCCGTGTACTGATGTGTCCCCGGTGTGTCCTGCTGTGTCCCCCACTGTGTCCCGATGTGTCCCCGCAGTGTCCCAATGTGTCCCGTGGTGTCTCGCTGTGTCCTCGCTGTGTCCCCGCTCTGTCCCTCCGTGTATCCCCCTTTGTCAAGCTGTGTCCCCCGATGTGTCCCGCTGTGTCCTGATATGTCCCAACTGTGTCCCCAGGTTTGTCTGTGTCCCCTGCTGAGTCCCGCTGTGTCCCAAGCTGTGTCCCGCTGTGTCCCCGCTGTGTGCCCGCTGTGTCCTCGCTGTGTCCCTCTGTGTTCCCCGCTGTGTCCCCGCTGTGTCCCGCTTTGTCCTCGATGTGTCCCCCTCAGTGTCCCGCTATGTCCCGCTGTATCCCCGTTGTGTCCCTGCTGTGTCCCGCTGTGTCCCCACTGTGTCCCCGCTGTGTCCCCTCTGTGACCCGCTGTGTCCCGCTGTGTCACATGTGTCCCCGCTCTGTCCCGCTGTGTCCGGATGTGTCCTGCTGTGTCCCGCTTTGTCCTCCCTGTGTCCCCCCTGTGTCCCTCCGTGTATCCCGCTGTGTCAAGCTGTGTCCCACGATGTGTCCCGCTGTGTCCCGATTTGTCCGTGCTGTGTCTCCCGCTGTGTCTCGCTATGTCCCCCGCTGTGTCCTGCTGTGTCCCACGCTGTGTCCCGCTGTGTGCCGCTGTGTCCCTCTGTGTTCCCCGCCGTGTACCGATGTGTCCCCGGTGTGTCCTGCTGTGTCCCCCACTGTGTCCCGATGTGTCCCCGCAGTGTCCCGCTATGTCTCACTCTGTCACCGCTGTGTCCCGCTGTGTCCTGCTGTGTCCCCTGTGACACCGCTGTGTCCCGCTGTGTCCCAATGTGTCCCGTGGTGTCTCGCTGTGTCCTCGCTGTGTCCCCGCTCTGTCCCTCCGTGTATCCCCCTTTGTCAAGCTGTGTCCCCCGATGTGTCCCGCTGTGTCCTGATATGTCCCAACTGTGTCCCCAGGTTTGTCTCGCTGTGTCCCCCGCTGTGTCCTGCTGTGTCCCAAGCTGTGTCCCGCTGTGTGCCGCTGTGTCCCTCTGTGTTCCCCGTCGTGTACCGATGTGTCCCCGGTGTGTCCTGCTGTGTCCCCCACTGTGTCCCGATGTGTCCCCGCAGTGTCCCGCTATGTCTCGCTGTGTCCCCGCTGTGTCCCGCTGTGTCCTGCTGTGTCCCCTGTGACACCGCTGTGTCCCGCTGTGTCCCAATGTGTCCCGCGGTGTCTCGCTGTGTCCTCGCTGTGTCCCCGCTCTGTCCCTCCGTGTATCCCCCTTTGTCAAGCTGTGTCCCCCGCTGTGTCCCGCTGTGTCCTGATATGTCCCAACTGTGTCCCCAGGTTTGTCTCGCTGTGTCCCCTGCTGAGTCCCGCTGTGTCCCAAGCCGTGTCCCGCTGTGTGCCGCTGTGTCCCGCTGTGTCCCCAGCTGTGTACCGATGTGTCCCCGCTGTGTCCTGCTTTGTCCCACGCTGTGACACGATGTGTCCCCGCTGTGTCCGGCTGTGTCCCGCTGTGTCCCCCGCTGTGTCCCGATGTGTCCCAGCTGTGTCCCGCTGTGTCCCGCTGTGTCCCCCATTATGTCACGCTGTGTCCCGCTGTTTCCCCGCTGTGTCCCTGCTGTGTCCCCTCTGTGTCCTGCTGTGTCCCCGCTGTGTCCCCGCTTTGACCCCGCTGTGTCCCACTGTGTCCCGCTGTGTCCCACTATGTCCGCTGTGTCCCCGCTGTGTCCCGCTGAGTCCCGATGTGTCCCGCTGTGTCCCGCTGTGTCTAGCTGTGTCCCCGCTCTGTCCCCCGCAGTGTCTCGCTGTGTCCCCCGCTGTGTCCCACTGTGTCCCGCTTTGTCCCACTGTGTCCTTGCTGTGTCCCCGCAGTGTCCCGCTGTGTCCCACTGTGTCCTCGCTGTGTCCCCTCTGTCCCCGCTGTGTCCCCCCTGTGTCCCCCGCTGTGTCCCGCTGTGTCCTAGCTGTGTGCCCGCTGTGTCCCGCCGTGTATCCCACTGTGTCAAGCTCTGTCCCCTGATGTGTCCCGCTGTGTCCCCCGCTGTGTCCCGCTGTGTACCCGCTGTGTCACCGCTGTGTCCCGCTGTGTCCCGCTGTGTCTCGCTGTGTCCCCCGCTGTGTAACGCTGTGTCCCCCGCTGGATCCCACTGTGTCCTTGGCTCTGTCACGCTGTGTCCCATGCTGTGTCCCACTGTGTCCTCGCTGTGTCCCGCTGTGTGCCCCGCTGTGTAGCGCTGTGTCCCCCGCTGTGTCCCGCTTTGTCCCGCTGTGTCCTCACTGTGTCCCACGCTGTGTCCCCCGCTGTTTCCCCGCTGTGTCTCTGCTGTGTCCCGCTGTGTCCCGCTGTTTCCAGCTGTGTCCTCGCTGTGTCCCCCGGTGTGTCCCCGGCTGTGTCCCCGCTGTGTCTCCGCTGTGTCCCGCTCTGTCCCCCCCTGTGTTCCCCTCTGTGTTCCGTTGTGTTCACCGATGAGTCCCGCTGTGATCCCCGCTGTGTCCCGCTGCGTCCCCGCAGTGTACCCACTGTGTTCCGCTGTGTTCCGCTGTGTCCCGTGGTGTCCTGCTTTGTCCCCCGCTATGTCCCCCGCTGAGTCCCCGCTGTGTCCCCGCTGTGTCCTGCTGGGTCCTCCCTGTGTCCCCCGCATTGTCCCGCTCTGTCCCCCGCTGTGTCTCCCGATTTGTCCCCATTGTGTCCCGCTGTGTCCCGCAGTGTCCCGCTGTGTCCCACTCTGTGTCCCGTTGTGTCCCCAGTTGTGTACACCGCTGTGTCCCGCTGTGTCGTGCAATGTCCCGCTGTGTCCCCCGCTGTGTCCCGCTGTGACCCCGCTGTGTCCCGCTGTGTCCCAGCTGTGTCCCCGATATGTCCCCCGCTGTGTCCCGCTGTGCTCCCCGCTGTGTCCCCGCTGTGTCTCTCGCTGTGTCCCACTGTCCCCGCTGTGTCCCGCTGTGTCCCGCTGTGTTCTCGCTGTGTCCCCGCTGTGTCCCGCTGTGTCCCGCTGTGTAACCGCTGTGTCCCACTGTGTCCCGCTGTGTCACTGCTGTGTCCCCGCTGTGTCGCGTTGTGACCCGCTGTGTCCCCGCTTTGTCCCGCTGTTTCCCCGCTGTGTCCCCAACTGTGTCCCCACCTATGTCCCATTGGATCCCGCTGTGTCTTCGCTGTGTCCCCCGCTGTGTCCCGCTGTGTCCCAACTGTGTCCCCCGCTATGTCCTCGCTGTGTCCTACTCTTTCCCCCGCTGTGTCCCGCTGTGTCCTGCTGTGTCCTCGCTATGTTTCCTGCTGTGTAGCGCTGTGACCCCCGCTGTGACCAGCTGTGTCCGGCTGTGTCCCCGATGTGTCACACAGTGTCCCGATGTGTCCCGCTGTGTCCTGATATGTCCCAACTGTGTCCCCCGCTGTGTCTCGCTGTGTCCCCTGCTGAGTCCCGCTGTGTCCCACGCTGTGTCCCGCTGTGTGCCGCTGTGTCCCGCTGTGTCCCGCTGTGTCCCGCTGTGTCCCCGATGTGTCACGCAGTGTCCTGCTGTGTCCCCACTGTGTCCCCGCTGTGTCACGCTGGATACCCCGCTGTGTCCAGCTGAGTCCCCGCTGTGTCCCGCTGTGTCCCCCGCTGTGTCCCCGCAGTGTCTCCACTGTGTTCCGCTGTGTCCCGTGGTGTTCTGCTTTGTCCCCCACTATGTGCCCCGCTGAGTCCCCGATCTGTCCCCGCTATGTCCCGCCTGGACCTCCCTGTGTCCCCCGCTGTATCCCACTCTGTCCCCCACTGTGTCTCCCGCTTTGTCGCCACTGTGTCCCGATGTGTTCCGCTGTGTCCCGCTTTGTCCCATTCTGTGTCCTGTTGTGTTCCCAGCTGTGTACACCGCTGAGTTCCGCTGTGTCCCTGCTGTGTCCCGCTGTGTCCCGCTGTGTCCCGCTGTGTCCCCCGCTTTGTCCCGCTGTGTCCTACTATGTCCCGCTGTGTCCCCCGCTTTGTCCCGTTGTGACCCCGCTGTCACACGCTCTGTCCCAGCTGTGTCCCCTCTATGTCCCCCGCTGTGTCCCACTGTGCTCCCCGCTGTGTCCCCGCTG
The DNA here is from genome assembly GCF_024711535.1 of Dipodomys merriami. NCBI lineage: Eukaryota > Metazoa > Chordata > Mammalia > Rodentia > Heteromyidae > Dipodomys > Dipodomys merriami. Next base: position 415,418 of record NW_027206380.1, read on the forward strand.
TGTCTCTCACTGTGTCCCACTGTGTCCCCGATGTGTCACACAGTATCCCGCTGTGTACCCGCTGTGTCCCCGCTCTGTCACGCTGTATACCCTGCTGTGTCCAGCTGAGTCCCCAGCTGTGTCCCGCTGTGTCCCACGCCGTGTCCCCCTATGTCCCGCTGTGACCCCCACTGTGTCCCGCTGTTTCCCCGCTGTATCCCCCGCTGTCTCCCCGCTGTGTCCCACTGTGTCCCGCTGTGTCCCGCTTTGTCCTCGATGTGTCCCCCTCAGTGTCCTGCTATGTCCCGCTGTGTCCCCGCTGTGTCCCGCTGTGTCCCTGCTGTGTCCCCGCTGTGACCCGCTTTGTCACCCTCTGTGTCCCCCGCTGTGTCCCGCTGTGTCCCGCTGTGTCCCATGTGTCCTCGCTCTGTCCCGCTGTGTCCCGATGTGTCCCGCTGTGTCCCGCTGTTTCCTCGCTGTGTCCCCGCTGTGTCCCTCTGAGTATCCCGCTGTGTAAAGCTGTGTCCCACGATGTGTCCCGCTGTGTCCCGATTTGTCCCTGCTGTGTCTCCCGCTGTGTCTCGCTATGTCCCCCGCTGTGTCCTGCTGTGTCCCACGCTGTGTCCTGCTGTGTCCCGCTGTGTTCCCCGCCGTGTACCGATGTGTCCCCGGTGTGTCCTGCTGTGTCCCGCTGTGTCCTCGCTGTGTCCTCCGCTGTGTCCCCCGCTGTGTCTCCGCTGTGTTCCCGATGTGTCCCGATGTGTCCTCGCTGTGTCCCCCGCTGTGTCCCGATGTGTCCCCCGCTGTATCCCGCTGTGTCCCACTGTGTCCCCCGCTCTGTCCCTCTGTGTCCCGCTGTGTTCCGCTGTGTATCCCGCTGTGTCCAGCTGTGTTCCACCTGTGTCGCCCCTGTGTCGTCTGTGTCCTGCTGTGACCCTGCTGTGTCCCCGATGTGTCCCACTATGTCCCGTTTTGTCCCTGCTGTCACCCACTCTGCCCCGCTGTATCCCGCTGTGTCCGCGATGTCCCCCCGCTTGTCCCGCTGTGTCCCGCTGTGACCTGCCCTGTCCCTGTTGTCCCCTGATGTGTCCTGCTGTGTCCCCGCTGTCCCCTGGAGTGTCCCCGCTGTGTCCCGCTGTGTTTCCGCCCAGTCCCCGCTGTGTACCACTGTGTCCCGCTGTGTCCCAAGCTGTTTTCCCTGCTTTGTGCCCTGCTGTGTCCCCGCTGTGTCCCTCTGTGTCCCCGCTGTATCCTGCTGTGTCCCCGCTGTGTCCCCACTGTGTCCTTCTGTGTCCCCGCTGTGTCCCGCTGTGTACTCCGCTGTGTCCCGCTGTGTCCCCCGCTGTGGCCCGCTGTGTCTCGCTGTGTCCCACTGTGTCCCCGCTGTGTCCTCGCTGTGTCCCCAGCTGTGTCACTCTGTGTCCCGGGCTGTCTCCCCGCTGTGTCCCCGATGTTTCCCGCTGTTTCCCGCTGTGTCCTCGCTGTGTCCCCCGCTGTGTCCCGCTGTGTCCCCAACTTTGTTCCCGCTGTTTCCCTGCTGTGTCCCCAACTTTGTTCCCGCTGTTTCCCTGCTGTGTCCCGGTGTGTCCCACTGTTTCCCTTGGTGTCCCGGTTTATCCCCGGCTGTGTCCCCCGCTGAGTCCCCGCTGTGTCGCGGCTGTGTCCCTCTGTGTCGCGCTGTGTCCCCCGCTGTGTCCCGCTGAGTACCCTGCTATGTCCTGCTGTGTCCTTGCTGTGTCCCGCTGTGTCTCGCTGTGTCCTCTCTGTGTAACCGCTTGTCTCGATGTTTATCACGCTGTGCCCAGCTGTGTCCCCGCTGTGTCCCCGCTGTGTCCCCTCTGTGTGCGATGTTTCCCCGCTGTCCCCCGCTGTGTCCCCGCTGTGTCCCGCTGTGTCCCGCTGTGACCTGCTGTCCCCCGCTGTGTCCCACTGTGTCCCCGCTGTCCCATGGAGTGTCCCCGCTGTGTCCCCGCTGTGTCTCGCTGTGTCCTGCTGTGTCCCGCTGTGTCCCCCGCTGTGTCCCCACTGTGTTCCGCAGTGTCACCCTGTGTCCTGCTTTGTCCCCACTATGTCCCCGCTGTGTCCCCACTTTGATCCGCTGTGTCCCCGCTATATCCCCGATGTTTTGTGCTGTGTCCTCACTGTGTCCCCAGCTGTTTCCCGCTGTGTCCTCAGCTGTGTCACGCTGTGTCCCCCGCAGTGTCCCGCTGTGTCCCGCTGTGTCCCGCTGTGTCCCCCGCTCTGTCCCGCTGTGTCCCGCTGTGTCCTGCTGTGTGCTCGCTTTGTCCCCGCTGTGTCCCGCTGTGTATCCAGCTGTGTCCAGCTGTGTTCCCGCTTTGTCGTGGCTGTGTCGTCTGTGTCCATCTGTGTCCCCCGCTGTGTCCCGCTGTGTCCCATTGTGTCCCGCTGTGTCCCCTCTGTCCCCCTTTGTGTCTCCGCTGTGTCCCGCGGTGTCCCCGCTGTCCCTCGCTGTATCCCTGCTGTATCCCGCTGTGTCAAGCTGTGTCCTGCTGTGTACCCTCTGTCCCCCGCTGTGTCCCGCTGTGTCCCGGGCTGTGTCCCCGCTGTGTCCCCGATGTGTCCCGCTGTGTCCCGCTGTGTCCTCGCTGTGTTCCCCGTTGTGTCCCGCTGTTTCCTCACTGTGTCCCCGCTGTATCCCCGCTGTGTCCCGCTGTGTCCCGCTGTGTCCCCACTGTGTCCTGCTGTGTCCTCGCTGTGTCCCCCGTTGGGTCCCTGCTGTGTCCCCAGCTGTGTCCCGCTGTGACCCCGCTGTGTCACGCTGTGTCTCCCGCTGTGTCCCGTTGTTTCCGCTGTGTCCCGCTGTGTCCCCCACTCTGTCCCTCTGTGTCCTGCTGTGTCCCGCTGTGCACTCGCTGTGTCCCCGCTTTGTCCCGCTGTGTATCACGCTGAGTCCAGATGAGTTCCCGCTGTGTCGCCGCTGTGTCCCGCTGTGTCCTCGCTGTGTAGCGTTGTGTCCCCCACTGTACCCCGCTGTGTCCCGCTGTGTCCCGCTGTGTCCCCGATGTGTCACGCTGTGTCTCCGCTGTGTCCCGCTGTGTCCCGCTCTGTCCACGATGTGTCCCGCAGTGTCCCTCTGTGTCCCCGCTGTGTCCCCGCTATGTCCTGCTGTGTCCCCCACTCTGTCCCCCGCTATGTTCCCTTGTGTTAACTGATGAGTCCCGCTGTGTCCCGCTGTGTCCCCCGCGGTGTCCCCAAAGTGTCCCCACTGTGTTCCGCTGTGTTCTGCTGTATCCAGTGGTATCCTGCTTTGTCCCCCGCTGTGTCCCCCGCTGTGTCCTCCTTGTGTCCCACTGTGTCCTCCTTGTGTCCCCCGCTGTGTCCCGCTCTGTCCCCCACTGTGTCTCCCGCTTTGTCCCCGCTGTGTCCCGCTGTGTCCCGCTGTGTCCCACTCTGTGTTCCGTTGTGTCCCCAGCTGTGTCCTACGCTGTGTGCCACTGTGTCCTCACAGTGTCCCTGCTGTGTCCCCCCTGTGTCCCGCTCTGTCCTCGCTGTTTTCCCTGGTGTGTCCCGCTGTGTCCCCCGCGGTGTCCCCGCGGTGTCCCGCTGTGTCCTCGCTGTGTCCCGTTGTGTCCCACTGTGTTCTTGCTGTGTCCCCACTGTGTCCTGCTGTGTCCCCGCTGTGTCCCGCTATGTTCTCCGCTGTGTCCCCTGTGTCCCCTGCTGTGGTGTCTCGCTGTGTCCTCGCTGTGTCCTCACTGTGTCCCCGATGTGTACCGCTGTGTATCCCGCTGTTTCCAACTGTGTCCTCACAGTGTCCCGCTGTGTTCCCCACTGATTCCCCCGCTGTGGCCCCCGCTGTGTCCCGCTGTGTCCAGCTGTGGCCCCGCTGTGTCCCGATGTGTCTCCGCTGTGACCCCTGTGCCCCGCTGTATCCCGTTGTGTCATCGATGTGTCCCCACTGTGTCCTGCTGTGTCCCTGCTGTGTTTCGTTGTGTCACCCGCTGTGTCCTCCACTGTGTCCCCCGCTGTGTCCCGCTGTGTCCTGCTGTGTCCCTCTGTGTCCGCTGCTGTGTCCCCGCTGTGCTCCCGCTGTGTTCCGCTGTGTCCTGCTGTGTCCCGTAGTGTCCCACTGTGTCCTTGCTCTGTCCCCGCTATGTCCCGCTGTGTATCTCGCTGCGTCCAGCTTTGTCCCCGCTGTGTCCCGATGTGTTCCCCGCTGTGTCCCCCACTGTTTCCCCCGCTGTTGCCCCCGGTGTGTCACAGCTGTGTCCCGCTGTGTCCCTGCTGTGTCCCCACTGTGTCATGCTGGGTCCCCACTGTGTCCCGCTGTGTTCTCTGCTTTGTTCCCTGTTTCCCCCACTGTGTCCCGCTGTGCTCCGCTATGTCCTGCTGTGTCCGCTGTTGTGTCCCCGCTGTGTCCCCGCTGTGTCCCACTGTGTCCCGTTTTGTCCGCTGTGTCCCGCTGTGTCTTCGCTGTGTCCTCGCTGTTTCCCCGCTGTGTCCCGCTGTGTATCCCGCTGTGTCCAACTGTGTCCCCGTTGTGTCCCGCTGTGTTCCCCACTCTTTCCCGCGTTGTGTCCCCGGCTGTGTCCCCGTTGTGTCCCGCTGTGTTCCCCACTCTTTCCCGCGTTGTGTCCCCCGCTGTGTCCCGCTGTGTCCCGCTGTTTTTCCCTGTGTCCCCCGCTGTGTCCCCGCTGTGTCCCACATCTCCCGCTGTGTCCCGTTGTGTCCTCGCTGTGTCCCCCGCTGTGTCCCGCTGTGTCCCGCTTTGTCCCCTGTGTCCCCGCTGTGTCCAGCTGTGTCCGGATGTATCCCGCTGTGTCCCGCTGTGTCCTCACTGTGTCCCAGCTGTGTCCCGCTGTGTCCCCCGCTGTGTCCCCCACTGTGTCCCGCTTTGTCCCGCTGTGTCCCCTTTGTCCCTGCTGTGTTCCACTGTGTCCTGATGTGTCCCGCTGTGTCCCGGTGTGTCCTCGCTGTGTCCCAGCTGTGTCCTGCCATGTATCCGGCTGTGTCAAGCTTTGTCCCCCGATGTGTCCCGCTGTGTCCCCCTGTGTTCCGCGTTGTGTCCTGCTGTGTCCCGCTGTGTCCACCGCTGTGTCCTGATGTGTCCCGGCTGTGTCCTACTGTGTCCCAACTGTATCACCGCTGTGTCCCCTGCTGTGTCCAGATGTGTCCCTGCTGTGCCCCGCTGTGTCCCCGCTGTGTCCACGCTGTGTCCTGCTGTGTCCCGCTGTGTCTCGCTGGGTCCCCCGCTGTGTCCCGCTGTGTCCCCCGCTGAATCCCGCTGTGTCCTCCACTGTGTCCAGCTGTTTCCTGCTGTGTCCCGCTGTGTCCCCTTTGTCCCTGCTCTGTCCCGCTGTGTCCTGATGTGTCCCACTGTGTCCCGCTGTGTCCTCGCTGTGTCCCCGCTGTGTCCCTCGGTGTATCCTGATGTGTCAAGCTGTGTCCCCCGATGTGTCCCGCTGTGTCCCGATGTGTCCCCACTCTGTCCCCCGCTGTCTCGCTGTGTCCCCCGCTGATTTCCGCTGTGTCCCACGCTGTGTCCCGCTGTGTGCCGCTGTGTCCCGCTGTGTCCCCCGCTGTGTACCGATGTGTCCCCCTGTGTCCTGCTGTGTCCTCGCTGTGTCCCCGGTGTGTCCCGCTGTGTCCCCCGCTGTGTCTCCATGTGTCCCGCTGTATCCCCTTTGTCCCGGCTGTGTCCCGCTGTGTCCTGATGTGTCCTGCTGTGTCCCGCTGTGTCCTCGCTGTGTCCCAGCTGTGTCCCGCCGTGTATCCCTCTGTGTCAAGCTGTGTCCCCCGATGTGTCCCGCTGTGTCCCCATGTGTTCCTCGCTGTGTCCCGCTGTGTCCACCACTGTATCCCGATATGTCCCAGCTGTGTCCTGCTGTGTCCCAACTGTATCCCCGCTGTGTCCCCCGCTGTGTCCCGATGTGTCCCCAGGGGTGTCCCTGCTGTGTCCCGATCTGTCCCACTGTGTCCCGCTGTGTCCTACTGTGTCCTCACTGTGTACCCCGCTGTGTCCCCATTTTGTCCACGCTGTATCCCGCTGTGTCCCTGTGTTCTCTCTGTGTCCCCTGATGTGTCCCCGTTGTGTCCCCCTGTATTCCGCTGTGTCCCGCAGTGTCCTCCCTGTGTCCAACACTGTGTCCCGCTATGTCCCCGCAGTGTCCCCAGATATGTCACGCTGTGTCCCACTCTGTGTCCCGCTGTGTCCTGCTGTTTCCCCCACTGTGTCCCGAAGTTTCCCTGCTGTGTCCCCCGCTGTGTCCTCGCTGTGTCCCGCTATGTCACCTCTGTCCCCGCTGTGTCCCGCTGTGTCCCCGCTGAGTCCCCGCTGTGTCCTCGCTGTGTCCCGCTGTGTCCCCCGCTGTGTCCCCTGCTGTGTCCCGCTGTGTCCCGCTGTGTCCCGCTATGTCCCCTGTGTCCCCGCTGTGTCCCGCTGTGTTCCGATGTGTCCCGCTGTGTCCCGCTATGTCACCTCTGTCCCCGCTGTGTCCCGCTGTGTCCACGCTGAGTCCCCGCTGTGTCCTCGCTGTGTCCAGCTGTGTCCCCCGCTGTGTCCCCTGCTGTGTCCCGCTGTGTCCCGCTATGTCCCCTGTGTCCCCGCTGTGTCCCGCTGTGTTCCGATGTGTCCCGCTGTGTCCCGCTGTGTCCTCACTCTGTCCCTGCTGTGTCCCGCCGTGTATCCCGCTGTGTCAAGCTGTGTCCCCGCTGTGTCCCCCGCTGTGTCTCGCTGTGTCCCCCGCTGTGTCCTGCTGTGTCCCCCACTGTATCCAGCTGTGTGCCACTGTGTCTCCCGCTGTGACCCGATGTGTCCCCGCTGTGTCCCGCTGTGTCCTCGCTGTGTCCCCGCTGTGTCCGGCTGTGTATCCTGCTGTGTCCAGCTGTGTCCCCAGTGTGTCCCGCTGTGTTCCCCGCTGTGTCCCCCACTGTGACGCCGCTGTGTCCCCCGCTGTTTCCCCGCTGTATCCCGCTGTGTCCCCGCTGTATCCCGCTGTGTCCCCGCTGTGTCCCCACTGTGTTCTGATTTGTCCCCGCTGTGTCCCGCTTTGTATTCCACTGTGTCCAACTGTGTCCCTGCTGTGTCCAGCTGTGTTCCCCACTGTTCCCCCAGCTGTGTCCCACGCTGTGTCCCCGCTTTGTCCAGCTGTGTCCCCACCGTGTCCCTGCTGTGTCTCGCTGTGTCCCTCGCTGTGACCCCGCTGTGTCCCTAATGTGTCCCGCTGTGATCCGTTGTGTCCACGCTGTCCCCCGCTGTGTCCCTCTGTGCCGGCTGTGATCCGCTGTGTCCCTGCTGTCCCGCACTGTGTCCCGCTGTGTCCCCGCTGTCCCCTGTAGTGTCCCCGCTTTTTCCCTGCTGTGTCGCGCTGTGTCCCGCTTTGTCCAGCTGTGTCCCCGCTGTGTCCCCGCTATGTCCCCTCTGTGTCCCCGATGTGTCCCGCTGTGTTCCCTGCTGTGTCCAGATATGTCCCATCTGTGTCCCGCTGTGTCCCGCTGTGTCCCCGCTGTGTGCCCGCTGTGTCCTCGCTGTGTCCCTCTGTGTTCCCCGCTGTGTCCCCGCTGTGTCCCGCTTTGTCCTCGATGTGTCCCCCTCAGTGTCCCGCTATTTCCCGCTGTATCCCCGCTGTGTCCCTGCTGTGTCCCGCTGTGTCCCCACTGTGTCCCCGCTGTGTCCCCTCTGTGACCCGCTGTGTCCCGCTGTGTCACATGTGTCCCCGCTCTGTCCCGCTGTGTCCGGATGTGTCCTGCTGTGTCCCGCTTTGTCCTCCCTGTGTCCCCCCTGTGTCCCTCCGTGTATCCCGCTGTGTCAAGCTGTGTCCCACGATGTGTCCCGCTGTGTCCCGATTTGTCCGTGCTGTGTCTCCCGCTGTGTCTCGCTATGTCCCCCGCTGTGTCCTGCTGTGTCCCACGCTGTGTCCCGCTGTGTGCCGCTGTGTCCCTCTGTGTTCCCCGCCGTGTACTGATGTGTCCCCGGTGTGTCCTGCTGTGTCCCCCACTGTGTCCCGATGTGTCCCCGCAGTGTCCCAATGTGTCCCGTGGTGTCTCGCTGTGTCCTCGCTGTGTCCCCGCTCTGTCCCTCCGTGTATCCCCCTTTGTCAAGCTGTGTCCCCCGATGTGTCCCGCTGTGTCCTGATATGTCCCAACTGTGTCCCCAGGTTTGTCTGTGTCCCCTGCTGAGTCCCGCTGTGTCCCAAGCTGTGTCCCGCTGTGTCCCCGCTGTGTGCCCGCTGTGTCCTCGCTGTGTCCCTCTGTGTTCCCCGCTGTGTCCCCGCTGTGTCCCGCTTTGTCCTCGATGTGTCCCCCTCAGTGTCCCGCTATGTCCCGCTGTATCCCCGTTGTGTCCCTGCTGTGTCCCGCTGTGTCCCCACTGTGTCCCCGCTGTGTCCCCTCTGTGACCCGCTGTGTCCCGCTGTGTCACATGTGTCCCCGCTCTGTCCCGCTGTGTCCGGATGTGTCCTGCTGTGTCCCGCTTTGTCCTCCCTGTGTCCCCCCTGTGTCCCTCCGTGTATCCCGCTGTGTCAAGCTGTGTCCCACGATGTGTCCCGCTGTGTCCCGATTTGTCCGTGCTGTGTCTCCCGCTGTGTCTCGCTATGTCCCCCGCTGTGTCCTGCTGTGTCCCACGCTGTGTCCCGCTGTGTGCCGCTGTGTCCCTCTGTGTTCCCCGCCGTGTACCGATGTGTCCCCGGTGTGTCCTGCTGTGTCCCCCACTGTGTCCCGATGTGTCCCCGCAGTGTCCCGCTATGTCTCACTCTGTCACCGCTGTGTCCCGCTGTGTCCTGCTGTGTCCCCTGTGACACCGCTGTGTCCCGCTGTGTCCCAATGTGTCCCGTGGTGTCTCGCTGTGTCCTCGCTGTGTCCCCGCTCTGTCCCTCCGTGTATCCCCCTTTGTCAAGCTGTGTCCCCCGATGTGTCCCGCTGTGTCCTGATATGTCCCAACTGTGTCCCCAGGTTTGTCTCGCTGTGTCCCCCGCTGTGTCCTGCTGTGTCCCAAGCTGTGTCCCGCTGTGTGCCGCTGTGTCCCTCTGTGTTCCCCGTCGTGTACCGATGTGTCCCCGGTGTGTCCTGCTGTGTCCCCCACTGTGTCCCGATGTGTCCCCGCAGTGTCCCGCTATGTCTCGCTGTGTCCCCGCTGTGTCCCGCTGTGTCCTGCTGTGTCCCCTGTGACACCGCTGTGTCCCGCTGTGTCCCAATGTGTCCCGCGGTGTCTCGCTGTGTCCTCGCTGTGTCCCCGCTCTGTCCCTCCGTGTATCCCCCTTTGTCAAGCTGTGTCCCCCGCTGTGTCCCGCTGTGTCCTGATATGTCCCAACTGTGTCCCCAGGTTTGTCTCGCTGTGTCCCCTGCTGAGTCCCGCTGTGTCCCAAGCCGTGTCCCGCTGTGTGCCGCTGTGTCCCGCTGTGTCCCCAGCTGTGTACCGATGTGTCCCCGCTGTGTCCTGCTTTGTCCCACGCTGTGACACGATGTGTCCCCGCTGTGTCCGGCTGTGTCCCGCTGTGTCCCCCGCTGTGTCCCGATGTGTCCCAGCTGTGTCCCGCTGTGTCCCGCTGTGTCCCCCATTATGTCACGCTGTGTCCCGCTGTTTCCCCGCTGTGTCCCTGCTGTGTCCCCTCTGTGTCCTGCTGTGTCCCCGCTGTGTCCCCGCTTTGACCCCGCTGTGTCCCACTGTGTCCCGCTGTGTCCCACTATGTCCGCTGTGTCCCCGCTGTGTCCCGCTGAGTCCCGATGTGTCCCGCTGTGTCCCGCTGTGTCTAGCTGTGTCCCCGCTCTGTCCCCCGCAGTGTCTCGCTGTGTCCCCCGCTGTGTCCCACTGTGTCCCGCTTTGTCCCACTGTGTCCTTGCTGTGTCCCCGCAGTGTCCCGCTGTGTCCCACTGTGTCCTCGCTGTGTCCCCTCTGTCCCCGCTGTGTCCCCCCTGTGTCCCCCGCTGTGTCCCGCTGTGTCCTAGCTGTGTGCCCGCTGTGTCCCGCCGTGTATCCCACTGTGTCAAGCTCTGTCCCCTGATGTGTCCCGCTGTGTCCCCCGCTGTGTCCCGCTGTGTACCCGCTGTGTCACCGCTGTGTCCCGCTGTGTCCCGCTGTGTCTCGCTGTGTCCCCCGCTGTGTAACGCTGTGTCCCCCGCTGGATCCCACTGTGTCCTTGGCTCTGTCACGCTGTGTCCCATGCTGTGTCCCACTGTGTCCTCGCTGTGTCCCGCTGTGTGCCCCGCTGTGTAGCGCTGTGTCCCCCGCTGTGTCCCGCTTTGTCCCGCTGTGTCCTCACTGTGTCCCACGCTGTGTCCCCCGCTGTTTCCCCGCTGTGTCTCTGCTGTGTCCCGCTGTGTCCCGCTGTTTCCAGCTGTGTCCTCGCTGTGTCCCCCGGTGTGTCCCCGGCTGTGTCCCCGCTGTGTCTCCGCTGTGTCCCGCTCTGTCCCCCCCTGTGTTCCCCTCTGTGTTCCGTTGTGTTCACCGATGAGTCCCGCTGTGATCCCCGCTGTGTCCCGCTGCGTCCCCGCAGTGTACCCACTGTGTTCCGCTGTGTTCCGCTGTGTCCCGTGGTGTCCTGCTTTGTCCCCCGCTATGTCCCCCGCTGAGTCCCCGCTGTGTCCCCGCTGTGTCCTGCTGGGTCCTCCCTGTGTCCCCCGCATTGTCCCGCTCTGTCCCCCGCTGTGTCTCCCGATTTGTCCCCATTGTGTCCCGCTGTGTCCCGCAGTGTCCCGCTGTGTCCCACTCTGTGTCCCGTTGTGTCCCCAGTTGTGTACACCGCTGTGTCCCGCTGTGTCGTGCAATGTCCCGCTGTGTCCCCCGCTGTGTCCCGCTGTGACCCCGCTGTGTCCCGCTGTGTCCCAGCTGTGTCCCCGATATGTCCCCCGCTGTGTCCCGCTGTGCTCCCCGCTGTGTCCCCGCTGTGTCTCTCGCTGTGTCCCACTGTCCCCGCTGTGTCCCGCTGTGTCCCGCTGTGTTCTCGCTGTGTCCCCGCTGTGTCCCGCTGTGTCCCGCTGTGTAACCGCTGTGTCCCACTGTGTCCCGCTGTGTCACTGCTGTGTCCCCGCTGTGTCGCGTTGTGACCCGCTGTGTCCCCGCTTTGTCCCGCTGTTTCCCCGCTGTGTCCCCAACTGTGTCCCCACCTATGTCCCATTGGATCCCGCTGTGTCTTCGCTGTGTCCCCCGCTGTGTCCCGCTGTGTCCCAACTGTGTCCCCCGCTATGTCCTCGCTGTGTCCTACTCTTTCCCCCGCTGTGTCCCGCTGTGTCCTGCTGTGTCCTCGCTATGTTTCCTGCTGTGTAGCGCTGTGACCCCCGCTGTGACCAGCTGTGTCCGGCTGTGTCCCCGATGTGTCACACAGTGTCCCGATGTGTCCCGCTGTGTCCTGATATGTCCCAACTGTGTCCCCCGCTGTGTCTCGCTGTGTCCCCTGCTGAGTCCCGCTGTGTCCCACGCTGTGTCCCGCTGTGTGCCGCTGTGTCCCGCTGTGTCCCGCTGTGTCCCGCTGTGTCCCCGATGTGTCACGCAGTGTCCTGCTGTGTCCCCACTGTGTCCCCGCTGTGTCACGCTGGATACCCCGCTGTGTCCAGCTGAGTCCCCGCTGTGTCCCGCTGTGTCCCCCGCTGTGTCCCCGCAGTGTCTCCACTGTGTTCCGCTGTGTCCCGTGGTGTTCTGCTTTGTCCCCCACTATGTGCCCCGCTGAGTCCCCGATCTGTCCCCGCTATGTCCCGCCTGGACCTCCCTGTGTCCCCCGCTGTATCCCACTCTGTCCCCCACTGTGTCTCCCGCTTTGTCGCCACTGTGTCCCGATGTGTTCCGCTGTGTCCCGCTTTGTCCCATTCTGTGTCCTGTTGTGTTCCCAGCTGTGTACACCGCTGAGTTCCGCTGTGTCCCTGCTGTGTCCCGCTGTGTCCCGCTGTGTCCCGCTGTGTCCCCCGCTTTGTCCCGCTGTGTCCTACTATGTCCCGCTGTGTCCCCCGCTTTGTCCCGTTGTGACCCCGCTGTCACACGCTCTGTCCCAGCTGTGTCCCCTCTATGTCCCCCGCTGTGTCCCACTGTGCTCCCCGCTGTGTCCCCGCTGTGTCTCTCACTGTGTCCCACTGTGTCCCCGATGTGTCACACAGTATCCCGCTGTGTACCCGCTGTGTCCCCGCTCTGTCACGCTGTATACCCTGCTGTGTCCAGCTGAGTCCCCAGCTGTGTCCCGCTGTGTCCCACGCCGTGTCCCCCTATGTCCCGCTGTGACCCCCACTGTGTCCCGCTGTTTCCCCGCTGTATCCCCCGCTGTCTCCCCGCTGTGTCCCACTGTGTCCCGCTGTGTCCCGCTTTGTCCTCGATGTGTCCCCCTCAGTGTCCTGCTATGTCCCGCTGTGTCCCCGCTGTGTCCCGCTGTGTCCCTGCTGTGTCCCCGCTGTGACCCGCTTTGTCACCCTCTGTGTCCCCCGCTGTGTCCCGCTGTGTCCCGCTGTGTCCCATGTGTCCTCGCTCTGTCCCGCTGTGTCCCGATGTGTCCCGCTGTGTCCCGCTGTTTCCTCGCTGTGTCCCCGCTGTGTCCCTCTGAGTATCCCGCTGTGTAAAGCTGTGTCCCACGATGTGTCCCGCTGTGTCCCGATTTGTCCCTGCTGTGTCTCCCGCTGTGTCTCGCTATGTCCCCCGCTGTGTCCTGCTGTGTCCCACGCTGTGTCCTGCTGTGTCCCGCTGTGTTCCCCGCCGTGTACCGATGTGTCCCCGGTGTGTCCTGCTGTGTCCCGCTGTGTCCTCGCTGTGTCCTCCGCTGTGTCCCCCGCTGTGTCTCCGCTGTGTTCCCGATGTGTCCCGATGTGTCCTCGCTGTGTCCCCCGCTGTGTCCCGATGTGTCCCCCGCTGTATCCCGCTGTGTCCCACTGTGTCCCCCGCTCTGTCCCTCTGTGTCCCGCTGTGTTCCGCTGTGTATCCCGCTGTGTCCAGCTGTGTTCCACCTGTGTCGCCCCTGTGTCGTCTGTGTCCTGCTGTGACCCTGCTGTGTCCCCGATGTGTCCCACTATGTCCCGTTTTGTCCCTGCTGTCACCCACTCTGCCCCGCTGTATCCCGCTGTGTCCGCGATGTCCCCCCGCTTGTCCCGCTGTGTCCCGCTGTGACCTGCCCTGTCCCTGTTGTCCCCTGATGTGTCCTGCTGTGTCCCCGCTGTCCCCTGGAGTGTCCCCGCTGTGTCCCGCTGTGTTTCCGCCCAGTCCCCGCTGTGTACCACTGTGTCCCGCTGTGTCCCAAGCTGTTTTCCCTGCTTTGTGCCCTGCTGTGTCCCCGCTGTGTCCCTCTGTGTCCCCGCTGTATCCTGCTGTGTCCCCGCTGTGTCCCCACTGTGTCCTTCTGTGTCCCCGCTGTGTCCCGCTGTGTACTCCGCTGTGTCCCGCTGTGTCCCCCGCTGTGGCCCGCTGTGTCTCGCTGTGTCCCACTGTGTCCCCGCTGTGTCCTCGCTGTGTCCCCAGCTGTGTCACTCTGTGTCCCGGGCTGTCTCCCCGCTGTGTCCCCGATGTTTCCCGCTGTTTCCCGCTGTGTCCTCGCTGTGTCCCCCGCTGTGTCCCGCTGTGTCCCCAACTTTGTTCCCGCTGTTTCCCTGCTGTGTCCCCAACTTTGTTCCCGCTGTTTCCCTGCTGTGTCCCGGTGTGTCCCACTGTTTCCCTTGGTGTCCCGGTTTATCCCCGGCTGTGTCCCCCGCTGAGTCCCCGCTGTGTCGCGGCTGTGTCCCTCTGTGTCGCGCTGTGTCCCCCGCTGTGTCCCGCTGAGTACCCTGCTATGTCCTGCTGTGTCCTTGCTGTGTCCCGCTGTGTCTCGCTGTGTCCTCTCTGTGTAACCGCTTGTCTCGATGTTTATCACGCTGTGCCCAGCTGTGTCCCCGCTGTGTCCCCGCTGTGTCCCCTCTGTGTGCGATGTTTCCCCGCTGTCCCCCGCTGTGTCCCCGCTGTGTCCCGCTGTGTCCCGCTGTGACCTGCTGTCCCCCGCTGTGTCCCACTGTGTCCCCGCTGTCCCATGGAGTGTCCCCGCTGTGTCCCCGCTGTGTCTCGCTGTGTCCTGCTGTGTCCCGCTGTGTCCCCCGCTGTGTCCCCACTGTGTTCCGCAGTGTCACCCTGTGTCCTGCTTTGTCCCCACTATGTCCCCGCTGTGTCCCCACTTTGATCCGCTGTGTCCCCGCTATATCCCCGATGTTTTGTGCTGTGTCCTCACTGTGTCCCCAGCTGTTTCCCGCTGTGTCCTCAGCTGTGTCACGCTGTGTCCCCCGCAGTGTCCCGCTGTGTCCCGCTGTGTCCCGCTGTGTCCCCCGCTCTGTCCCGCTGTGTCCCGCTGTGTCCTGCTGTGTGCTCGCTTTGTCCCCGCTGTGTCCCGCTGTGTATCCAGCTGTGTCCAGCTGTGTTCCCGCTTTGTCGTGGCTGTGTCGTCTGTGTCCATCTGTGTCCCCCGCTGTGTCCCGCTGTGTCCCATTGTGTCCCGCTGTGTCCCCTCTGTCCCCCTTTGTGTCTCCGCTGTGTCCCGCGGTGTCCCCGCTGTCCCTCGCTGTATCCCTGCTGTATCCCGCTGTGTCAAGCTGTGTCCTGCTGTGTACCCTCTGTCCCCCGCTGTGTCCCGCTGTGTCCCGGGCTGTGTCCCCGCTGTGTCCCCGATGTGTCCCGCTGTGTCCCGCTGTGTCCTCGCTGTGTTCCCCGTTGTGTCCCGCTGTTTCCTCACTGTGTCCCCGCTGTATCCCCGCTGTGTCCCGCTGTGTCCCGCTGTGTCCCCACTGTGTCCTGCTGTGTCCTCGCTGTGTCCCCCGTTGGGTCCCTGCTGTGTCCCCAGCTGTGTCCCGCTGTGACCCCGCTGTGTCACGCTGTGTCTCCCGCTGTGTCCCGTTGTTTCCGCTGTGTCCCGCTGTGTCCCCCACTCTGTCCCTCTGTGTCCTGCTGTGTCCCGCTGTGCACTCGCTGTGTCCCCGCTTTGTCCCGCTGTGTATCACGCTGAGTCCAGATGAGTTCCCGCTGTGTCGCCGCTGTGTCCCGCTGTGTCCTCGCTGTGTAGCGTTGTGTCCCCCACTGTACCCCGCTGTGTCCCGCTGTGTCCCGCTGTGTCCCCGATGTGTCACGCTGTGTCTCCGCTGTGTCCCGCTGTGTCCCGCTCTGTCCACGATGTGTCCCGCAGTGTCCCTCTGTGTCCCCGCTGTGTCCCCGCTATGTCCTGCTGTGTCCCCCACTCTGTCCCCCGCTATGTTCCCTTGTGTTAACTGATGAGTCCCGCTGTGTCCCGCTGTGTCCCCCGCGGTGTCCACAAAGTGTCCCCACTGTGTTCCGCTGTGTTCTGCTGTATCCAGTGGTATCCTGCTTTGTCCCCCGCTGTGTCCTCCTTGTGTCCCACTGTGTCCTCCTTGTGTCCCCCGCTGTGTCCCGCTCTGTCCCCCACTGTGTCTCCCGCTTTGTCCCCGCTGTGTCCCGCTGTGTCCCGCTGTGTCCCACTCTGTGTTCCGTTGTGTCCCCAGCTGTGTCCTACGCTGTGTGCCACTGTGTCCTCACAGTGTCCCTGCTGTGTCCCCCCTGTGTCCCGCTCTGTCCTCGCTGTTTTCCCTGGTGTGTCCCGCTGTGTCCCCCGCGGTGTCCCCGCGGTGTCCCGCTGTGTCCTCGCTGTGTCCCGTTGTGTCCCACTGTGTTCTTGCTGTGTCCCCACTGTGTCCTGCTGTGTCCCCGCTGTGTCCCGCTATGTTCTCCGCTGTGTCCCCTGTGTCCCCTGCTGTGGTGTCTCGCTGTGTCCTCGCTGTGTCCTCACTGTGTCCCCGATGTGTACCGCTGTGTATCCCGCTGTTTCCAACTGTGTCCTCACAGTGTCCCGCTGTGTTCCCCACTGATTCCCCCGCTGTGGCCCCCGCTGTGTCCCGCTGTGTCCAGCTGTGGCCCCGCTGTGTCCCGATGTGTCTCCGCTGTGACCCCTGTGCCCCGCTGTATCCCGTTGTGTCATCGATGTGTCCCCACTGTGTCCTGCTGTGTCCCTGCTGTGTTTCGTTGTGTCACCCGCTGTGTCCTCCACTGTGTCCCCCGCTGTGTCCCGCTGTGTCCTGCTGTGTCCCTCTGTGTCCGCTGCTGTGTCCCCGCTGTGCTCCCGCTGTGTTCCGCTGTGTCCTGCTGTGTCCCGTAGTGTCCCACTGTGTCCTTGCTCTGTCCCCGCTATGTCCCGCTGTGTATCTCGCTGCGTCCAGCTTTGTCCCCGCTGTGTCCCGATGTGTTCCCCGCTGTGTCCCCCACTGTTTCCCCCGCTGTTGCCCCCGGTGTGTCACAGCTGTGTCCCGCTGTGTCCCTGCTGTGTCCCCACTGTGTCATGCTGGGTCCCCACTGTGTCCCGCTGTGTTCTCTGCTTTGTTCCCTGTTTCCCCCACTGTGTCCCGCTGTGCTCCGCTATGTCCTGCTGTGTCCGCTGTTGTGTCCCCGCTGTGTCCCCGCTGTGTCCCACTGTGTCCCGTTTTGTCCGCTGTGTCCCGCTGTGTCTTCGCTGTGTCCTCGCTGTGTCCCCGCTGTGTCCCGCTGTGTATCCCGCTGTGTCCAACTGTGTCCCCGTTGTGTCCCGCTGTGTTCCCCACTCTTTCCCGCGTTGTGTCCCCGGCTGTGTCCCCGTTGTGTCCCGCTGTGTTCCCCACTCTTTCCCGCGTTGTGTCCCCCGCTGTGTCCCGCTGTGTCCCGCTGTTTTTCCCTGTGTCCCCCGCTGTGTCCCCGCTGTGTCCCACATCTCCCGCTGTGTCCCGTTGTGTCCTCGCTGTGTCCCCCGCTGTGTCCCGCTGTGTCCCGCTTTGTCCCCTGTGTCCCCGCTGTGTCCAGCTGTGTCCGGATGTATCCCGCTGTGTCCCGCTGTGTCCTCACTGTGTCCCAGCTGTGTCCCGCTGTGTCCCCCGCTGTGTCCCCCACTGTGTCCCGCTGTGTCCCGCTTTGTCCCGCTGTGTCCCCTTTGTCCCTGCTGTGTTCCACTGTGTCCTGATGTGTCCCGCTGTGTCCCGGTGTGTCCTCGCTGTGTCCCAGCTGTGTCCTGCCATGTATCCGGCTGTGTCAAGCTTTGTCCCCCGATGTGTCCCGCTGTGTCCCCCTGTGTTCCGCGTTGTGTCCTGCTGTGTCCCGCTGTGTCCACCGCTGTGTCCTGATGTGTCCCGGCTGTGTCCTACTGTGTCCCAACTGTATCACCGCTGTGTCCCCTGCTGTGTCCAGATGTGTCCCTGCTGTGCCCCGCTGTGTCCCCGCTGTGTCCACGCTGTGTCCTGCTGTGTCCCGCTGTGTCTCGCTGGGTCCCCCGCTGTGTCCCGCTGTGTCCCCCGCTGAATCCCGCTGTGTCCTCCACTGTGTCCAGCTGTTTCCTGCTGTGTCCCGCTGTGTCCCCTTTGTCCCTGCTCTGTCCCGCTGTGTCCTGATGTGTCCCACTGTGTCCCGCTGTGTCCTCGCTGTGTCCCCGCTGTGTCCCTCGGTGTATCCTGATGTGTCAAGCTGTGTCCCCCGATGTGTCCCGCTGTGTCCCGATGTGTCCCCACTCTGTCCCCCGCTGTCTCGCTGTGTCCCCCGCTGATTTCCGCTGTGTCCCACACTGTGTCCCGCTGTGTGCCGCTGTGTCCCGCTGTGTCCCCCGCTGTGTACCGATGTGTCCCCCTGTGTCCTGCTGTGTCCTCGCTGTGTCCCCGGTGTGTCCCGCTGTGTCCCCCGCTGTGTCTCCATGTGTCCCGCTGTATCCCCTTTGTCCCGGCTGTGTCCCGCTGTGTCCTGATGTGTCCTGCTGTGTCCCGCTGTGTCCTCGCTGTGTCCCAGCTGTGTCCCGCCGTGTATCCCTCTGTGTCAAGCTGTGTCCCCCGATGTGTCCCGCTGTGTCCCCATGTGTTCCTCGCTGTGTCCCGCTGTGTCCACCACTGTATCCCGATATGTCCCAGCTGTGTCCTGCTGTGTCCCAACTGTATCCCCGCTGTGTCCCCCGCTGTGTCCCGATGTGTCCCCAGGGGTGTCCCTGCTGTGTCCCGATCTGTCCCACTGTGTCCCGCTGTGTCCTACTGTGTCCTCACTGTGTACCCCGCTGTGTCCCCATTTTGTCCACGCTGTATCCCGCTGTGTCCCTGTGTTCTCTCTGTGTCCCCTGATGTGTCCCCGTTGTGTCCCCCTGTATTCCGCTGTGTCCCGCAGTGTCCTCCCTGTGTCCAACACTGTGTCCCGCTATGTCCCCGCAGTGTCCCCAGATATGTCACGCTGTGTCCCACTCTGTGTCCCGCTGTGTCCTGCTGTTTCCCCCACTGTGTCCCGAAGTTTCCCTGCTGTGTCCCCCGCTGTGTCCTCGCTGTGTCCCGCTATGTCACCTCTGTCCCCGCTGTGTCCCGCTGTGTCCCCGCTGAGTCCCCGCTGTGTCCTCGCTGTGTCCCGCTGTGTCCCCCGCTGTGTCCCCTGCTGTGTCCCGCTGTGTCCCGCTGTGTCCCGCTATGTCCCCTGTGTCCCCGCTGTGTCCCGCTGTGTTCCGATGTGTCCCGCTGTGTCCCGCTATGTCACCTCTGTCCCCGCTGTGTCCCGCTGTGTCCACGCTGAGTCCCCGCTGTGTCCTCGCTGTGTCCAGCTGTGTCCCCCGCTGTGTCCCCTGCTGTGTCCCGCTGTGTCCCGCTATGTCCCCTGTGTCCCCGCTGTGTCCCGCTGTGTTCCGATGTGTCCCGCTGTGTCCCGCTGTGTCCTAACTCTGTCCCTGCTGTGTCCCGCCGTGTATCCCGCTGTGTCAAGCTGTGTCCCCGCTGTGTCCCCCGCTGTGTCTCGCTGTGTCCCCCGCTGTGTCCTGCTGTGTCCCCCACTGTATCCAGCTGTGTGCCACTGTGTCTCCCGCTGTGACCCGATGTGTCCCCGCTGTGTCCCGCTGTGTCCTCGCTGTGTCCCCGCTGTGTCCGGCTGTGTATCCTGCTGTGTCCAGCTGTGTCCCCAGTGTGTCCCGCTGTGTTCCCCGCTGTGTCCCCCACTGTGACGCCGCTGTGTCCCCCGCTGTTTCCCCGCTGTATCCCGCTGTGTCCCCGCTGTATCCCGCTGTGTCCCCGCTGTGTCCCCACTGTGTTCTGATTTGTCCCCGCTGTGTCCCGCTTTGTATTCCACTGTGTCCAACTGTGTCCCTGCTGTGTCCAGCTGTGTTCCCCACTGTTCCCCCAGCTGTGTCCCACGCTGTGTCCCCGCTTTGTCCAGCTGTGTCCCCACCGTGTCCCTGCTGTGTCTCGCTGTGTCCCTCGCTGTGACCCCGCTGTGTCCCTAATGTGTCCCGCTGTGATCCGTTGTGTCCACGCTGTCCCCCGCTGTGTCCCTCTGTGCCGGCTGTGATCCGCTGTGTCCCTGCTGTCCCGCACTGTGTCCCGCTGTGTCCCCGCTGTCCCCTGTAGTGTCCCCGCTTTTTCCCTGCTGTGTCGCGCTGTGTCCCGCTTTGTCCAGCTGTGTCCCCGCTGTGTCCCCGCTATGTCCCCTCTGTGTCCCCGATGTGTCCCGCTGTGTTCCCTGCTGTGTCCAGATATGTCCCATCTGTGTCCCGCTGTGTCCCGCTGTGTCCCCGCTGTGTGCCCGCTGTGTCCTCGCTGTGTCCCTCTGTGTTCCCCGCTGTGTCCCCGCTGTGTCCCGCTTTGTCCTCGATGTGTCCCCCTCAGTGTCCCGCTATTTCCCGCTGTATCCCCGCTGTGTCCCTGCTGTGTCCCGCTGTGTCCCCACTGTGTCCCCGCTGTGTCCCCTCTGTGACCCGCTGTGTCCCGCTGTGTCACATGTGTCCCCGCTCTGTCCCGCTGTGTCCGGATGTGTCCTGCTGTGTCCCGCTTTGTCCTCCCTGTGTCCCCCCTGTGTCCCTCCGTGTATCCCGCTGTGTCAAGCTGTGTCCCACGATGTGTCCCGCTGTGTCCCGATTTGTCCGTGCTGTGTCTCCCGCTGTGTCTCGCTATGTCCCCCGCTGTGTCCTGCTGTGTCCCACGCTGTGTCCCGCTGTGTGCCGCTGTGTCCCTCTGTGTTCCCCGCCGTGTACTGATGTGTCCCCGGTGTGTCCTGCTGTGTCCCCCACTGTGTCCCGATGTGTCCCCGCAGTGTCCCAATGTGTCCCGTGGTGTCTCGCTGTGTCCTCGCTGTGTCCCCGCTCTGTCCCTCCGTGTATCCCCCTTTGTCAAGCTGTGTCCCCCGATGTGTCCCGCTGTGTCCTGATATGTCCCAACTGTGTCCCCAGGTTTGTCTGTGTCCCCTGCTGAGTCCCGCTGTGTCCCAAGCTGTGTCCCGCTGTGTCCCCGCTGTGTGCCCGCTGTGTCCTCGCTGTGTCCCTCTGTGTTCCCCGCTGTGTCCCCGCTGTGTCCCGCTTTGTCCTCGATGTGTCCCCCTCAGTGTCCCGCTATGTCCCGCTGTATCCCCGTTGTGTCCCTGCTGTGTCCCGCTGTGTCCCCACTGTGTCCCCGCTGTGTCCCCTCTGTGACCCGCTGTGTCCCGCTGTGTCACATGTGTCCCCGCTCTGTCCCGCTGTGTCCGGATGTGTCCTGCTGTGTCCCGCTTTGTCCTCCCTGTGTCCCCCCTGTGTCCCTCCGTGTATCCCGCTGTGTCAAGCTGTGTCCCACGATGTGTCCCGCTGTGTCCCGATTTGTCCGTGCTGTGTCTCCCGCTGTGTCTCGCTATGTCCCCCGCTGTGTCCTGCTGTGTCCCACGCTGTGTCCCGCTGTGTGCCGCTGTGTCCCTCTGTGTTCCCCGCCGTGTACCGATGTGTCCCCGGTGTGTCCTGCTGTGTCCCCCACTGTGTCCCGATGTGTCCCCGCAGTGTCCCGCTATGTCTCACTCTGTCACCGCTGTGTCCCGCTGTGTCCTGCTGTGTCCCCTGTGACACCGCTGTGTCCCGCTGTGTCCCAATGTGTCCCGTGGTGTCTCGCTGTGTCCTCGCTGTGTCCCCGCTCTGTCCCTCCGTGTATCCCCCTTTGTCAAGCTGTGTCCCCCGATGTGTCCCGCTGTGTCCTGATATGTCCCAACTGTGTCCCCAGGTTTGTCTCGCTGTGTCCCCCGCTGTGTCCTGCTGTGTCCCAAGCTGTGTCCCGCTGTGTGCCGCTGTGTCCCTCTGTGTTCCCCGTCGTGTACCGATGTGTCCCCGGTGTGTCCTGCTGTGTCCCCCACTGTGTCCCGATGTGTCCCCGCAGTGTCCCGCTATGTCTCGCTGTGTCCCCGCTGTGTCCCGCTGTGTCCTGCTGTGTCCCCTGTGACACCGCTGTGTCCCGCTGTGTCCCAATGTGTCCCGCGG
Source organism: Dipodomys merriami (assembly GCF_024711535.1). Classification (NCBI taxonomy): domain Eukaryota; kingdom Metazoa; phylum Chordata; class Mammalia; order Rodentia; family Heteromyidae; genus Dipodomys; species Dipodomys merriami. The sequence continues at coordinate 436,537 of NW_027206380.1, forward strand.
TGTCTCGCTGTGTCCTCGCTGTGTCCCCGCTCTGTCCCTCCGTGTATCCCCCTTTGTCAAGCTGTGTCCCCCGCTGTGTCCCGCTGTGTCCTGATATGTCCCAACTGTGTCCCCAGGTTTGTCTCGCTGTGTCCCCTGCTGAGTCCCGCTGTGTCCCAAGCCGTGTCCCGCTGTGTGCCGCTGTGTCCCGCTGTGTCCCCAGCTGTGTACCGATGTGTCCCCGCTGTGTCCTGCTTTGTCCCACGCTGTGACACGATGTGTCCCCGCTGTGTCCGGCTGTGTCCCGCTGTGTCCCCCGCTGTGTCCCGATGTGTCCCAGCTGTGTCCCGCTGTGTCCCGCTGTGTCCCCCATTATGTCACGCTGTGTCCCGCTGTTTCCCCGCTGTGTCCCTGCTGTGTCCCCTCTGTGTCCTGCTGTGTCCCCACTGTGTCCCCGCTTTGACCCCGCTGTGTCCCACTGTGTCCCGCTGTGTCCCACTATGTCCGCTGTGTCCCCGCTGTGTCCCGCTGAGTCCCGATGTGTCCCGCTGTGTCCCGCTGTGTCTAGCTGTGTCCCCGCTCTGTCCCCCGCAGTGTCTCGCTGTGTCCCCCGCTGTGTCCCACTGTGTCCCGCTTTGTCCCACTGTGTCCTTGCTGTGTCCCCGCAGTGTCCCGCTGTGTCCCACTGTGTCCTCGCTGTGTCCCCTCTGTCCCCGCTGTGTCCCCCCTGTGTCCCCCGCTGTGTCCCGCTGTGTCCTAGCTGTGTGCCCGCTGTGTCCCGCCGTGTATCCCACTGTGTCAAGCTCTGTCCCCTGATGTGTCCCGCTGTGTCCCCCGCTGTGTCCCGCTGTGTACCCGCTGTGTCACCGCTGTGTCCCGCTGTGTCCCGCTGTGTCTCGCTGTGTCCCCCGCTGTGTAACGCTGTGTCCCCCGCTGGATCCCACTGTGTCCTTGGCTCTGTCACGCTGTGTCCCATGCTGTGTCCCACTGTGTCCTCGCTGTGTCCCGCTGTGTGCCCCGCTGTGTAGCGCTGTGTCCCCCGCTGTGTCCCGCTTTGTCCCGCTGTGTCCTCACTGTGTCCCACGCTGTGTCCCCCGCTGTTTCCCCGCTGTGTCTCTGCTGTGTCCCGCTGTGTCCCGCTGTTTCCAGCTGTGTCCTCGCTGTGTCCCCCGGTGTGTCCCCGGCTGTGTCCCCGCTGTGTCTCCGCTGTGTCCCGCTCTGTCCCCCCCTGTGTTCCCCTCTGTGTTCCGTTGTGTTCACCGATGAGTCCCGCTGTGATCCCCGCTGTGTCCCGCTGCGTCCCCGCAGTGTACCCACTGTGTTCCGCTGTGTTCCGCTGTGTCCCGTGGTGTCCTGCTTTGTCCCCCGCTATGTCCCCCGCTGAGTCCCCGCTGTGTCCCCGCTGTGTCCTGCTGGGTCCTCCCTGTGTCCCCCGCATTGTCCCGCTCTGTCCCCCGCTGTGTCTCCCGATTTGTCCCCATTGTGTCCCGCTGTGTCCCGCAGTGTCCCGCTGTGTCCCACTCTGTGTCCCGTTGTGTCCCCAGTTGTGTACACCGCTGTGTCCCGCTGTGTCGTGCAATGTCCCGCTGTGTCCCCCGCTGTGTCCCGCTGTGACCCCGCTGTGTCCCGCTGTGTCCCAGCTGTGTCCCCGATATGTCCCCCGCTGTGTCCCGCTGTGCTCCCCGCTGTGTCCCCGCTGTGTCTCTCGCTGTGTCCCACTGTCCCCGCTGTGTCCCGCTGTGTCCCGCTGTGTTCTCGCTGTGTCCCCGCTGTGTCCCGCTGTGTCCCGCTGTGTAACCGCTGTGTCCCACTGTGTCCCGCTGTGTCACTGCTGTGTCCCCGCTGTGTCGCGTTGTGACCCGCTGTGTCCCCGCTTTGTCCCGCTGTTTCCCCGCTGTGTCCCCAACTGTGTCCCCACCTATGTCCCATTGGATCCCGCTGTGTCTTCGCTGTGTCCCCCGCTGTGTCCCGCTGTGTCCCAACTGTGTCCCCCGCTATGTCCTCGCTGTGTCCTACTCTTTCCCCCGCTGTGTCCCGCTGTGTCCTGCTGTGTCCTCGCTATGTTTCCTGCTGTGTAGCGCTGTGACCCCCGCTGTGACCAGCTGTGTCCGGCTGTGTCCCCGATGTGTCACACAGTGTCCCGATGTGTCCCGCTGTGTCCTGATATGTCCCAACTGTGTCCCCCGCTGTGTCTCGCTGTGTCCCCTGCTGAGTCCCGCTGTGTCCCACGCTGTGTCCCGCTGTGTGCCGCTGTGTCCCGCTGTGTCCCGCTGTGTCCCGCTGTGTCCCCGATGTGTCACGCAGTGTCCTGCTGTGTCCCCACTGTGTCCCCGCTGTGTCACGCTGGATACCCCGCTGTGTCCAGCTGAGTCCCCGCTGTGTCCCGCTGTGTCCCCCGCTGTGTCCCCGCAGTGTCTCCACTGTGTTCCGCTGTGTCCCGTGGTGTTCTGCTTTGTCCCCCACTATGTGCCCCGCTGAGTCCCCGATCTGTCCCCGCTATGTCCCGCCTGGACCTCCCTGTGTCCCCCGCTGTATCCCACTCTGTCCCCCACTGTGTCTCCCGCTTTGTCGCCACTGTGTCCCGATGTGTTCCGCTGTGTCCCGCTTTGTCCCATTCTGTGTCCTGTTGTGTTCCCAGCTGTGTACACCGCTGAGTTCCGCTGTGTCCCTGCTGTGTCCCGCTGTGTCCCGCTGTGTCCCCCGCTTTGTCCCGCTGTGTCCTACTATGTCCCGCTGTGTCCCCCGCTTTGTCCCGTTGTGACCCCGCTGTCACACGCTCTGTCCCAGCTGTGTCCCCTCTATGTCCCCCGCTGTGTCCCACTGTGCTCCCCGCTGTGTCCCCGCTGTGTCTCTCACTGTGTCCCACTGTGTCCCCGATGTGTCACACAGTATCCCGCTGTGTACCCGCTGTGTCCCCGCTCTGTCACGCTGTATACCCTGCTGTGTCCAGCTGAGTCCCCAGCTGTGTCCCGCTGTGTCCCGCTGTGTCCCGCTGTGTCCCCCGCTTTGTCCCGCTGTGTCCTACTATGTCCCGCTGTGTCCCCCGCTTTGTCCCGTTGTGACCCCGCTGTCACACGCTCTGTCCCAGCTGTGTCCCCTCTATGTCCCCCGCTGTGTCCCACTGTGCTCCCCGCTGTGTCCCCGCTGTGTCTCTCACTGTGTCCCACTGTGTCCCCGATGTGTCACACAGTATCCCGCTGTGTACCCGCTGTGTCCCCGCTCTGTCACGCTGTATACCCTGCTGTGTCCAGCTGAGTCCCCAGCTGTGTCCCGCTGTGTCCCACGCCGTGTCCCCCTATGTCCCGCTGTGACCCCCACTGTGTCCCGCTGTTTCCCCGCTGTATCCCCCGCTGTCTCCCCGCTGTGTCCCACTGTGTCCCGCTGTGTCCCGCTTTGTCCTCGATGTGTCCCCCTCAGTGTCCTGCTATGTCCCGCTGTGTCCCCGCTGTGTCCCGCTGTGTCCCTGCTGTGTCCCCGCTGTGACCCGCTTTGTCACCCTCTGTGTCCCCCGCTGTGTCCCGCTGTGTCCCGCTGTGTCCCATGTGTCCTCGCTCTGTCCCGCTGTGTCCCGATGTGTCCCGCTGTGTCCCGCTGTTTCCTCGCTGTGTCCCCGCTGTGTCCCTCTGAGTATCCCGCTGTGTAAAGCTGTGTCCCACGATGTGTCCCGCTGTGTCCCGATTTGTCCCTGCTGTGTCTCCCGCTGTGTCTCGCTATGTCCCCCGCTGTGTCCTGCTGTGTCCCACGCTGTGTCCTGCTGTGTCCCGCTGTGTTCCCCGCCGTGTACCGATGTGTCCCCGGTGTGTCCTGCTGTGTCCCGCTGTGTCCTCGCTGTGTCCTCCGCTGTGTCCCCCGCTGTGTCTCCGCTGTGTTCCCGATGTGTCCCGATGTGTCCTCGCTGTGTCCCCCGCTGTGTCCCGATGTGTCCCCCGCTGTATCCCGCTGTGTCCCACTGTGTCCCCCGCTCTGTCCCTCTGTGTCCCGCTGTGTTCCGCTGTGTATCCCGCTGTGTCCAGCTGTGTTCCACCTGTGTCGCCCCTGTGTCGTCTGTGTCCTGCTGTGACCCTGCTGTGTCCCCGATGTGTCCCACTATGTCCCGTTTTGTCCCTGCTGTCACCCACTCTGCCCCGCTGTATCCCGCTGTGTCCGCGATGTCCCCCCGCTTGTCCCGCTGTGTCCCGCTGTGACCTGCCCTGTCCCTGTTGTCCCCTGATGTGTCCTGCTGTGTCCCCGCTGTCCCCTGGAGTGTCCCCGCTGTGTCCCGCTGTGTTTCCGCCCAGTCCCCGCTGTGTACCACTGTGTCCCGCTGTGTCCCAAGCTGTTTTCCCTGCTTTGTGCCCTGCTGTGTCCCCGCTGTGTCCCTCTGTGTCCCCGCTGTATCCTGCTGTGTCCCCGCTGTGTCCCCACTGTGTCCTTCTGTGTCCCCGCTGTGTCCCGCTGTGTACTCCGCTGTGTCCCGCTGTGTCCCCCGCTGTGGCCCGCTGTGTCTCGCTGTGTCCCACTGTGTCCCCGCTGTGTCCTCGCTGTGTCCCCAGCTGTGTCACTCTGTGTCCCGGGCTGTCTCCCCGCTGTGTCCCCGATGTTTCCCGCTGTTTCCCGCTGTGTCCTCGCTGTGTCCCCCGCTGTGTCCCGCTGTGTCCCCAACTTTGTTCCCGCTGTTTCCCTGCTGTGTCCCCAACTTTGTTCCCGCTGTTTCCCTGCTGTGTCCCGGTGTGTCCCACTGTTTCCCTTGGTGTCCCGGTTTATCCCCGGCTGTGTCCCCCGCTGAGTCCCCGCTGTGTCGCGGCTGTGTCCCTCTGTGTCGCGCTGTGTCCCCCGCTGTGTCCCGCTGAGTACCCTGCTATGTCCTGCTGTGTCCTTGCTGTGTCCCGCTGTGTCTCGCTGTGTCCTCTCTGTGTAACCGCTTGTCTCGATGTTTATCACGCTGTGCCCAGCTGTGTCCCCGCTGTGTCCCCGCTGTGTCCCCTCTGTGTGCGATGTTTCCCCGCTGTCCCCCGCTGTGTCCCCGCTGTGTCCCGCTGTGTCCCGCTGTGACCTGCTGTCCCCCGCTGTGTCCCACTGTGTCCCCGCTGTCCCATGGAGTGTCCCCGCTGTGTCCCCGCTGTGTCTCGCTGTGTCCTGCTGTGTCCCGCTGTGTCCCCCGCTGTGTCCCCACTGTGTTCCGCAGTGTCACCCTGTGTCCTGCTTTGTCCCCACTATGTCCCCGCTGTGTCCCCACTTTGATCCGCTGTGTCCCCGCTATATCCCCGATGTTTTGTGCTGTGTCCTCACTGTGTCCCCAGCTGTTTCCCGCTGTGTCCTCAGCTGTGTCACGCTGTGTCCCCCGCAGTGTCCCGCTGTGTCCCGCTGTGTCCCGCTGTGTCCCCCGCTCTGTCCCGCTGTGTCCCGCTGTGTCCTGCTGTGTGCTCGCTTTGTCCCCGCTGTGTCCCGCTGTGTATCCAGCTGTGTCCAGCTGTGTTCCCGCTTTGTCGTGGCTGTGTCGTCTGTGTCCATCTGTGTCCCCCGCTGTGTCCCGCTGTGTCCCATTGTGTCCCGCTGTGTCCCCTCTGTCCCCCTTTGTGTCTCCGCTGTGTCCCGCGGTGTCCCCGCTGTCCCTCGCTGTATCCCTGCTGTATCCCGCTGTGTCAAGCTGTGTCCTGCTGTGTACCCTCTGTCCCCCGCTGTGTCCCGCTGTGTCCCGGGCTGTGTCCCCGCTGTGTCCCCGATGTGTCCCGCTGTGTCCCGCTGTGTCCTCGCTGTGTTCCCCGTTGTGTCCCGCTGTTTCCTCACTGTGTCCCCGCTGTATCCCCGCTGTGTCCCGCTGTGTCCCGCTGTGTCCCCACTGTGTCCTGCTGTGTCCTCGCTGTGTCCCCCGTTGGGTCCCTGCTGTGTCCCCAGCTGTGTCCCGCTGTGACCCCGCTGTGTCACGCTGTGTCTCCCGCTGTGTCCCGTTGTTTCCGCTGTGTCCCGCTGTGTCCCCCACTCTGTCCCTCTGTGTCCTGCTGTGTCCCGCTGTGCACTCGCTGTGTCCCCGCTTTGTCCCGCTGTGTATCACGCTGAGTCCAGATGAGTTCCCGCTGTGTCGCCGCTGTGTCCCGCTGTGTCCTCGCTGTGTAGCGTTGTGTCCCCCACTGTACCCCGCTGTGTCCCGCTGTGTCCCGCTGTGTCCCCGATGTGTCACGCTGTGTCTCCGCTGTGTCCCGCTGTGTCCCGCTCTGTCCACGATGTGTCCCGCAGTGTCCCTCTGTGTCCCCGCTGTGTCCCCGCTATGTCCTGCTGTGTCCCCCACTCTGTCCCCCGCTATGTTCCCTTGTGTTAACTGATGAGTCCCGCTGTGTCCCGCTGTGTCCCCCGCGGTGTCCACAAAGTGTCCCCACTGTGTTCCGCTGTGTTCTGCTGTATCCAGTGGTATCCTGCTTTGTCCCCCGCTGTGTCCTCCTTGTGTCCCACTGTGTCCTCCTTGTGTCCCCCGCTGTGTCCCGCTCTGTCCCCCACTGTGTCTCCCGCTTTGTCCCCGCTGTGTCCCGCTGTGTCCCGCTGTGTCCCACTCTGTGTTCCGTTGTGTCCCCAGCTGTGTCCTACGCTGTGTGCCACTGTGTCCTCACAGTGTCCCTGCTGTGTCCCCCCTGTGTCCCGCTCTGTCCTCGCTGTTTTCCCTGGTGTGTCCCGCTGTGTCCCCCGCGGTGTCCCCGCGGTGTCCCGCTGTGTCCTCGCTGTGTCCCGTTGTGTCCCACTGTGTTCTTGCTGTGTCCCCACTGTGTCCTGCTGTGTCCCCGCTGTGTCCCTCTATGTTCTCCGCTGTGTCCCCTGTGTCCCCTGCTGTGGTGTCTCGCTGTGTCCTCGCTGTGTCCTCACTGTGTCCCCGATGTGTACCGCTGTGTATCCCGCTGTTTCCAACTGTGTCCTCACAGTGTCCCGCTGTGTTCCCCACTGATTCCCCCGCTGTGGCCCCCGCTGTGTCCCGCTGTGTCCAGCTGTGGCCCCGCTGTGTCCCGATGTGTCTCCGCTGTGACCCCTGTGCCCCGCTGTATCCCGTTGTGTCATCGATGTGTCCCCACTGTGTCCTGCTGTGTCCCTGCTGTGTTTCGTTGTGTCACCCGCTGTGTCCTCCACTGTGTCCCCCGCTGTGTCCCGCTGTGTCCTGCTGTGTCCCTCTGTGTCCGCTGCTGTGTCCCCGCTGTGCTCCCGCTGTGTTCCGCTGTGTCCTGCTGTGTCCCGTAGTGTCCCACTGTGTCCTTGCTCTGTCCCCGCTATGTCCCGCTGTGTATCTCGCTGCGTCCAGCTTTGTCCCCGCTGTGTCCCGATGTGTTCCCCGCTGTGTCCCCCACTGTTTCCCCCGCTGTTGCCCCCGGTGTGTCACAGCTGTGTCCCGCTGTGTCCCTGCTGTGTCCCCACTGTGTCATGCTGGGTCCCCACTGTGTCCCGCTGTGTTCTCTGCTTTGTTCCCTGTTTCCCCCACTGTGTCCCGCTGTGCTCCGCTATGTCCTGCTGTGTCCGCTGTTGTGTCCCCGCTGTGTCCCCGCTGTGTCCCACTGTGTCCCGTTTTGTCCGCTGTGTCCCGCTGTGTCTTCGCTGTGTCCTCGCTGTGTCCCCGCTGTGTCCCGCTGTGTATCCCGCTGTGTCCAACTGTGTCCCCGTTGTGTCCCGCTGTGTTCCCCACTCTTTCCCGCGTTGTGTCCCCGGCTGTGTCCCCGTTGTGTCCCGCTGTGTTCCCCACTCTTTCCCGCGTTGTGTCCCCCGCTGTGTCCCGCTGTGTCCCGCTGTTTTTCCCTGTGTCCCCCGCTGTGTCCCCGCTGTGTCCCACATCTCCCGCTGTGTCCCGTTGTGTCCTCGCTGTGTCCCCCGCTGTGTCCCGCTGTGTCCCGCTTTGTCCCCTGTGTCCCCGCTGTGTCCAGCTGTGTCCGGATGTATCCCGCTGTGTCCCGCTGTGTCCTCACTGTGTCCCAGCTGTGTCCCGCTGTGTCCCCCGCTGTGTCCCCCACTGTGTCCCGCTGTGTCCCGCTTTGTCCCGCTGTGTCCCCTTTGTCCCTGCTGTGTTCCACTGTGTCCTGATGTGTCCCGCTGTGTCCCGGTGTGTCCTCGCTGTGTCCCAGCTGTGTCCTGCCATGTATCCGGCTGTGTCAAGCTTTGTCCCCCGATGTGTCCCGCTGTGTCCCCCTGTGTTCCGCGTTGTGTCCTGCTGTGTCCCGCTGTGTCCACCGCTGTGTCCTGATGTGTCCCGGCTGTGTCCTACTGTGTCCCAACTGTATCACCGCTGTGTCCCCTGCTGTGTCCAGATGTGTCCCTGCTGTGCCCCGCTGTGTCCCCGCTGTGTCCACGCTGTGTCCTGCTGTGTCCCGCTGTGTCTCGCTGGGTCCCCCGCTGTGTCCCGCTGTGTCCCCCGCTGAATCCCGCTGTGTCCTCCACTGTGTCCAGCTGTTTCCTGCTGTGTCCCGCTGTGTCCCCTTTGTCCCTGCTCTGTCCCGCTGTGTCCTGATGTGTCCCACTGTGTCCCGCTGTGTCCTCGCTGTGTCCCCGCTGTGTCCCTCGGTGTATCCTGATGTGTCAAGCTGTGTCCCCCGATGTGTCCCGCTGTGTCCCGATGTGTCCCCACTCTGTCCCCCGCTGTCTCGCTGTGTCCCCCGCTGATTTCCGCTGTGTCCCACGCTGTGTCCCGCTGTGTGCCGCTGTGTCCCGCTGTGTCCCCCGCTGTGTACCGATGTGTCCCCCTGTGTCCTGCTGTGTCCTCGCTGTGTCCCCGGTGTGTCCCGCTGTGTCCCCCGCTGTGTCTCCATGTGTCCCGCTGTATCCCCTTTGTCCCGGCTGTGTCCCGCTGTGTCCTGATGTGTCCTGCTGTGTCCCGCTGTGTCCTCGCTGTGTCCCAGCTGTGTCCCGCCGTGTATCCCTCTGTGTCAAGCTGTGTCCCCCGATGTGTCCCGCTGTGTCCCCATGTGTTCCTCGCTGTGTCCCGCTGTGTCCACCACTGTATCCCGATATGTCCCAGCTGTGTCCTGCTGTGTCCCAACTGTATCCCCGCTGTGTCCCCCGCTGTGTCCCGATGTGTCCCCAGGGGTGTCCCTGCTGTGTCCCGATCTGTCCCACTGTGTCCCGCTGTGTCCTACTGTGTCCTCACTGTGTACCCCGCTGTGTCCCCATTTTGTCCACGCTGTATCCCGCTGTGTCCCTGTGTTCTCTCTGTGTCCCCTGATGTGTCCCCGTTGTGTCCCCCTGTATTCCGCTGTGTCCCGCAGTGTCCTCCCTGTGTCCAACACTGTGTCCCGCTATGTCCCCGCAGTGTCCCCAGATATGTCACGCTGTGTCCCACTCTGTGTCCCGCTGTGTCCTGCTGTTTCCCCCACTGTGTCCCGAAGTTTCCCTGCTGTGTCCCCCGCTGTGTCCTCGCTGTGTCCCGCTATGTCACCTCTGTCCCCGCTGTGTCCCGCTGCGTCCCCGCTGAGTCCCCGCTGTGTCCTCGCTGTGTCCCGCTGTGTCCCCCGCTGTGTCCCCTGCTGTGTCCCGCTGTGTCCCGCTGTGTCCCGCTATGTCCCCTGTGTCCCCGCTGTGTCCCGCTGTGTTCCGATGTGTCCCGCTGTGTCCCGCTATGTCACCTCTGTCCCCGCTGTGTCCCGCTGTGTCCACGCTGAGTCCCCGCTGTGTCCTCGCTGTGTCCAGCTGTGTCCCCCGCTGTGTCCCCTGCTGTGTCCCGCTGTGTCCCGCTATGTCCCCTGTGTCCCCGCTGTGTCCCGCTGTGTTCCGATGTGTCCCGCTGTGTCCCGCTGTGTCCTCACTCTGTCCCTGCTGTGTCCCGCCGTGTATCCCGCTGTGTCAAGCTGTGTCCCCGCTGTGTCCCCCGCTGTGTCTCGCTGTGTCCCCCGCTGTGTCCTGCTGTGTCCCCCACTGTATCCAGCTGTGTGCCACTGTGTCTCCCGCTGTGACCCGATGTGTCCCCGCTGTGTCTCCCGCTGTGACCCGATGTGTCCCCGCTGTGTCCCGCTGTGTCCTCGCTGTGTCCCCGCTGTGTCCGGCTGTGTATCCTGCTGTGTCCAGCTGTGTCCCCAGTGTGTCCCGCTGTGTTCCCCGCTGTGTCCCCCACTGTGACGCCGCTGTGTCCCCCGCTGTTTCCCCGCTGTATCCCGCTGTGTCCCCGCTGTATCCCGCTGTGTCCCCGCTGTGTCCCCACTGTGTTCTGATTTGTCCCCGCTGTGTCCCGCTTTGTATTCCACTGTGTCCAACTGTGTCCCTGCTGTGTCCAGCTGTGTTCCCCACTGTTCCCCCAGCTGTGTCCCACGCTGTGTCCCCGCTTTGTCCAGCTGTGTCCCCACCGTGTCCCTGCTGTGTCTCGCTGTGTCCCTCGCTGTGACCCCGCTGTGTCCCTAATGTGTCCCGCTGTGATCCGTTGTGTCCACGCTGTCCCCCGCTGTGTCCCTCTGTGCCGGCTGTGATCCGCTGTGTCCCTGCTGTCCCGCACTGTGTCCCGCTGTGTCCCCGCTGTCCCCTGTAGTGTCCCCGTTTTTTCCCTGCTGTGTCGCGCTGTGTCCCGCTTTGTCCAGCTGTGTCCCCGCTGTGTCCCCGCTATGTCCCCTCTGTGTCCCCGATGTGTCCCGCTGTGTTCCCTGCTGTGTCCAGATATGTCCCATCTGTGTCCCGCTGTGTCCCGCTGTGTCCCCGCTGTGTGCCCGCTGTGTCCTCGCTGTGTCCCTCTGTGTTCCCCGCTGTGTCCCCGCTGTGTCCCGCTTTGTCCTCGATGTGTCCCCCTCAGTGTCCCGCTATTTCCCGCTGTATCCCCGCTGTGTCCCTGCTGTGTCCCGCTGTGTCCCCACTGTGTCCCCGCTGTGTCCCCTCTGTGACCCGCTGTGTCCCGCTGTGTCACATGTGTCCCCGTTCTGTCCCGCTGTGTCCGGATGTGTCCTGCTGTGTCCCGCTTTGTCCTCCCTGTGTCCCCCCTGTGTCCCTCCGTGTATCCCGCTGTGTCAAGCTGTGTCCCACGATGTGTCCCGCTGTGTCCCGATTTGTCCGTGCTGTGTCTCCCGCTGTGTCTCGCTATGTCCCCCGCTGTGTCCTGCTGTGTCCCACGCTGTGTCCCGCTGTGTGCCGCTGTGTCCCTCTGTGTTCCCCGCCGTGTACTGATGTGTCCCCGGTGTGTCCTGCTGTGTCCCCCACTGTGTCCCGATGTGTCCCCGCAGTGTCCCAATGTGTCCCGTGGTGTCTCGCTGTGTCCTCGCTGTGTCCCCGCTCTGTCCCTCCGTGTATCCCCCTTTGTCAAGCTGTGTCCCCCGATGTGTCCCGCTGTGTCCTGATATGTCCCAACTGTGTCCCCAGGTTTGTCTGTGTCCCCTGCTGAGTCCCGCTGTGTCCCAAGCTGTGTCCCGCTGTGTCCCCGCTGTGTGCCCGCTGTGTCCTCGCTGTGTCCCTCTGTGTTCCCCGCTGTGTCCCCGCTGTGTCCCGCTTTGTCCTCGATGTGTCCCCCTCAGTGTCCCGCTATGTCCCGCTGTATCCCCGTTGTGTCCCTGCTGTGTCCCGCTGTGTCCCCACTGTGTCCCCGCTGTGTCCCCTCTGTGACCCGCTGTGTCCCGCTGTGTCACATGTGTCCCCGCTCTGTCCCGCTGTGTCCGGATGTGTCCTGCTGTGTCCCGCTTTGTCCTCCCTGTGTCCCCCCTGTGTCCCTCCGTGTATCCCGCTGTGTCAAGCTGTGTCCCACGATGTGTCCCGCTGTGTCCCGATTTGTCCGTGCTGTGTCTCCCGCTGTGTCTCGCTATGTCCCCCGCTGTGTCCTGCTGTGTCCCACGCTGTGTCCCGCTGTGTGCCGCTGTGTCCCTCTGTGTTCCCCGCCGTGTACCGATGTGTCCCCGGTGTGTCCTGCTGTGTCCCCCACTGTGTCCCGATGTGTCCCCGCAGTGTCCCGCTATGTCTCACTCTGTCACCGCTGTGTCCCGCTGTGTCCTGCTGTGTCCCCTGTGACACCGCTGTGTCCCGCTGTGTCCCAATGTGTCCCGTGGTGTCTCGCTGTGTCCTCGCTGTGTCCCCGCTCTGTCCCTCCGTGTATCCCCCTTTGTCAAGCTGTGTCCCCCGATGTGTCCCGCTGTGTCCTGATATGTCCCAACTGTGTCCCCAGGTTTGTCTCGCTGTGTCCCCCGCTGTGTCCTGCTGTGTCCCAAGCTGTGTCCCGCTGTGTGCCGCTGTGTCCCTCTGTGTTCCCCGTCGTGTACCGATGTGTCCCCGGTGTGTCCTGCTGTGTCCCCCACTGTGTCCCGATGTGTCCCCGCAGTGTCCCGCTATGTCTCGCTGTGTCCCCGCTGTGTCCCGCTGTGTCCTGCTGTGTCCCCTGTGACACCGCTGTGTCCCGCTGTGTCCCAATGTGTCCCGCGGTGTCTCGCTGTGTCCTCGCTGTGTCCCCGCTCTGTCCCTCCGTGTATCCCCCTTTGTCAAGCTGTGTCCCCCGCTGTGTCCCGCTGTGTCCTGATATGTCCCAACTGTGTCCCCAGGTTTGTCTCGCTGTGTCCCCTGCTGAGTCCCGCTGTGTCCCAAGCCGTGTCCCGCTGTGTGCCGCTGTGTCCCGCTGTGTCCCCAGCTGTGTACCGATGTGTCCCCGCTGTGTCCTGCTTTGTCCCACGCTGTGACACGATGTGTCCCCGCTGTGTCCGGCTGTGTCCCACTGTGTCCCCCGCTGTGTCCCGATGTGTCCCAGCTGTGTCCCGCTGTGTCCCGCTGTGTCCCCCATTATGTCACGCTGTGTCCCGCTGTTTCCCCGCTGTGTCCCTGCTGTGTCCCCTCTGTGTCCTGCTGTGTCCCCGCTGTGTCCCCGCTTTGACCCCGCTGTGTCCCACTGTGTCCCGCTGTGTCCCACTATGTCCGCTGTGTCCCCGCTGTGTCCCGCTGAGTCCCGATGTGTCCCGCTGTGTCCCGCTGTGTCTAGCTGTGTCCCCGCTCTGTCCCCCGCAGTGTCTCGCTGTGTCCCCCGCTGTGTCCCACTGTGTCCCGCTTTGTCCCACTGTGTCCTTGCTGTGTCCCCGCAGTGTCCCGCTGTGTCCCACTGTGTCCTCGCTGTGTCCCCTCTGTCCCCGCTGTGTCCCCCCTGTGTCCCCCGCTGTGTCCTGCTGTGTCCTAGCTGTGTGCCCGCTGTGTCCCGCCGTGTATCCCACTGTGTCAAGCTCTGTCCCCTGATGTGTCCCGCTGTGTCCCCCGCTGTGTCCCGCTGTGTACCCGCTGTGTCACCGCTGTGTCCCGCTGTGTCCCGCTGTGTCTCGCTGTGTCCCCCGCTGTGTAACGCTGTGTCCCCCGCTGGATCCCACTGTGTCCTTGGCTCTGTCACGCTGTGTCCCATGCTGTGTCCCACTGTGTCCTCGCTGTGTCCCGCTGTGTGCCCCGCTGTGTAGCGCTGTGTCCCCCGCTGTGTCCCGCTTTGTCCCGCTGTGTCCTCACTGTGTCCCACGCTGTGTCCCCCGCTGTTTCCCCGCTGTGTCTCTGCTGTGTCCCGCTGTGTCCCGCTGTTTCCAGCTGTGTCCTCGCTGTGTCCCCCGGTGTGTCCCCGGCTGTGTCCCCGCTGTGTCTCCGCTGTGTCCCGCTCTGTCCCCCCCTGTGTTCCCCTCTGTGTTCCGTTGTGTTCACCGATGAGTCCCGCTGTGATCCCCGCTGTGTCCCGCTGCGTCCCCGCAGTGTACCCACTGTGTTCCGCTGTGTTCCGCTGTGTCCCGTGGTGTCCTGCTTTGTCCCCCGCTATGTCCCCCGCTGAGTCCCCGCTGTGTCCCCGCTGTGTCCTGCTGGGTCCTCCCTGTGTCCCCCGCATTGTCCCGCTCTGTCCCCCGCTGTGTCTCCCGATTTGTCCCCATTGTGTCCCGCTGTGTCCCGCAGTGTCCCGCTGTGTCCCACTCTGTGTCCCGTTGTGTCCCCAGTTGTGTACACCGCTGTGTCCCGCTGTGTCGTGCAATGTCCCGCTGTGTCCCCCGCTGTGTCCCGCTGTGACCCCGCTGTGTCCCGCTGTGTCCCAGCTGTGTCCCCGATATGTCCCCCGCTGTGTCCCGCTGTGCTCCCCGCTGTGTCCCCGCTGTGTCTCTCGCTGTGTCCCACTGTCCCCGCTGTGTCCCGCTGTGTCCCGCTGTGTTCTCGCTGTGTCCCCGCTGTGTCCCGCTGTGTCCCGCTGTGTAACCGCTGTGTCCCACTGTGTCCCGCTGTGTCACTGCTGTGTCCCCGCTGTGTCGCGTTGTGACCCGCTGTGTCCCCGCTTTGTCCCGCTGTTTCCCCGCTGTGTCCCCAACTGTGTCCCCACCTATGTCCCATTGGATCCCGCTGTGTCTTCGCTGTGTCCCCCGCTGTGTCCCGCTGTGTCCCAACTGTGTCCCCCGCTATGTCCTCGCTGTGTCCTACTCTTTCCCCCGCTGTGTCCCGCTGTGTCCTGCTGTGTCCTCGCTATGTTTCCTGCTGTGTAGCGCTGTGACCCCCGCTGTGACCAGCTGTGTCCGGCTGTGTCCCCGATGTGTCACACAGTGTCCCGATGTGTCCCGCTGTGTCCTGATATGTCCCAACTGTGTCCCCCGCTGTGTCTCGCTGTGTCCCCTGCTGAGTCCCGCTGTGTCCCACGCTGTGTCCCGCTGTGTGCCGCTGTGTCCCGCTGTGTCCCGCTGTGTCCCGCTGTGTCCCCGATGTGTCACGCAGTGTCCTGCTGTGTCCCCACTGTGTCCCCGCTGTGTCACGCTGGATACCCCGCTGTGTCCAGCTGAGTCCCCGCTGTGTCCCGCTGTGTCCCCGCTGTGTCCCCGCAGTGTCTCCACTGTGTTCCGCTGTGTCCCGTGGTGTTCTGCTTTGTCCCCCACTATGTGCCCCGCTGAGTCCCCGATCTGTCCCCGCTATGTCCCGCCTGGACCTCCCTGTGTCCCCCGCTGTATCCCACTCTGTCCCCCACTGTGTCTCCCGCTTTGTCGCCACTGTGTCCCGATGTGTTCCGCTGTGTCCCGCTTTGTCCCATTCTGTGTCCTGTTGTGTTCCCAGCTGTGTACACCGCTGAGTTCCGCTGTGTCCCTGCTGTGTCCCGCTGTGTCCCGCTGTGTCCCCCGCTTTGTCCCGCTGTGTCCTACTATGTCCCGCTGTGTCCCCCGCTTTGTCCCGTTGTGACCCCGCTGTCACACGCTCTGTCCCAGCTGTGTCCCCTCTATGTCCCCCGCTGTGTCCCACTGTGCTCCCCGCTGTGTCCCCGCTGTGTCTCTCACTGTGTCCCACTGTGTCCCCGATGTGTCACACAGTATCCCGCTGTGTACCCGCTGTGTCCCCGCTCTGTCACGCTGTATACCCTGCTGTGTCCAGCTGAGTCCCCAGCTGTGTCCCGCTGTGTCCCACGCCGTGTCCCCCTATGTCCCGCTGTGACCCCCACTGTGTCCCGCTGTTTCCCCGCTGTATCCCCCGCTGTCTCCCCGCTGTGTCCCACTGTGTCCCGCTGTGTCCCGCTTTGTCCTCGATGTGTCCCCCTCAGTGTCCTGCTATGTCCCGCTGTGTCCCCGCTGTGTCCCGCTGTGTCCCTGCTGTGTCCCCGCTGTGACCCGCTTTGTCACCCTCTGTGTCCCCCGCTGTGTCCCGCTGTGTCCCGCTGTGTCCCATGTGTCCTCGCTCTGTCCCGCTGTGTCCCGATGTGTCCCGCTGTGTCCCGCTGTTTCCTCGCTGTGTCCCCGCTGTGTCCCTCTGAGTATCCCGCTGTGTAAAGCTGTGTCCCACGATGTGTCCCGCTGTGTCCCGATTTGTCCCTGCTGTGTCTCCCGCTGTGTCTCGCTATGTCCCCCGCTGTGTCCTGCTGTGTCCCACGCTGTGTCCTGCTGTGTCCCGCTGTGTTCCCCGCCGTGTACCGATGTGTCCCCGGTGTGTCCTGCTGTGTCCCGCTGTGTCCTCGCTGTGTCCTCCGCTGTGTCCCCCGCTGTGTCTCCGCTGTGTTCCCGATGTGTCCCGATGTGTCCTCGCTGTGTCCCCCGCTGTGTCCCGATGTGTCCCCCGCTGTATCCCGCTGTGTCCCACTGTGTCCCCCGCTCTGTCCCTCTGTGTCCCGCTGTGTTCCGCTGTGTATCCCGCTGTGTCCAGCTGTGTTCCACCTGTGTCGCCCCTGTGTCGTCTGTGTCCTGCTGTGACCCTGCTGTGTCCCCGATGTGTCCCACTATGTCCCGTTTTGTCCCTGCTGTCACCCACTCTGCCCCGCTGTATCCCGCTGTGTCCGCGATGTCCCCCCGCTTGTCCCGCTGTGTCCCGCTGTGACCTGCCCTGTCCCTGTTGTCCCCTGATGTGTCCTGCTGTGTCCCCGCTGTCCCCTGGAGTGTCCCCGCTGTGTCCCGCTGTGTTTCCGCCCAGTCCCCGCTGTGTACCACTGTGTCCCGCTGTGTCCCAAGCTGTTTTCCCTGCTTTGTGCCCTGCTGTGTCCCCGCTGTGTCCCTCTGTGTCCCCGCTGTATCCTGCTGTGTCCCCGCTGTGTCCCCACTGTGTCCTTCTGTGTCCCCGCTGTGTCCCGCTGTGTACTCCGCTGTGTCCCGCTGTGTCCCCCGCTGTGGCCCGCTGTGTCTCGCTGTGTCCCACTGTGTCCCCGCTGTGTCCTCGCTGTGTCCCCAGCTGTGTCACTCTGTGTCCCGGGCTGTCTCCCCGCTGTGTCCCCGATGTTTCCCGCTGTTTCCCGCTGTGTCCTCGCTGTGTCCCCCGCTGTGTCCCGCTGTGTCCCCAACTTTGTTCCCGCTGTTTCCCTGCTGTGTCCCCAACTTTGTTCCCGCTGTTTCCCTGCTGTGTCCCGGTGTGTCCCACTGTTTCCCTTGGTGTCCCGGTTTATCCCCGGCTGTGTCCCCCGCTGAGTCCCCGCTGTGTCGCGGCTGTGTCCCTCTGTGTCGCGCTGTGTCCCCCGCTGTGTCCCGCTGAGTACCCTGCTATGTCCTGCTGTGTCCTTGCTGTGTCCCGCTGTGTCTCGCTGTGTCCTCTCTGTGTAACCGCTTGTCTCGATGTTTATCACGCTGTGCCCAGCTGTGTCCCCGCTGTGTCCCCGCTGTGTCCCCTCTGTGTGCGATGTTTCCCCGCTGTCCCCCGCTGTGTCCCCGCTGTGTCCCGCTGTGTCCCGCTGTGACCTGCTGTCCCCCGCTGTGTCCCACTGTGTCCCCGCTGTCCCATGGAGTGTCCCCGCTGTGTCCCCGCTGTGTCTCGCTGTGTCCTGCTGTGTCCCGCTGTGTCCCCCGCTGTGTCCCCACTGTGTTCCGCAGTGTCACCCTGTGTCCTGCTTTGTCCCCACTATGTCCCCGCTGTGTCCCCACTTTGATCCGCTGTGTCCCCGCTATATCCCCGATGTTTTGTGCTGTGTCCTCACTGTGTCCCCAGCTGTTTCCCGCTGTGTCCTCAGCTGTGTCACGCTGTGTCCCCCGCAGTGTCCCGCTGTGTCCCGCTGTGTCCCGCTGTGTCCCCCGCTCTGTCCCGCTGTGTCCCGCTGTGTCCTGCTGTGTGCTCGCTTTGTCCCCGCTGTGTCCCGCTGTGTATCCAGCTGTGTCCAGCTGTGTTCCCGCTTTGTCGTGGCTGTGTCGTCTGTGTCCATCTGTGTCCCCCGCTGTGTCCCGCTGTGTCCCATTGTGTCCCGCTGTGTCCCCTCTGTCCCCCTTTGTGTCTCCGCTGTGTCCCGCGGTGTCCCCGCTGTCCCTCGCTGTATCCCTGCTGTATCCCGCTGTGTCAAGCTGTGTCCTGCTGTGTACCCTCTGTCCCCCGCTGTGTCCCGCTGTGTCCCGGGCTGTGTCCCCGCTGTGTCCCCGATGTGTCCCGCTGTGTCCCGCTGTGTCCTCGCTGTGTTCCCCGTTGTGTCCCGCTGTTTCCTCACTGTGTCCCCGCTGTATCCCCGCTGTGTCCCGCTGTGTCCCGCTGTGTCCCCACTGTGTCCTGCTGTGTCCTCGCTGTGTCCCCCGTTGGGTCCCTGCTGTGTCCCCAGCTGTGTCCCGCTGTGACCCCGCTGTGTCACGCTGTGTCTCCCGCTGTGTCCCGTTGTTTCCGCTGTGTCCCGCTGTGTCCCCCACTCTGTCCCTCTGTGTCCTGCTGTGTCCCGCTGTGCACTCGCTGTGTCCCCGCTTTGTCCCGCTGTGTATCACGCTGAGTCCAGATGAGTTCCCGCTGTGTCGCCGCTGTGTCCCGCTGTGTCCTCGCTGTGTAGCGTTGTGTCCCCCACTGTACCCCGCTGTGTCCCGCTGTGTCCCGCTGTGTCCCCGATGTGTCACGCTGTGTCTCCGCTGTGTCCCGCTGTGTCCCGCTCTGTCCACGATGTGTCCCGCAGTGTCCCTCTGTGTCCCCGCTGTGTCCCCGCTATGTCCTGCTGTGTCCCCCACTCTGTCCCCCGCTATGTTCCCTTGTGTTAACTGATGAGTCCCGCTGTGTCCCGCTGTGTCCCCCGCGGTGTCCCCAAAGTGTCCCCACTGTGTTCCGCTGTGTTCTGCTGTATCCAGTGGTATCCTGCTTTGTCCCCCGCTGTGTCCCCCGCTGTGTCCTCCTTGTGTCCCACTGTGTCCTCCTTGTGTCCCCCGCTGTGTCCCGCTCTGTCCCCCACTGTGTCTCCCGCTTTGTCCCCGCTGTGTCCCGCTGTGTCCCGCTGTGTCCCACTCTGTGTTCCGTTGTGTCCCCAGCTGTGTCCTACGCTGTGTGCCACTGTGTCCTCACAGTGTCCCTGCTGTGTCCCCCCTGTGTCCCGCTCTGTCCTCGCTGTTTTCCCTGGTGTGTCCCGCTGTGTCCCCCGCGGTGTCCCCGCGGTGTCCCGCTGTGTCCTCGCTGTGTCCCGTTGTGTCCCACTGTGTTCTTGCTGTGTCCCCACTGTGTCCTGCTGTGTCCCCGCTGTGTCCCTCTATGTTCTCCGCTGTGTCCCCTGTGTCCCCTGCTGTGGTGTCTCGCTGTGTCCTCGCTGTGTCCTCACTGTGTCCCCGATGTGTACCGCTGTGTATCCCGCTGTTTCCAACTGTGTCCTCACAGTGTCCCGCTGTGTTCCCCACTGATTCCCCCGCTGTGGCCCCCGCTGTGTCCCGCTGTGTCCAGCTGTGGCCCCGCTGTGTCCCGATGTGTCTCCGCTGTGACCCCTGTGCCCCGCTGTATCCCGTTGTGTCATCGATGTGTCCCCACTGTGTCCTGCTGTGTCCCTGCTGTGTTTCGTTGTGTCACCCGCTGTGTCCTCCACTGTGTCCCCCGCTGTGTCCCGCTGTGTCCTGCTGTGTCCCTCTGTGTCCGCTGCTGTGTCCCCGCTGTGCTCCCGCTGTGTTCCGCTGTGTCCTGCTGTGTCCCGTAGTGTCCCACTGTGTCCTTGCTCTGTCCCCGCTATGTCCCGCTGTGTATCTCGCTGCGTCCAGCTTTGTCCCCGCTGTGTCCCGATGTGTTCCCCGCTGTGTCCCCCACTGTTTCCCCCGCTGTTGCCCCCGGTGTGTCACAGCTGTGTCCCGCTGTGTCCCTGCTGTGTCCCCACTGTGTCATGCTGGGTCCCCACTGTGTCCCGCTGTGTTCTCTGCTTTGTTCCCTGTTTCCCCCACTGTGTCCCGCTGTGCTCCGCTATGTCCTGCTGTGTCCGCTGTTGTGTCCCCGCTGTGTCCCCGCTGTGTCCCACTGTGTCCCGTTTTGTCCGCTGTGTCCCGCTGTGTCTTCGCTGTGTCCTCGCTGTGTCCCCGCTGTGTCCCGCTGTGTATCCCGCTGTGTCCAACTGTGTCCCCGTTGTGTCCCGCTGTGTTCCCCACTCTTTCCCGCGTTGTGTCCCCGGCTGTGTCCCCGTTGTGTCCCGCTGTGTTCCCCACTCTTTCCCGCGTTGTGTCCCCCGCTGTGTCCCGCTGTGTCCCGCTGTTTTTCCCTGTGTCCCCCGCTGTGTCCCCGCTGTGTCCCACATCTCCCGCTGTGTCCCGTTGTGTCCTCGCTGTGTCCCCCGCTGTGTCCCGCTGTGTCCCGCTTTGTCCCCTGTGTCCCCGCTGTGTCCAGCTGTGTCCGGATGTATCCCGCTGTGTCCCGCTGTGTCCTCACTGTGTCCCAGCTGTGTCCCGCTGTGTCCCCCGCTGTGTCCCCCACTGTGTCCCGCTGTGTCCCGCTTTGTCCCGCTGTGTCCCCTTTGTCCCTGCTGTGTTCCACTGTGTCCTGATGTGTCCCGCTGTGTCCCGGTGTGTCCTCGCTGTGTCCCAGCTGTGTCCTGCCATGTATCCGGCTGTGTCAAGCTTTGTCCCCCGATGTGTCCCGCTGTGTCCCCCTGTGTTCCGCGTTGTGTCCTGCTGTGTCCCGCTGTGTCCACCGCTGTGTCCTGATGTGTCCCGGCTGTGTCCTACTGTGTCCCAACTGTATCACCGCTGTGTCCCCTGCTGTGTCCAGATGTGTCCCTGCTGTGCCCCGCTGTGTCCCCGCTGTGTCCACGCTGTGTCCTGCTGTGTCCCGCTGTGTCTCGCTGGGTCCCCCGCTGTGTCCCGCTGTGTCCCCCGCTGAATCCCGCTGTGTCCTCCACTGTGTCCAGCTGTTTCCTGCTGTGTCCCGCTGTGTCCCCTTTGTCCCTGCTCTGTCCCGCTGTGTCCTGATGTGTCCCACTGTGTCCCGCTGTGTCCTCGCTGTGTCCCCGCTGTGTCCCTCGGTGTATCCTGATGTGTCAAGCTGTGTCCCCCGATGTGTCCCGCTGTGTCCCGATGTGTCCCCACTCTGTCCCCCGCTGTCTCGCTGTGTCCCCCGCTGATTTCCGCTGTGTCCCACGCTGTGTCCCGCTGTGTGCCGCTGTGTCCCGCTGTGTCCCCCGCTGTGTACCGATGTGTCCCCCTGTGTCCTGCTGTGTCCTCGCTGTGTCCCCGGTGTGTCCCGCTGTGTCCCCCGCTGTGTCTCCATGTGTCCCGCTGTATCCCCTTTGTCCCGGCTGTGTCCCGCTGTGTCCTGATGTGTCCTGCTGTGTCCCGCTGTGTCCTCGCTGTGTCCCAGCTGTGTCCCGCCGTGTATCCCTCTGTGTCAAGCTGTGTCCCCCGATGTGTCCCGCTGTGTCCCCATGTGTTCCTCGCTGTGTCCCGCTGTGTCCACCACTGTATCCCGATATGTCCCAGCTGTGTCCTGCTGTGTCCCAACTGTATCCCCGCTGTGTCCCCCGCTGTGTCCCGATGTGTCCCCAGGGGTGTCCCTGCTGTGTCCCGATCTGTCCCACTGTGTCCCGCTGTGTCCTACTGTGTCCTCACTGTGTACCCCGCTGTGTCCCCATTTTGTCCACGCTGTATCCCGCTGTGTCCCTGTGTTCTCTCTGTGTCCCCTGATGTGTCCCCGTTGTGTCCCCCTGTATTCCGCTGTGTCCCGCAGTGTCCTCCCTGTGTCCAACACTGTGTCCCGCTATGTCCCCGCAGTGTCCCCAGATATGTCACGCTGTGTCCCACTCTGTGTCCCGCTGTGTCCTGCTGTTTCCCCCACTGTGTCCCGAAGTTTCCCTGCTGTGTCCCCCGCTGTGTCCTCGCTGTGTCCCGCTATGTCACCTCTGTCCCCGCTGTGTCCCGCTGCGTCCCCGCTGAGTCCCCGCTGTGTCCTCGCTGTGTCCCGCTGTGTCCCCCGCTGTGTCCCCTGCTGTGTCCCGCTGTGTCCCGCTGTGTCCCGCTATGTCCCCTGTGTCCCCGCTGTGTCCCGCTGTGTTCCGATGTGTCCCGCTGTGTCCCGCTATGTCACCTCTGTCCCCGCTGTGTCCCGCTGTGTCCACGCTGAGTCCCCGCTGTGTCCTCGCTGTGTCCAGCTGTGTCCCCCGCTGTGTCCCCTGCTGTGTCCCGCTGTGTCCCGCTATGTCCCCTGTGTCCCCGCTGTGTCCCGCTGTGTTCCGATGTGTCCCGCTGTGTCCCGCTGTGTCCTCACTCTGTCCCTGCTGTGTCCCGCCGTGTATCCCGCTGTGTCAAGCTGTGTCCCCGCTGTGTCCCCCGCTGTGTCTCGCTGTGTCCCCCGCTGTGTCCTGCTGTGTCCCCCACTGTATCCAGCTGTGTGCCACTGTGTCTCCCGCTGTGACCCGATGTGTCCCCGCTGTGTCTCCCGCTGTGTACCGATGTGTCCCCGCTGTGTCCCGCTGTGTCCTCGCTGTGTCCCCGCTGTGTCCGGCTGTGTATCCTGCTGTGTCCAGCTGTGTCCCCAGTGTGTCCCGCTGTGTTCCCCGCTGTGTCCCCCACTGTGACGCCGCTGTGTCCCCCGCTGTTTCCCCGCTGTATCCCGCTGTGTCCCCGCTGTATCCCGCTGTGTCCCCGCTGTGTCCCCACTGTGTTCTGATTTGTCCCCGCTGTGTCCCGCTTTGTATTCCACTGTGTCCAACTGTGTCCCTGCTGTGTCCAGCTGTGTTCCCCACTGTTCCCCCAGCTGTGTCCCACGCTGTGTCCCCGCTTTGTCCAGCTGTGTCCCCACCGTGTCCCTGCTGTGTCTCGCTGTGTCCCTCGCTGTGACCCCGCTGTGTCCCTAATG